>NC_141356.1:34219577-34322077 GCF_057382095.1 Aulonocara sp. 'chitande type north' Nkhata Bay | reverse complement strand
GAATTCTAAGTATTCTGTTAAATTGCCTTTAACTATGTAATATGAAAGTGAATATCTCTTGGCCACCAGCTTTATTTGTAGTGTACTGAACGTTGAAGCTTTGTGTTGAATGAATGAAGAAGCTCATATTGTCTTTTTTGGAACAGACTGAGGAATTTTAAGGGAGATTGACTGAATTTATGTCCCTTTCACTTTTCTCCATACTGTTTTGTGCAGTTGTGTCTCCAACGGGTTCCCGTCCACCAAGCCGCAACCGCAACAATGAGATGCCTGGAGATGAGGAGCTGGGTTTTGAGGCTGCTGTTGCTGCACTTGGTAAATTTATTCACCAATTGATTGGTTTCGTTCCTCTCAGTGTTTATCAGTATCTTCTTCTCCATCCTCACTACTTGTTTTCCTGCTCACTGTTTCTCACAAATGTTCAATTGTAACCTTTGTTTTGTGTCCACCCTCTGTGACTGCAGGTATGAAAACCACAGTCAGCGAGGCAGAGCATCCTCTGCTATGTGAAGGAACTAGACGAGTGAAGGGTGACCTGGCCCTGGCTCTCATGATCACCTATAAGGACGACCAGAGCAAGCTCAAGAAGGTAACAGCTACATTATAGTATTTCAGAACATGTACAGAAGATGTCCCGTCCAACCGCATATCAATTCTACACCTGTTACAGTCACAGAATTTGACTGTAACAGGCCAGTTTATTCATTTAATACGTTTTTTTTAAAACAAAGAAAGAAAATAGTGCAAAGTAATTCATTGACCAGTAACTGGATGTAACTGGAAAAAACTATACTAATTAAAAGGTGAGTGGTTCGATCCCCAGCTCCTTCTGTCTGAACGTCCAAGTTTCCTTAGGCAAAATACTAATTGCTCAAATTGTGTAAAAAAGTGAGTGAGTGCTTTTAAGCACGTAATACAGGCCTTTCACACAGGAGCTGCTCTCTGAAACACATTCATGTCTATTTCTTGCACAGTGAAGGAAAGCTTCACTTTGCTTGTCTGAGTCCGGTAAACACTGGCACAGGTTAACATGCATCTGGTTGGTTAACATCTGTCCTCTCTGTCCAAAATGTGAACATTGGCATCCTCGAAAGAGTGACCTTTATCCTTAAGATGCAGATGGACTGCTGAGTCTTGTCCTGTGGAGGTGGCTCTTCTGTGTTGTGCCATGCGCTTGTGAAGTGGCTGTTTGCTCTCTCCGATGTAGAGGTCTGGGCATTCCTCGCTGCACTGTACAGCATACACCACATTCTTAACAATGTGGTGTATGCTGTACAGTGCAGAGAGGACAGACGGTTTGAAAGAGGAGTGAAAGAAGCATCTATGTCCACTGTGAGCGACCATCTTTGAACAGAGGCGGGGGTTTACGACACCAACTCTCTGCCATCTTTAAAGAAGTCCAGACGCTTTTCTTTGCAAGCTCCTTTGACCCATGGAGGAGAGCTATAGATGGTCAGACAGTTGTGTTCTTACATTGAGTCTGACGTTTGATTACTTTGCTAACAAGTTTAACAGGATATTTCCATTCTCAGGTGTCTGATACCCTTCGACACTCATCAAAAGAATTTTCATCTCTTCTTTCTTTCTCTGATAATGATATTAGGCAATTAATTAGTACAAAGAATGTTAGATGTACATCTTTTTTGGGTACAATAACATTGGCTCAGGAGCTAGACCAGGTCACTGATCTAAATGGTGGTGGTTCAATCCCTGGCTCCCCTTAGTCTGCATGCCAAATATCCGGAGCAAGATATTAACCCCAAGTTGCTAATGGTAGTACTTAAATGGCAGACAGTGCTTGTGTGAATGGGTGAATCTGGCATGTTGTATAGAGCGCTTGTAGTACTCCAGAAAAGTAGAAAAGTGCTAAATAAGAATCAGTCCAGGCCATTACAAGGTTCTACTTGTATAAGGTAGGTAAGGATTTTCCTTGGAGTAAATTGTGACTATCACCAGATAATGTTCACACAACTAGATAGAAGTATGTAAAGATGTGCTTTAACCAAGCACATTGATTGAACGCACCCATCTAAGATTTTTCTGATTTCCACACTTTGGTATTTCATGTTGCTCATGTGGATTTCTGTTGTAGGGTGTATGCAAAGTGTAAGTGTTTTCTTACTCTCTGTATCAATGTGTTCTCTCTTTCCTGTCCACCCTCCATGCTCAGATATTGGATAAGCTATTGGACAGAGAGAGTCAGACCCACAAGCCCCAAACTCTAAGCTCCTTCTACTCAAGCAAGCCAGCAGCTGGCAGTCAGCGTAGTCCATCCAAACATACATCCTCCAGCCACAGTGGAGTGGGTGGGGCCACAGGAGTGGTCTCCAAACATGCTACGTCATCTTCCTCAGCATCTACTTTGGTGGCTTCATCCTCAAGCTCTTCCTCTGCTCTGACAATTGGCGGAGAGGGGGTGGCTCCTCAGGCTGATCTGAACCCAGTGCCAAATAACACAGCAGGGGAGAGTGCCGCTGAGACCAGGGAGCATGGTAAGAACCCCATTACCACGTCTCTTGGTTTCCACCTTTGTGTTCTTGTCATTCTCCAGGCACAAACATCCACTTGTTTTAGGTTTTTCCGCATGTTCACTATAACTATATTAAAAAAAAAAGTATAAAAGCTGTAAACAAGTGCTGCATGCATTTCACACACACACACACACACACACACACACACACACACACACACACACACACACACACACACACAGCCACAGACCAGTACATACTTACTTGTCTGTGTACGGTCAGAACCAGCAAACTCTTTCAGCAGTTAGGTCGCTGGTTGCTAGTCCACCACTGTTCCTTCCTTGGACCACTTCTGATAGGTTCTGACCACTGCAGACCAGGAACACCCCACAAGAGCTGCAGTTTTGGAGATGTTCTAACCCAGTCATCTTAGCATCATAATTTGGTCCTTGGCAAACTTAGAATAGAATGGAATAGAATAGCCCTTTGTCATTGTACATATACAACAAATCTGTGGGTGCTCCACCCGACTACTACCCAAGAAATATGGATAACAAAACAGTAATATAAATAACATAAACCATGGTATACATAACAGTCTACATACATAAAAGTCTAAATATGAATAACGGGAACAGAAAGACTGAAATCTAAATAACAAAAGGAATAAAAAGCACACTGTATAATAAAGTGCACACAGTAAAAATGAGGCTGTGTAGTTACAAGGTGGCTTGAGTGTAGTACAAAAGACTTCAGTGGAGTTCAGTAGTGGCATTTGGATGTTGTACACAGTCAGGTTTGAGTTTCCTGAAGGATGAGTGTTACTCAGGACCATGTGTCAGAGTGAATGAGAGTGTGTGGTGGGGAATGGAGATCTGTGGCTGTTTGCTGTCCTAAACTTGCTAAAAACCTTTTTCTGCTTCTACCACATCAAAATGTTCAACTGCTCCCCGGCTGTGTGCGCGTGCATGTGTGTGTAAAGAGATCTCATGATCTGTCCTCGCTTTTTCAGATGGGCCTTCATCTTCAAGTGACCAGCAGAATGACATCGCTTCATTTAAGGAGGCCACAGTGCCCAGTCGGTTGGCACTGGGGGCACGCTGTGGATATAGTCAACGCTGCTGGGGCTCACCTGTACGGCAGAAGAAAAAACACACTGGTACAGTGTTACTAATATTAAGACTGCTATTATTATCTATACTTTTTTACGCCGAATACTGCTTTCATTTGTTCGGAAAAAATGTTGCTTTATGAGATGGGTACTTTTGATTATTGGCCTATTTAATATGTATAAGTGGTACTTTTTTCAGGCCTTAAACCTTACTGAAATACTCCACACTCTTATGTTATTTATATATGTGTGTGTATGTGTATATATATTAGGGGTGCAACGATACACAAAATTCACGGTTCGATACTTTGGTGTCACGGTTCGATATTTTTTCGATATAAAAAAAATGGTCATGCCTTTTTAATTTGTCATTTATTAAAATTATAAATATATATTTTAACTCAAAAGTACAGTTTTTAAATTTAATGTTGCTGAAACAACAAAATAATAAAAAATAAATAAATCTATGATCGAGAAATCACTCATCTTTGGAAAAGAGAGTTTATTACAGAGAAATGGCTCTTTCCAAAATAAAAGCTATACTATCCGCTTCTTCTGGGCTATATTCTCAGCAGCATACTAAACATATCAGGTCCCCATAAGGAGAATCCTGTGCTAACGGCTGTCTAAATGACTCGGGTAAAGTTTGTAGCATGCGTGCTTGTTGTTTTTGTCTGCTTCCACTTGTCTTTGCACTAGGATGATGTCGGCATAAATGTGCAGTCATATTCGTTGTGTTCCCACTAGTGCTGTCAGCTAGGGCTGGGCCATATTATACCGTTCACGGTAATACCGGTATAATGTTAGGCAACGATAGGAAAATGAAATATCGCGATAGAATATGAGTAAAACGCGCATGCGCAGTGCCTTTGTTTTCATATGCACATGGCCGATTGTTGAGTGAAACAGATGAACCAGAATTGGTTTGTAAAAATGGTGCAACTTCAGTGATGTGGAACTGGTTTGGTGTTTGTCCATCAGATACACGACAAAGCACATTTTTTTGCAGAACATACAAGCGGCCGTCATTATTGTCGTATTTGTCGGACTAAGATGCTCTTAAATCTGGGAGTAATCTGGGTCCTAAACTCCGTATTCTTCAGGTCAAACAACACTGCAGCATCACTGAGAGTTAAAAACTGTCTAAATTCTTTCATCTTTAATAAAACGATCAGCATTGCTGCTTTACCAGGTGTAACTATGAAGTTTAACTTCCAGGCATCCATGAAAACAAAATTTATTACATTTAACGGAGTTAGAAGTTAGCAGGAAGCTAGCGGAAGTTAGCTCGCTAGTTTCGCTAGTTACCTAAGCATGATATTGCATGTTCTGACTGATATTTCTGAAAAAAATCAAACGTACAGCTCTGTTATCACTTCCAACATAAATGAAGACAGGAAACTAAACAGCAGTGACGTTTGTAGGGTTACTGAAGTTGGGCTAGCTGGTATATAATGATGTGCTACGTGATCGCTAGCGACACAGCTATGTTAGCATAACATAAACAGTGAAGCTGGAGGACGAACACTAACGCTTTTCCACTTCTAAAAGTTAACGTGAAGGTTCCTCATGGTTAGAGACAAATGCAATCGCATGGCAGGATGCTGTAAACGGACCAAACTTCAGTCAGGAGAACAACTGAGATAATCCATCCACAATACGAGGTCAGTCATTAATATACTGCAACAACATGGGAATAGAGCAGCTGCCAGAGAATTCAACATTAATGAATCAATGGTACAAAAGTGGAGGAAGCAAGAAGAATAAAATTTGATTCATCTGACTGCTTTGTTTCGCTTAATGTTTCACTGCTACACCTCTTTCCGGGATGCGTACAAAGCCCAATCCGGAGGGCGGTGCACTGTTGGACGGACCAATCGGAGTCTGCGCTGCGGGACTGTTTTGATCACGCGGACTGGGAAATGTTTCACGTGGCTGCTAGGGACATTGATGAATACACAGACTCAGTCTGCGGATTTATCAGGAAATGCGTGGAAGATGTCGTCCCATCCAGAACAGTTAAATCCTTCCCAAATCAAAAACCCTGGATTAACAGAGATGTTCGCGCGGCACTGGCGGCACGGAACACCGCTTTTGCCTCCGCGAACACATCGGACTACAAACACGCACATTACCAACTCCGGAAGACGATCAAAGCAGCCAAACGTGAGTACAGGGACAGGGTGGAGCAACAGTTTGACAACCCTCGGAGTATGTGGCAGGGACTAAACACGATCACAGACTTTAGAGGGAAAACCAGCACACCGCAGACCACGGCCTCTCTGTGTGAGGATCTAAACGTATTCTACGCTAGATTCGACACAGCGAACACCATGAGACCGGACAGTGTGCGCACCGCGGATGACGTCAGTGCGCACACTGTGTCTGAGGAGGATGTGCGGAGGTGCTTCAGGAAGGTGAACGCATGCAAAGCTACTGGTCCGGACGGGATTCCCGGCCGCGTCCTCAAGTCATGCGCGGCTCAGCTGGCTGGAGTGTTCACGCACATCTTCAACCTTTCCCTCTCTCTGTCTGTAGTCCCAGCCTACTTCAAAATGGCCACCATCGTCCCTGTACCCAAATCCTCCACCATCTCCTCATTGAACGACTGGCGACCTGTAGCCCTGACCCCCATCGTAAGCAAATGCTTCGAGAAGCTGGTCAGGGACTTCATCTGCTCTGCACTACCCGACTCACTGGACCCTCTACAGTTCGCATACCGCCACAACAGGTCCACTGATGATGCCATAGCCCTGACACTACACACTGCCCTGTCACACCTGGAGAAGAGAGACACGTATGTGAGGATGCTGTTTGTAGATTACAGCTCAGCATTCAATACCATCGTTCCCTCGAAGCTGGACAGGAAACTGCAGGATCTAGGACTGAGCAGCTCCCTCTGCAGCTGGATCCTTAGCTTCCTGTCTGACAGACGCCAAGTGGTCAGACTGGGCAGTATCACCTCATCCCCCGTCACACTGAACACTGGTGCTCCACAGGGGTGTGTACTGAGCCCTCTCCTGTACTCACTCTACACCTACGACTGCACAGCCACTAACAACTCCAACATCATTGTGAAGTTTGCGGACGACACTACAGTGGTGGGTCTTATCACCAATGGTGATGAGACGGCTTACAGGGAGGAGGTCAGCGCCCTGACCCACTGGTGTCAAGACAACCATCTCACCCTCAACGTCGCAAAGACAAAGGAGTTGATAGTGGACTTCCGGAGGTGCAGAGAAGTACACACCCCCATCACCATCAACGGCGCTGCTGTGGAGAGAGTGAGCAGCTTCCGGTTCCTTGGCGTACACCTGGCTGAGGATCTTACGTGGTCAGTACACACAAACAAAACAGTGAAGAAGGCGCAGCAGCGCCTCTTCTTTCTCAGGAGACTGAAAAGATTCGGCATGAGCCCCCGCATCCTCAGGACCTTCTATCACTGTGCCATTGAGAGCATCCTCACTGGATGCATCACCACCTGGTATGGCAACAGCACCGCCTACAACTGCAAAGCTCTCCAGCGAGTAGTGCGGTGCTCTGAACGGATAATTGGAGGTGAGCTCCCTCCAAGACATCTACAGGAAGCGCTGCCTGAGGAAAGCGGGGAGGATCATCAAGGACTCCAGTCACCCCAGCCATAAACTGTTCAGACTGCTTCCATCAGGAAGGAGGTTCTGCAGCATCCGATCCCGTACCAGCAGACTGAGAGACAGCTTTTTCCATCAGGCCATCAGACTGCTGAACACTTCATAGACACCTCAGCTTCACTACTGGAACTTTAACATTATGCACTCCATACTGTACAGTAATGCCACTGTTTTGCACATGTCTCACTCTGTATATTTTATTTTATTTATTTTATATATTTTATTTATTGTTTACTCTATTTAATTTGTAAAATATGTGTACACACACACACACACACACACACACACGTAGAAAAATATTTAGTATACACATCCAGAAATGCATATACTATTATATATTGTACATATATTTATTAGTTTCAGATGTAGCCATTCTTGTATTTTGCTTGTTTACATTATTGTATTTTGCACAACTCTGTTGCTTGTGAAGCTCGCACACAAGAATTTCACTCACATGTGCTGTACCAATGTACCTGCACATGTGATGTGACAATAAAAGTGATTTGATTTGATTTTGATTTGAATGTGCCTTGTAGTCCTGTGCACCTTATGGTCCGAAAAATACGTACTGCACACTGCAGTTTAATGTTGCAAAGCACCTCTTTTTAACTTCAGTGGATATTATACATGGTTATGCTCAGGAAATGCCTTTTGGTTAAACTTTCAGCAAGGAATTTGCATTTGCACTGTTACATTTTTATAAAGCTTTAATGTACATAAAAACCAGCTTCTTGTTTAAGTGAAAATAAATGGAAGGTTGTCTTTTTGCGCTAGTAATGTTGTGGAGTTGTCTCGCATCAATTATATCGTCAGTTATATCGTTATCGCAAATTTTCAAATATATATCGTGATAAATATTTTTGGCCATATTGGCCTGCTCTACTGTCAGCATTTAATCTCATTAAAATGACATTAACACCACAACGCGGCAAATCTCCATTAACGAGCTACCGCGGATCGCCCCGTGCGTGGGGCTGGACGGCATCAACACGTTAACAAGCTAACTGCGCTAACGCACTAGTTCCCATCAATTGAGCATTGCGTGGCACATCTGACATACTGTTTTACTTTAGTCCATGGCACGCTTACCATCAGGGTCATGCTTCACATGAAAACCAAGATAGTTCCAAACGCCAGATCTGAATGAGGGTGGGGGAGGTTTGGGTAGCGTTGAGGCAGTTGCCATGTTGCAACGAGCTTAGCTTCTGTCTTGCTAGCTTGCGCTGCGCTCAGTGGATCTGCGCTCGACAGTGCAGCCTAGGCGGAGTAGTCGAGCACAGATCCACTGAGCGCTCAACACAGACAACATCGTCAGAAGAAAAGTTGATAAATAAATTAAAATTTTGTTCGATACATATGCGTACCGAACCGAAAGCACTGTATCGAACGGTTCAATATCGATACGAGTATCGTTGCACCCCTAATATATATGTATATGTATATGTGTATATATATGTATATGTATGTATATATTCATATGTGTATACATACACATCAAACAGGACTGGATGTTGATTTTTTTTCGACAGGTATGGCGAGTATTGATAGCAGTGCTCCAGAGACCACCTCAGACAGTTCTCCTACTCTCAGTCGGCGGCCAATGCGGAGCGGCTGGGCAGCAGCGTCTTGGGGGCGGGGTCAGGACAGCGACAGCATCAGTAGTTCATCATCTGATTCTTTAGGCTCCTCCTCCTCCAGTGGCTCTCGCAGAGCAGGAGGTGGGGCCAGAGCCAAGAGCACGGACACAAGCAGGTAAACTTACACATGTTTATATTGGGTGCATACTGAGTATGAGATGTATGCAAAAGATAACTAAAGCTTTGCATTTCTTTAGTTGAATCTCTGAAAAGCACCAATAAAATGATTCCCAACAAGCTATCAGGCAAAAACTCTGCATGTGTAGTCATGCTGGGCAGTGGGGGTGTTTTGTTTTGTTTTTGTTTTGTTTTGTTTTTTTGTTTCTTTGTTTGTTTATGTTTTTTTAATTGAGGAAAGTTGGTGCACAAAAGAAGATGTGGGAGGCCTAAAAAATATCTACAGAAGGATAATCCATAAGAAATAAGAAAAAGAGAGGTCCAGAAAGGACCTGACACAAGACCCGAGGGATGCATTTAGCCCTCCAGTTGGTCTATGTACTGTTCACTGAAACCTCATTAGAACTGGTCTTAGTGAGTTATGGTGGCTGTCAAGAAACCCAAATTTGACATTTTTGGATCAAATTATTATTAAATTCAATCCAGTTTTATTTATATAGTGCCAAATCACAGCAAAAGTTGACTCAAGGCACTTTATATTCTAAGGTAGACAGATAATACAGAGAAATGGATGTTCAGCTGCCTGCCAGTTAGAAATAAGGGGAGGAAGACTGGACAACATGTGGAGGAGAGTCAGAGATTAATAATAACTAATGATTAAACACAAGAAATGCCCAGTGCATCATGGGAAGCCCCCAGCAGCCTAGGCCTATTGCAGCATAACTAAAGGACTAAGGCTCACCTGATCCAGCCCTAATTATATGCTTTAGCAAAAAGGAAAGTTTTAAGTCTAATCTGAAAAGTAAACGCTCTTTTGAGGGTATGCGATAGTATGAGGTCTTTAAGATAATATTGGTCTCATATTATTCAAGACCTTGTATACGAGGAGAAGCATTTTAAATTTGATTCTGGATTGAATAGGGAGCCAATGAAGCCATAATTATGCTCTCTGTTTCTAATTCCTGTCAGTACTCTCACTACAGAATTTTGGATCAACTGTAAACTTTTCAGGGAGGGATAAACTAGTTCTTGAGTGTTATTGCGCAAATGCAAAACAGCAGTCTTACATATTTGTTTAATGTACACATTGATGGACCTAACGGGATCAAAAAACTCATACTGCCCGATAGATTTAATACTATTTAATACTACTACAAAATAAAATTAAAGAAGTAAAGAGCTTTGGTTACATAGTGGAAATCCACAGTTTGTGTATCTATTTTAATTAATATTAATTAATTTTTCATAAATTCTTTGTTTAGGTACAAAGGACGACGTCCTGAGTGTCATGCCCCCCATGTCCCCAATCAGCCCTCAGAAGCAGCAGCTCACTTTTACTTTGAACTGGCTAAGACTGTGCTGATCAAAGCTGGAGGAAACTCCTCCACCTCCATTTTCACTCAGCCCTCAGCCAGTGGGGGGCACCAAGGTCCACATAGAAACCTGCACCTATGTGCCTTTGAGATTGGCCTGTATGCTCTTGGCCTCCACAATTTCGTTTCACCTAACTGGTTGTCCAGGACCTATTCCTCCCACGTGTCCTGGATCACGGGTGAGCAGAAGTGTGGCTGAAGGAAAAAGATAATGGCCCACGTTTAATGGCCCACGTTAGTCACTTACTTTTCCTCCTGTGTCCTTTTTTTGTTTTCAGGCCAAGCCATGGAAATCGGCAGTGCTGCCCTCAACATTTTGGTGGAATGTTGGGATGGTCACCTGACCCCTCCAGAGGTGGCATCCCTTGCGGACCGAGCATCGCGAGCAAGGGACCCCAACATGGTTCGGGCAGCAGCAGAGCTGGCCTTGAGCTGCTTGCCTCATGCTCATGCCCTCAATCCTAATGAAATCCAAAGAGCTTTGGTGCAGTGTAAAGAGCAGGTACTATGGGAGGGGGTTTGCACAGTAACTTTCCACTAAAGGTTTAAGGCATGTCTAGTAAACAGACTGGCAAGATTATAAGTTAGACTCAGTGTTGGGTAAGTTACTTTAAAATAGTAACTTAGTTACATTACTAGTTACTTCTCTCAAAAGTAACTCAGTTACTTCAAGTTACTCGTTACTTTCAAAGTAACTAGTTACTAGGGAAAGTAACTTTGGTTTTACTCAGAATTCTCTTGTTAATGTGTTTCTTCCATAACTTTGCCAGTCTTCTAGCTTGCTTACTTGCCACAAGTGCACTGTGCCACCTACCAATAGAAAGGAAAAGATAATGTGCATATTTCCACGAGAGAAGTCCCACGCCTGGACCGTCATTGACTGCTGCCATGATTCTAGGCTACGTCACAGCGTCATGTGCGCCTTTTACATCCAACACAAAAACTGCAGTCGTGGTGCTTTTGATTGTACTCAGAACTCGGAAATTCTGCCTTCTGAATAGGAAGATGTAGGTAACACCAGACTGCAGATGAGCTGCTTACAGGGCTGGACTGGGACAGAAAATTGGCCCGGGCATTTTGACTAGAGACCGGCCCACCATTATAGGAAAAATCATAAAGCCTTTGAATGAAAACAAACGCTGTTGTGACAGTGATGTTCACTGTTCTGATGGTATATATGCATCAATCTATCAATCGTTTGTTGTAAGATTCAGATAATTATTTTTTAAAAGTGAGACATTTTAAATGAGAATAAGAAAGAAAAGTATTTCCTTGTGCCCCCCTCTCCCTGTTAATGCCCTACATGCCCCCTGGCAACACTTTGCTAGACCCGCCCCTGCACAGTTACCAGCTGTCAGCTACCTAAAAAAGGACCCTGGTGTTATTTGTCTCTCAGAAACAGTTCATAACTTCCCTTCAACTCATTCATGTCACCTAAAAGGTAAACCTGTTTCTCCATCACCTGTTCAGCTCTGATGGTTCAGTAAGGACATCTCCTGGTTTCATCTTCATGTTTCCCTCTCACCAGATAACCAAACCATATCATGACCAGCAGCTTTACAGCTGTGGCTCCAGCAAACATCAGCTGATACTAGAAATTAATATTAAATAAATTCTAACAACAGCTGATCAAGCTTAAACGTGCTGCTGTTGTTTAGCGCGACATCCGCTGGTTTCCTCTTTCTGGCACAAAGTGAGCGATAAACAAACAAGAGAGAAAAGCCGATCAGCTGATCATTGATCAGTTTTCATGATTGAAGTAGAAACAGGAGAGGGAGGGGGGAGAATGAGAGAAGAAGAGGCAGCTGTGCAGCATAAACACAGAATAACTGCAGCTTTGTGCCTTTTTCATTGCAGCTGAATTACGGGACAAACTGTTCATTTTCACCTCAATAAGAAACGCGTAATATTTTCTCTGAATACCAGACGGGACGGTTGGCAACTCTAATAACTTATGAGCAAAATAAAGTGCAACATCATTAACATCATAGCACCACCCAGCTGTATAGAAACTCCGTCATGCTAGCTAGCACGCAGTACGGAAAAAGTCCGAATAACGAAAATAAACTCCACCTAAACTTGGTTCATATCTGACCCAGAGAGACTGCAGGTCATAACTTCTTACCTGAAGTTCAGTTCACACTTGGACCGGCGGCCGCCTCGGGTCTCTTTTCCTTCTGCGTCCCCTTTCCTTCATCCACCTGCTGGCCTCCACCACTTGCTAATGTTACTGAATCTGTGGAAGCTCCGCGACAGCCACCACACAAAGTAACGAGTAACGACCCTATCTAAATCCCAGTAACGACTAACGCGTTCCTGATTTTGGCATAATAACTAGTTACCGTGCTCGTTACCACAATAATAACGTAGTTACTGTAACGCGTTACTTAATAACGCATTAGTCCCAACACTGGTTAGACTGTTACTAATTCTAACTGTTATAACTTGTTTATTTTATTTAAAAGGGACAGATTATACTGATTAACATGACTAGAGATCCATAACTAGTTTAGACAATTATAGAATTGTTTTTTAACTTTAATTTGATTTTCATTAATTGCATTGCATTAAGTGATTAGAAATTGCAACCATTTCTAGACCGCCATCTTTAGACCATTTAATGGTTTTTCTTTATTTTTTATTATTTTTCACATTTTCTTACATGTAATTCCTCCTTTGACTCCTTAGTCCATTTCTTCGTGGTTTTAATCTCAGACTTAGACGTTCTTTCTGTAAGTAGCTATAAGGTGAAGCAGACAGTGATCAGAGAGTCCATGAGCTGCACAGGGAACAGCACAGAGGGTGGTCTAGTAGTTTAGCATCCCTGGTGGAACACTTAATCTGTTGTCTGCATTTTGGAAGTTCATGGGTGAGGTTTGCACTGTAAAAATCCCTAGAAATAATGCTCAGGCAAGATGTTTTTTCTCTCCTTGTTGGCTATCTGGTCAACAAGCTGATTTTGAGCCTCTGACACACAGGCTTGTGGTGGGATGTAAACACCGACCACAATGAATGAAGAGAATTCCCTCTGTAAATAAAAAGGTTTGTAGTTCATAAAGAAAGACTCCAGGTGAGGGCTACGTCACTTTCCTCAGAGTGTGACTGCACACTAGCCTTTACTGATTTAGAAGCAGATTCCACCACCTCTTGTTTTTCCTGAGAGCTCCACGCTTTAGTCCACTGGGAAAAAACCCCTGAAGTCTGGCATCCGAAGAGCAGAGGCAGAGGAGTTTTTTACAAGTTCACTCATTTTATTTGCCAGTGATCGGATGTTCACCAGGTGTATAGATGGGAGTGAGGCGTGCTGACATAGTTTGATGAGTCATCGTCAATGAAAACCAGGGGAAAAAAAATATAGACATGACTGTCCAATGTTTAAGAGTTCATCTCTGCAAAAGTGACAGGAGGATAGCAGCAAAAACACTGAGTACACTCACAGAAATCAGCAACGCTGATTTTTTTTTTTCCCTGGGGTGGCTGTAGCTGAGGAGGTGGAGCACATCATTGGCTGATGAAGTTGGTGGTTCCCTCAGTCTGCATTGCCAAATATTGTTGTGCATTGCCAAGTTGCTCTCTGAAGCATCCATCGGAGTATGAATGTGTGTGAATGTTGGTTTGAGAAAACAGTGTAGAAATAAGAAGCATATATCCCTGTACCCTTCAGAATTTATCCTGATCCTTCTATCAGTACTCATATCATCATTAAACACAAGTAAGCCAGTTCAACAGACAGGCATACGTGCCCATGCCATGTCATTCCCTCCACCAGTGAAAGAGTATGTTTTACCCTATGGGGGTCATTAACTATTCCTTTCCTTTGCCATACTTCTTGTTTGCGGTCATTTTATCATGGTGGAGTGATGTGGTAGATGCTAAATGGACAGATTCTTATGCAGTACTTTTCTATTCTCTCAGAGCACTCAAAGCACTTTATCAGCAATATGATATGAACTGGATCGTGTCTATTGAACAAAAGGATGTCGTATTGTTTGATAGAAATGAAAGTTATCAAATATCAAAGTGAACAAATGATGTGGCAGGATTGTTTAACACTATGCAATATATTCAGTACTGGAATTTATATTCAATATTAATTGTAGCTAGGCTCAAAATGTTAATGCTAGCTTGTTAGCATTATGATTTCAAAAATCATTGCCTTCTGTTTTTGTTTACATTTTGCAATGTCCCAAATTTGTTTGTAGAGGTGCAATTCAAGTCAGTTTCAATGTTGTTTCCTTAGCAGTCAGTGATAATACATCTTTTTGGATTTATGTTGTGGTTTCTCTAATTATCAAAGTAACTATCAAATATAACCTGAAATTCAACAAAAAATGTTACTTCATGGTTTATGTGTCTTGTGATGTACTGTCAAATCCTGCACATAAAATATCTGGTGTGTGGGAATATCTGAGTTATGAGGAACATTACTGTGAAAGTGGCTTATGGCACACTGCCATAACCTTAAACCAAAGCAGCAATATTACATAGCCCATGTAAATTTAAATTTCATTCATTAAACGTTTTGCTTCCTCATCTCACTTCCTCTCTGTCCTGTTTTCCTCTAGGATAATGTCATGCTGGAGAAGGCCTGCATGGCAGTAGAGGAAGCAGCTAAGGGTGGAGGTGTCTACCCCGAGGTTCTGTTTGAGGTGGCTCACCAGTGGTACTGGTTGTATGAGCAGTCAGTAGGTGGAGGATCAAGCCAACAACGGGAAACATCCGGCCGATGTGGGGCAAACGGCGGTTCGGGCAGGAGGCCCCCAGAGTCTAACTGTGGTGTTCTTGACAGTGGAGTCAACATGGAGTCTCCAGGGGTAGCAACAGTCACAGCTTCCGTCACTGCAGCCGCTGTCGTACCAGTTATCTCTGTAGGGTCCACCATTTACCAATCCCACGCTATGCCTGGCCAGGCTATGGCTCACCCCCACACCCCGGGCCTCCACCCATACACCACTATCCAGGCCCATCTCCCCACCGTCTGCACGCCCCAATTCCTAGGGCACCCTCTGCAGCATGTCCCCCGGCCCACCGTCTTCCCTGTGTCTGGGGCTGCATATCCACAGGTCAGAGCACAAGTACATTTTGGATCATTTTAGATAGTTTTGACTCAACTATGTTTTTCATTGTCTTTAAAGTCTTTTATATTCTTCTCTAAAAATATTTTATTGCAAGCGGTTAAATTCAAAGGGAACACCCCATAAAGTAAGAAAACGCAAAATAATGGCAAGCTGAAAGACATTGCTACACTTGAACTGAAAAACAAAAACCAGGATGAGAACAAATTGACACACTGAAGAAATATAGCAGATAGACAGACATACACATACATACTTTTTTCAGGAGTGTTTCCTGGTACTGTTCCAGAAATATCAAATATGGTTTGTTTTGACCCCTATATTTTTTTTCTCCTCCCCTTTTGTGAGTGTGGACGCTTCATCTCTTTGCTCTTTAATGCTTTGCTTCTTTTATTGATTTTATTGATTTTTATGCTGATTTTTTCCCTTTTTTCCTTATGAGCTTACCTGCGATAGCTTCTGGACACTCATAGATCATTAGGACTAAAGTGTTCTTAACAGAAACAGCAACATTTTTATAGTTACCTTATCCTCAGCGCTCCGTGTGTCTGTGGCCTAGACACAGCTGAAGCCTGATTACAGCGTCTGAGCACCGAGCAGCCTCAATAGCCTGGAAAGGGGCTAACCGCTAGGCTAACTAGCAACAAGATGCCTTCCCTCTCCACAGATGACTACCACAGCCTCCTGCAGAAGATTGCAGTACTGGAGACAAAAATTCATCGCTTAGAAGTAAACGTGGAGGTAAATGGACTGTGTGGAAATGAAACAACCTTGCCTTTGATTCAAAACAATGGCGATGAGCAAGCTAGTACACAGCTAAGGAGCACAGATAACATGACCAAGAAAGTAGACTCTGTGCATTATTATAAATCCTCAAGTGATAATCCCCCCTTGGACTGTCTTGGTGCAAAACCAAGACATAAATCATGTCTCCTGGAATGGGGAGGACGTACCACAGGCAGGGCACAGCGAGCTGAAATCTCTGAAACCGACTGGCTTTCACTTCCTACGAGACAGAGAAGCTCTTCTACCCCTGTATACGGGAGGAAACAGGACTGGACAACCGTGAATAGGAAGAATAACAACAAACCTCCAAAACAACTGAATGTGAAACTGCAGAACAGATTTGCTCCACTATCAAAGGACCCTGGATCTATATCGGACAACCATCCATCTAAAAGCAGCGAAGTAAGGTCTGAAAATCTGTTGAATAGCAAAAGACCACAGGGAAAGCTAAAGGCTAGGCCTGAAACTCTGATTGTGGGTGACTCTGCCACAAAGGATGTGCGGTAAGAACACTAAAGTCCTCTGCTTTCCTAAGGATATGGTCAACAACCTGAAGGAGAGAATTCTTCAAATTGCAGATGAATATCCAACTGTGACAAACATTGTTCTGCATACAGGGTCAAACGATGTGTCCAAACAACAGTCGGAGGTTCTGAAACGGGACTTTATTGGATTATTAAATACTGTAAACTCTCTGAATGCAGCTGTATTCATCAGTGGACCTGTACCGCCGGTCAGAGGAGGAGACGAGAGATTCAGCAGGTTGTTTACACTGAATAAATGGCTTATATCAGCATGTGCTGACCACTCAGTGCATTTTATCGACAACTTTAATATTTTTTGGGAACGCAGGCATCTGTTTAAAGCAAATGGATTTAATTTTAACAAGTCAGGGGTGAAACTGTTCACCTCCAACTTGTTTTATTCCATACGTCATCCATCTGTGCTTGGTGCCAAGGCTGAGATAAACGAGGAGTTATCTCATAAAGAGGAACAAACAGTACTCCAAGAACAGACAAAGCCCAGCAGAAACCTTGAGGAGGAGCTCCATTTGCCCCCACCCGGGAAGAGCCTCAGAAAGGAGAGACATCCATGGCATCTGAGGAAGAGCCTCAGAAAGGAGAGACATCTAAGGCAAGAAGAGGGGTCCCTATTTGCCTCCAACTCTCTCAACAACACCAACGACCAGGACAAGGGACCACGACCTTCCCCAGTCCCCCAAACCCCTGACAGGCCATCACCCTCCTCCCCCTCCCTTTCTCCCTCCTCCCCACACCTGAAATTCACTGAGGAGATGATGGAGCGGGTCAATGCTGGGCTCAGATCTACCCCCGTCCCAATCCCTTTTTGTCCCCCATAAACCCCCCACCAGAGCGGCCAAAGGTTCGCCATCGAGCCCCACCCTCAACAGAGCAATCGAAGTCACATTGCCCAGCCTCGCCCCCCTTAGTTCCTCTTCATGCCCTGTCTCCGCAGTCTGATGTGTGATGTGTGGAGGGTCCGGGCTGTGAGGATTATGGCAGTGGTGACTTTTCCCAGGAGAAGCTGGGACCCTGTTTACTAGAAGGTTTTAAAATTTCTGTACTTTTAGGTGACAGGAGACATGTGGCCTGGTCAAAACACAGAGAGCTGCACTCTAAAAGATCTTTAAACATAGTAAACATACCTTGTGTGCCACAGACTGCTCCCAAACACGAGGGGACAAGTAATACCTCTAAAACACTTAAGTTGGCTTTATTAAACGTTAGATCTTTAGCTGGGAAAACATTTTTAATTAATGATTTAATCACTGAGCACAGCCTTGATTTTATGTTTTTAACTGAAACTTGGTTGGATCAAAGTAACAGTGTAGCTGTTCTCATCGAGACGACCCCTCCTAACTACAGTTTTATCAGTGAGGTCAGGGCGAGCAGGAGAGGAGGAGGGGTTGCTGTCTTATTTAATGAATCATTTCAATGTAAGCAGCTATCTCCTGGAAGTTTTCAGTCTTTTGAATATGTGGCTTTACAGCTGAAGGCCCCATCCAAAGTTGTGTTTCTTAATGTTTACAGGCCTCCCACATACTGCACAGACTTTTTTTAATGACCTCAGTGAACTGCTGTCTGTGATCTGTGTTGATTTTGACTGTGTAATTATTGCTGGGGATTTTAACATTCATGTGGACAACCCTCAGGACAAAGGGACTAAAGACCTGAGTAACACTCTGGGCAACTTTGGGCTGACTCAGCATGTAACAGAGGCCACACATAATAGAGGACACACTCTTGACCTACTGATCTCCAAAGGCCTGAGCATTTCAAAGGTTACTGTGTCTGATGTGGGCCTGTCTGATCATTACTGTGTTTTCTTTGAAAGTAAAATCTCAGCCCACACAAATATATCAACAACAGTGATCACAAAACGGTGTATAACTGAACACAGTAGTGCAATTTTTAACCAGGTCTTCCCATTAACACCTCACCTGTCCAGAGGGTCAGTCAATGAGCTCGTCAATAGCTTCAATGCTAACATGTTAAATGTAATGGACACTATTGCTCCCATTAAGGTGAAGGTTATCTCTGGAAGGAAAAAGTCTCCATGGAGAAACTCCACACTGGTGAAAAATGAAAAAAGAGAGTGTAGGAAAGCTGAGCGCAGATGGAGAAAAACAAATCTCCAGGTTCATTATGACATTTATAAAGAGAAACTTCACAATTATAATTTACAACTGAGGAATGCAAGGAGGTCCTACTTCTCTGACATCATCACTAAAAACAGCCATAATGCTCGGGTCTTATTTTCTACAGTCGACAGGCTAACAAACCCTCCTGTGTCAGTGGCAGCTGAACTTCATTCGACCATGGCCTGCAATGACTTTGCCAAATTCTTCACAGAAAAAATCCAAAAAATTAAACAAGCAATTGGTACATCAACAGCAGATCCAGGATATGTACTGTGTCCACCAAAAAACTGTTTAAACACCATGAAACAGTTTCAACCTATTAACAGCAAAGACCTGGAGGACATCTTAGGTCAGCTGAACTCCTCCTCCTGCTGTTTAGATGTCCTGCCAACAAGTTTTTTCAAAAAGGTCTCAAAGACTTTAGAGTCAACTTTTCTTTATTTCAGGTGTGTTTCCAGAATCACTAAAAACTGCTGTAATCAAACCTATACTGAAAAAGGACAATCTTGACAAGACACAAATGAACAACTACAGGCCGATCTCAAATCTCCCATTTTTAAGTAAGATCATTGAAAAAGCAGTTTCTCAACAGCTCAGTTACTTCTTAAAACAGAATAATTGCTACGATGCCTTCCAGTTAGGTTTTAGACAGAACCACAGCACTGAAACCGCTCTGACCAAAGTGTTTAATGACATATGTCTGAATACAGACAGTGGAAAAATGTCAGTCTTAGTTTTACTGGATCTCAGTGCAGCATTTGATACAGTTGACCACAACATATTACTCAAACGACTGGAGAACTGGACAGGTCTTTCAGGAACTGTACTAAACTGGTTCAAAACATACTTAGAAAACAGGAAATACTTTGTATCAATAGGTAACTTCACATCTGAGCAGACAAGTATCACATGTGGAGTTCCCCAAGGTTCCATCTTGGGACCCCTTCTGTTTAACATCTACATGCTCCCACTGGCACAGATTATAAACAACAACAAAATAAACTATCACAGCTATGCAGATGACACACAAATATATATCACAATGTCACCAGGAGACCGAGGCCCTGTACAGGCTCTTGGTAAATGCATTGAGGAAATCAATGACTGGTTGTGCCACAATTTTCTCCAGCTAAACAAAAACAAAACTGAGGTAATAGTCTTTGGCGCCAAAGAAAAACGATTACAGGTCACCAGAGAACTTCAATCTATACATCTAAAAACCACAAACCAGGCGAGAAAATTGGGTGTAGTGATGGATGCAGACCTAAACTTAGAAAAACACATTAAGACAATAACAAAATCAGCTTACTATCACCTCAAGAATATTTCAAGGATAAAAGATCTGATGTCTCAACAGGACCTGGAAAAACTAGTCCATGCATTCATCTTTAGTAGGCTTGATTACTGTAACAGCATCTTTACAGGTCTACCTAAAAAATCAGTCAGACAACTACAGCTCATTCAGAACTCTGCTGCTCGAGTCCTCACTAAGACCAAAAAAGTGGACCACATCAGTCCAGCTCTGAGGTCTTTACACTGGCTGCCTGTCCGTCAGAGGATAGACTTTAAAGTTCTGATGCTGGTCTATAAAGCTCTGAATGGTTTAGGACCAAAATACATCAATGACCTCCTGACCCAGTATGAACCTTCCAGATCCCTCAGGTCATCTGGATCCGGTCTTTTATCAGTTCCCAGAGTCAGAACCAGACACGGAGAAGCTGCATTCAGCTTCTATGCTCCTTATATCTGGAACAAACTCCCAGAAAGCCTCAGATCAGCTGAAACACTTAGTTTATTTAAATCCAGGTTGAAGACTCACCTGTTCTCAGCTGCATTTGAATAAAGCACCAAATCCACACTTTTAAGCTTAAATTTCAAAACTTACATTTAACTACTGATTTTATCTACTGTTCTGATTTTATCTGTTTTGATTTTATATACTGTTTTGTTTGTTTGTTTGTTTGTTTGTTTGTTTGTTAATTAGTTAGTTTATTTGCTTGTTTTAATCAATTTTAAATCATGCTTTTTATTTGTTCTTGTTTCTAATGTCTCTGTAAAGCACTTTGAATCACCTTGTTGTTGAATTGTGCTATACAAATAAACTTGCCTTGCCTTGCATTGCCTGTATATTTAATGTAAGGCAAATTAAATTACATGACAATGACAAACAAACGCACGCGCACACACACACACAAAGAAAAAAGAAGCACAACGCGAATGATCTCATAGCCAGTAACTTTTTGGATTACGCGTTGTTAGTTTTTTCTTTTATTGCTTACTTTGTTAAGTTGTTTGGCTCCTTGGTAAAGAGATGAGGGCTACTTCAATACTTTTGCACATTACTTTACATGCGAGATCTTCAAACTTGCCTAACAGTTTCATAATTATAGATACTGACGGCTTTTATAGCAACTGGAAAAGCTTGTACAGCTCCTCAGGATCCTAATGTCAGACAAAGAGACGGTTCTTATATCCAGTGCTGTTTATGAATAAGTGTGTGTGCGTATCACAAATGTTTTCACAACTATTAGTAGTAGTATTGGTTTTTTTTCATATGTGCATCTCATTAATTCCTAGTTTTTATTGTCTTGTACAGCACAGTGACTACATTTTGTGAAAATTTCTCTATAGACTGTTCATAATAATATGCAAATAAACTTGCATGTTTGCTTAACTGCTTCAGGGAATGCACCCAGCATTCATTGGTGCCCAGTATCCATTCTCAGTGGCCACTGGCCCCCAGCCATCAATGGCAGCCACGGCTGTCGCCTTCCCTGGTGTTCCTGTACCGTCCATGACTCAAATTGCTGTCCACCCCTACCACACTGAGGCTGGTCTGCCACTCAGCACCACTGTAGCAGGTCGGGACTACTTTGTGTTTAAGATCGGCAGTTGCTAATTCTTCTGAATTAAAACTTTTTTTTGCTGGTAATTGTTACATTGTTACATGGACGAGTTTGCATACAGTTGAGGTCAGAAGTTTACATACACTCATCAGAAGCATGAATGTCAAGGTTAATTTGGGACTTTTAATAATTTCTTTGAACCGCTCTTTTTTAGCTTGTCCGTGTGGACAGTTACAAATTCAGTCAGAGGGCCTCTTTCTTGGTTCCCCCTGTCTTGGTCCATGGCAATGTCTTCTTCTAGACCTTGGTGAAGCAACTGAATAACGTGTTTGAACTGATTATCTTAGAATCTGCAGTTGTTTAGAAATAGCTCCAAAGGACTTTCAAAGTTCCTTATTCTCTTTCTTAGTTTAACTGAGTTCTTTGGACTGTTCAGACTGATCCTTTTTATGGTAGAAAGTACCCGTTGTAGTGAACTGCAATCGCAGAACCTTCAGCACCACGTATTAAACAACTTGACTATATGTATGTATTTGAGCATAAATGTATATTTTTGACCATATGTGAATTGGAGAAAACCTAAAATAAACGTAAACCTTTGGGGGTTTTTAAAGCCACTGAAGGTACAGTGGGGCAAAAAAGTATTTAGTCAGCCACCGATTGTGCAAGTTCCCCCACTTAAAATGATGACAGAGGTCAGTAATTTGCACCAGAGGTACACTTCAACTGTGAGAGACAGAATGTGAAAAAAAAATCCATGAATCCACATGGTAGGATTTGTAAAGAATTTATTGGTAAATCAGGGTGGAAAATAAGTATTTGGTCAATAACAAAAATACAACTCAATACTTTGTAACATAACCTTTGTTGGCAATAACAGAGGTCAAACGTTTACTATAGGTCTTTACCAGGTTTGCACACACAGTAGCTGGTATTTTGGCCCATTCCTCCATGCAGATCTTCTCGAGAGCAGTGATGTTTTGGGGCTGTCGCCGAGCAACACGGACTTTCAACTCCCGCCACAGATTTTCTATGGGGTTGAGGTCTGGAGACTGGCTAGGCCACTCCAGGACTTTCAAATGCTTCTTACGGAGCCACTCCTTTGTTGCCCGGGCGGTGTGTTTTGGATCATTGTCATGTTGGAAGACCCAGCCTCGTTTCATCTTCAAAGTTCTCACTGATGGAAGGAGGTTTTGGCTCAAAATCTCACGATACATGGCCCCATTCATTCTGTCCTTAACACGGATCAGTCGTCCTGTCCCCTTGGCAGAAAAACAGCCCCATAGCATGATGTTTCCACCCCCATGCTTCACAGTAGGTATGGTGTTCTTGGGATGCAACTCAGTATTCTTCTTCCTCCAAACACGACGAGTTGAGTTTATACCAAAACGTTCTACTTTGGTTTCATCTGACCACATGACATTCTCCCAATCCTCTGCTGTATCATCCATGTGCTCTCTGGCAAACTTCAGACGGGCCTGGACATGCACTGGCTTCAGCAGCGGAACACGTCTGGCACTGCGGGATTTGATTCCCTGCCGTTGTAGTGTGTTACTGATGGTGACCTTTGTTACTTTGGTCCCAGCTCTCTGCAGGTCATTCACCAGGTCCCCCCGTGTGGTTCTGGGATCTTTACTCACCGTTCTCATGATCATTGTGACCCCACGGGATGAGATCTTGCGTGGAGCCCCAGATCGAGGGAGATTATCAGTGGTCTTGTATGTCTTCCATTTTCTGATGATTGCTCCCACAGTTGATTTTTTTCACACCAAGCTGCTTGCCTATTGTAGATTCACTCTTCCCAGTCTGGTGCAGGTCTACAATACTTTTCCTGGTGTCCTTCCAAAGCTCTTTGGTCTTGGCCATGGCGGAGTTTGGAGTCTGACTGTTTGAGGCTGTGGACAGGTGTCTTTTATACAGATGATGAGTTCAAACAGGTGCCATTCATACAGGTAACGAGTGGGGGACAGAAAAGCTTCTTACAGAAGACGTTACAGGTCTGTGAGAGCCAGAGATTTTCCTTGTTTGAGGTGACCAAATACTTATTTTCCACCCTGATTTACGAATAAATTCTTTACAAATCCTACCATGTGGATTCATGGATTTTTTTTTTTTTCACATTCTGTCTCTCACAGTTGAAGTGTACCTCTGGTGCAAATTACTGACCTCTGTCATCATTTTAGGTGGGGGAACTTGCACAATCGGTGGCTGACTAAATACTTTTTTGCCCCACTGTACATTCATGCCCTTGATTAGTGAATGTAAACTTGTCATTGCTAACCAATGTACTGTGTCTGTTGTAATGTTGTAGTTGGTGGTGTTCACCCTGGCCCCACCATCCAGGCCATCCAGGGAGCATCTCTGCCCTCTCTATCCTCTCAGCCTGCCTCCTTGGTCAGCAGTCCTTTCCCAGCAGAAGATGAGCAGCACAGCCAGCCCATTAGCCAACAAGGCCTGCACTACTTGCATTCTGCTTATAGAGTTGGTGAGTAGTTTATGTTCTCTGATTATATGTTAGTCTAAGTAGTCTGCATTATTAACCAATATGTATTCCTTGTCTTCTGTAAAGGCATGTTGGCATTAGAGATGTTGGGCAGAAGGGCTCACAATGACCATCCCAACAACTTCTCCAGGAGCCCTCCTTATACTGAGGACGTCAAATGGTTGCTGGGACTTGCTGCCAGGCTAGGTGAGACTTTACCAAATAAAGGGACATCTCTGGCTGCACTGACCTGGACACATATTTGCATTCTGTTTGAAATCGGGGAAGTAAGATAATAAAAGAAATACTTGCTACAGAAGCCAATTTTGAAAAAAAAAAATACAAAAAAGGAAAGCCTTCAATTATATAGTAATGTTCTAGGTCTTAAGCCATCCATTATTTCTTTGCATTTTGCTGGGAAATGGCAAATAGATGCAACAATGTATTGAAACATTTGGAAAAATAAATGGAAATGAAGTATATGAGAACAGAGATTGTAAAATTATGACCATCTTTATTTTTCAACATAGCCTGAACTCTCTGTGGCGGATGGATGGGAATGATGATCCCATAAGGGATAAGGAAATAAAGAATAGAAAGAGTACAGTTTACATTTAATAAGCAACCAACTTGAATAAAAGTTCCACAGGTGCATAATGGGGGCCTTATACTGTAAGAGAGTGCAAAAATGTTACATATGCAATAATGGGGGGAAAAGACAAAAGTAAAAATGAAGTAAGACTGACACTGTGCAAGAGAGTAGTGCAAACTGTATTACTAAACTATATGAAAAAGAAGAAAGGGTAAAACCGATAACTATGTGTGGACTCTTCTGCCACAGAAAAACAGTTAGTGTACAGTTTTATAGAGAGTGGCAGGAATTTCCTGAAGCGTTCTTTATGGCAGGAAGTGTGAATCGGACTGAGGGAGAAGGAGCTCTGCTGCCTCGACATGTGGAGTGGATTTTGGTGTGATGGGTTCTCCATGATGGAGAGCAGTAAGCTCAGTGACCTCCTGTCCCTCACTGACCAATGATGCTTTCAGCTCTGCGGATTAGTTTGTTCATCCTGCCGGTATCTCTGGCACTGATGCTGTAACCATCCATCCATTCACTCCCGCTTATCCTTTTCAGGGTCGCGGGGGGCGCTGGAGCCTATCCCAGCTGTCATAGGGCGAGAGGCGGGGTACACCCTGGACAGGTCGCCAGTCTGTCGCAGGGCTAACACATAGGGACAGACAACCATTCACACTCACATTCACTCGCACTTTCACACCTAGAGGCAATTTGGATTATCCAATTAACCTATCCCCACAAGCTGCATGTCTTTGGACGGTGGGAGGAAGCCGGAGTACCCGGAGGGAACCCACGCAAACACGGGGAGAACATGCAAACTCCACACAGAAAGATCCCGGCCTGATGGTGGAATTGAACTCAGGACCTTCTTGCTGTGCGGCAACAGTGCTAACCACCGTGCCACCGTGCTGCCCTGCCCTGCTGTAACCATGAAGACAAATAAACAGGCTTCACTCCAATCCACAGCTTCCTCTTCCTGACGTAGCAAAAGGATCAAATTAAATAATGAAGGGTCCTTTTAAAAAGGAAATAATGAAGCGTCACATGTCATTCAGTTTCAGACAGTTAGTCCTCTTCTTTTGTGTATGTTTCCTTTTTAGCTATTTTAATTGATGCTGGCTTAGCTATAAGCTTTCCTCTTTAGACTGCTTCAAGAGCATTTCAAGAGATAACGGGATTAACCGCTCCATGGTCATTTTCAGTTAAATTGTAATCTGTCTCGTTTTTTTTAATCTCTTCGACAGTTGATTTATTATTTGAAATTTTATAGATGATCTGTGTGTTGGCTGAAGTTTAATGCAAATCTGATTGAGACAGCGGTAGGAGTCAACTCAGGCAGCAATCCCTGGATCAGTTGACTCCTACCTCCATCTTAATCACTGTTACTCCTACCTGTCTAGATGGCTCAAGGCAGATTTTCTCTCACTCTTTCCATCCTGCCAGGAGTCAACTATGTGTACCAGTTCTGTGTTGGAGCAGCAAAAGGCGTCCTCAGTCCATTTGTCCTGCAGGAGTTAATCATGGAGGCCTTGCAAAGGCTGAACCCTGCCCACATCCATGCCCATCTTCGAACACCTGCTTTCCAACAACTTGTCCAGCGCTGCCAGCAAGCCTATCTGCAGGTACATCATATTCACCATAATACAGCGGTCCCTCGTTTATCGCGGGTGTTACATTCTAAAAATAACCCACGATAAGTGAAATCCGCGAAGTAGCCAACTTTATTTTTTACAATTTACAACAGATGTTTTAAGGCTGTAAAACCCGTCACTACACACTTTATACACTTTTCTCAGACAGGCATGAACATTTTCACACTTTTCTCTCTTGTTTAAACTCTAAAAGTTCAAACCTTCGTAGAAAAATAAGTCCAGTATTATAGGATGAAACCAGACACCCCCAGCTGCCGCTGACGGTGCCATATGTTTCATCGACATTGTTGCGTTTGTTGGGGAGAAAACTTACAAACATACAGTACAGCACTTCAGACTCACACTGCTAGCGAAGATTTGTGTAAATTTGACAATCTCGCGATATAGCGAGGGACCACTGTATTCATAATGGGGTTGATGACAAAGAGTAATGCAGGTTGGGCTGCAGGACTGATTCCCACAAGTATCTCATATTTATAGGTAATTAAAATCTTTTACAGCCAAAAATGTAATTCAGTCAAATAAAGTAAAACAAAGTTTTTCAGTAAGGAGAGTAAAAAGTATCAGACAAGGGAAAGCACGATAGAGCTGTTGCAAAAAGCCAGGTTCGGCCAATATTTGTCTACATGTGTTCGCAGACCCAAGTGACTGTCGTGGAAATTTTAACGAACAAGTCTGCAGACACGGTTACTATAATCAACACTGTTTATTATCACGCACACAAGAGAGAGTACATCCAGCAAGATGCTGTCATGCAGTCTCTGAGACGGAAGTGGAGCTCCCACTCCTTTATGCGTTCACAAAAAGGGAGGAAGTAACAAACTGATCATACCACCTCACGCGGCTCGCTATGAAACCTAACAAACACTCCACTACAACGAGTACGCTGTTTCATGCCCTTGGTATTATCAGCGCCCGCAAAAGAGAGTTGTTTTCTTCAGCTGTTGAGGTTGACATGAGTTGAGCTAGTTCTAGATTGTTGAGTGGAAGTTTCCATTACGCTGCCACAACTGAGCATAAGCACTGCAGCACTTTAAATGAGAAAAAAATTAATTTTCTATTACATGACCGATTGGGAATCTGTTGTGATAACCTGAATCTGATAATACCCTGACTCGATTGCCGATTTTGATTTTCTTTTTACATATTTTCTGTATTTTTTTTCCGGCCACTTCATAGTGACTGACATATCCTCCCAGCAGCTAATTGTCAGATGTTGTGGAGGCTGCACCGAGCAATTATGTAGATTTACAGCTCCAGTTCCAAAAGTTTGTGATGCTGTGTGAAATACCAGTTCAAACAAAACGCAATGACTTGTTAATCTCATAAAGCCATAATTTATTAACAGTAGAGCATCAAAAACATATCAAATGTTTAAACTGAGAAAATCTTCATGTCATCAAATTTAAAATGAACTGGGCAACTAGCTGAAAAGAAAGCTGAAAAGAAACCGCTATATGAACATTTTGAAACTAATTGAGGTTGAATGGCAACAGGTCAGTAACATGTCTCATCTTAAACATTTGAGATGTTCTTTTTGTTCGATTCTGAATAATATATGGGTTTATAAGATTAGAAAATCATTCTTTTTTAAATTTACATTTTTGTTTTTTTGGACTTAGGTTGTAAATCATTTAAGCACATCTGTAAGTTGGTTGAATTTTACAGTGGCCTAGCTTTGTAGAAACACTGTTGTAAACTAGAAAAATTTGCATTTCCTGCGAAAATGCTGTGTGGATGCCTTAACGCTGAAGATGTCTGCTGAAAAAAGCTGAAAAAGTTGAAAAGTTGCAAAAAGTTGTATGGCGGTGAAGAAACTGAAAATTCTGCTGAAAACAGGTGAAGAAGCAGAAATTTTTGATGAAAACAGGTGAAAAGCCAAAAATTCTATTGAAAGGGGTAAAGACGGAGAAATTTTTGCTGAAAAGTGGTAAAAAAAAAACGCTGCCCTGAGCAGGATTCGAACCTGGCCCACCTGGGCCCTATTTCAGGAAGCCGGTTTAGAAAACTCAGAGTGAAAAACGATACTCAGGGTTGAGTAACCCCGAACTGTCCAACTCGGAATATTCGGTTTCAGAAAGGCTGATAACAATTAGTTCAGTCAACGCGGAGTTGCTTTAACCCCAAGTTAAGCGCGCGCACGAGGATACATAAAGCCCTGATTAGTGGAGCACAGATTAAGCGAGTCACCATGGAGACGGAGGGAAAGAAGGTGCGGTCAATGTATTTTACAGCGCTTGAGGCTGAAATTCTGATGGCAGCATATGCCGATAACATGCAAATTCCGCGGAAAAAAGGTAACACAGCCTCAGCTGCAAAAGAAAGGGAGCATGCATGGCAAAACATAGCCGACAGAGTCAATGCGTGAGTGTTAATTTAAACATTGATCTAGGGATTTCCACCCATTTAACACGTTATTTTATTATATTTTATTTTATTTTTTATTTCATACATTTTATTTTGTGATGTGATGTGAGCGCAGGTGCAACCCAACAGGCCCCAAACGTTCCTGGCAGCAAGTAAAAATGAAATATAAAAATATAGTCCAAACAGGTAAGGTGTAATTGTATTATGAGCCATAGTGCTTGGTCTGTTTGTCCGATGTAAATCAATTGCAGTTAGAGGCTACATTAATTTCCCCTCTGTAAGCACTTATTGAAATTAGAAATGCTACAGGGAACTATGTACCTGTACATTAATGCTGTGGAAAGACTTCCTGTTCACATAGTCTCCTTCATTTACTGAAGGAGCAATGATTGGAATGTGAGTGCCATCTATACAGCCAATCACGCCTGGGAACCGTGAGAATAAATGTAAAATTTAAGTAGTAGTTCAAATATCACCACATCATGAATTAAGTTTCGTTCATCCTGATACCTGCAATTTTGTGGCATCCCTCTTTGATAAATCTTGTGGGTCTATGACCGGGGAACACCACAAACGAGTACACGAGACGTTTCAGTGCAACTGTAACATTCCTGACTGCCCGACAGACGGTAGCCTTGGAAACGTGCTCAGCGTCACCAATATTATACAGAAAGCTCCCGTTTGCAAAAAACCGAAGTGCAATACAAATAATATGTACAGAACTGAGAGAATGTCCGCGATGTGTCACATGAGCAATATTAGGCCTGAGGATGTTATTCAAATAAATTATAGATTGTGCTGAAAAACGGTAACGTTCACACAGGAGATCATCAGGAAATGATAAAATGTCCGAACGCGCTCTAATCACTCTCCCGGCGGAGAGCTCTGCGGAGAATTTGGGCTTCAACATCTACTGGCTCTTCAAGGGAGGGGCACGCCATGTCTGACACTTCCTACAGTCAGGTTTCTGACAAAGAGGCGGAGAATGTCAGGGTTAGTTGAAGTAAACCTGCTAGGGGGCAGGTTAGCTTCACGGAGTGTGTCGTCATAGTAACTCACTCAGAATTAATCTAAACTCGCTTTGTGAAACCGAAAACCCAGAGTTTTCGTTAACTCAGGGTATACTTACTCAGAGTTTGCACTAAACCGGCTTCCTGAAATAGGGCCCTGGTCTCAAGGCAGCCACTCATCTCACTGCGCCAAACTCATTCTCACACAGAATAGGTGGAGAGACTGACAATTTTGCTGAAATGAGCAGAAGCTGCTGAGAATTGTGCTGATAAGAGGTGAAAAGGCTGAAAATTTTGCAGAAAAGAGGTGAATCAGCAGAATTTCTGCTGAAAAGAGTTTTTTTTCTGAAAAAAGCTGAGATTTGTGCTGAAAAGAAGTGAAAATTCTGAAAATTTTCAGTTTTTCTGAAAACAGCAGAAAAAACTGAAAAAACTGAAACTTTTGCTGAAAAGGGGTGAAAAAGCTGAAATTTGTGTTGAAAAGAGTTAAATAAGTTGAATTGGTAACTGAAAGAAATGTTGCCATAAGCGGGATTTGACTCTCAGACTCCCAGTCTGAGAACGGCTGCTCATCTCACTGAGCTAAAACACAGCTCAGCCCAGCAAGGAAAATCAGTGACGCCATTGATAATATGGCAGAAATGGGCAAAAAAGATTGTATAAAAAATGCAATATCTCAAAAAGTATAGAAGTTATGAGCACCAAAAGTCATAGTAATAATTAGCAGAAAGAGCAGAATTTTTCGAAGTTTGAACGGTGCAAATAGCATGAACACTGAGAGAGTAGTTAAGCAGCAAAAAACGTACGGAAGCAACCAGAATAATAAAGAATAAAGAGAAACAGGAACTCATAAGGGCATCCACACAATTATAGTCCAGCATGTGTTATGTGTGAGTACCTCCACTTAAATAGGAAGGTTCAGGCTACATTGTCCAGTGTCACCTCCTTTTCTCTCTGCAGCATATTCACCACCGGCTCATCCACCTGACACCTGCTGACTACGATGACTTTGTCAACATGATCCGCAGCGCAAGAGGTGCTTTCTGTCTGACTCCTGTGGGTATGATGCAGTTTAATGATGTGCTGCAGAACCTGAAAAGGGGCAAACAGACCAAGGAACTATGGCAGCGTATATCCCTGGAGATGGCAACCTTCTCTCCGTGAGCAGCACACTCGGGGAGACAAAATCTGCTCAGCGTCAGCCTGGGCCAAGAAGTCCCATCCAGCCTCCAGCATAGCTACTGCCACTGCACTGAGCTGACCACACTTACGTGTGATTTTGTTAGGGCCATTGCTTCCTGCTCCGAGGACTCAGTGAAGCGCACATAGGCAGTGCAATCGACTCCCATTCCCCAATTCACAGACTTACTTTCGTTTTTTGTGTTTGTCCACCAGAGCGTTGTGAAGTAGCCTGGTCACTTACCTGCTCTTCCTGGCTGATCTTTTATCATTGTTTATCGTTATGTAAATGTGGAATTCCGGTGTACTCCTTCCTTTCTTCATTTCTCCTCAACTTAAGACTGACAGGGATCTCTCCTCCTCATCCTCACTTCATTTTCACTGTTTTGTATTCTGTTTTTAGTTTTGTTTTAAAGGAAACCACTGCGTGAGTTATTTTTTATGCTGCAACATTCCTGTGTAGTGTTAGATGCTTCACTCACCAGAGTCTTGTCACCATGGATATGAATCATTACAGTGTGGGACAAAACAATGATTTGTGAGAAGAAGAAAAAAAGTTTAATATGAAGCATTTTATTGTCCCTATTGGTGAGGATTTTTCAGTATTTTGTTTAATCTTTTTTTGATACTTTGTAATAGGCTATGACACGTAAGCAAATAGGAATGGGACGAGAGTGAGGGAATGCTGAAGGTGCTTTTTCTGTTGTGTGGGATACATTTGTACATTTTAGCCTGCCTGAGAAGTGACATGAACAGCTCCAGACCAAAACCAGAGGCCACCTCACCACTGCTTAGGCAAACAATGTCTGCAAGGCCTTCTCGAGCTACACTGTCCAACAGTCAAAACACCTTATTAGTCCCATTTGGGCTAAGTTGTTTGTTTGTTTTAAAATAATTTTCCAATATAGAATCCCCAGATTTCCAGCAGCTGTCAGAACGTTTAATAGATCTTTTATATAAATATAAAAATGCTTTAAGGCAAACTAGATTTGCTTAATCTAATTTACAATGCTGTCTAAACACAGCTACTAAACAGACTCCTGACTAAAACGCAATAAAAAGAATTTAGAATAGCATGACCATAAATATTAAAATCACGCATCCAGCCCTTCTTCACCACATCTAAAGCACTGACTAGTTTAAATGCACAGAATACAGCAGTGTGGATGGAGATGGCAGACCTATTGGAAGCAGCATTGTCCATTTGACTGATCCACATCCTTTTTCGTCCAAAGTTTTCCATATTGTAAAAGCCAAACATACCGTGTAAACACTCCTTTATAAGCCTTTCGTTTGTCCAGTGATATAGAGTGCATTTGCCTTGTTCTGATGCACCAAACAGAACTAAAACCACTGTTTGGATGATTGAAGTGTAAAAGAAAAACTTTCTGGCCGCACTCAGAAAAACCCAAATAAGCCACACAAAACTGAAATGTCTGCTTTATTATTCATGTGCCTGTTTTTGAAGGCTAGGAATTTGGTTCAGCAAATGTACATTTTTAGTGCAAACCATACACAGTGGACAAGTCCCAGACATTGCCGTCTCACCTTTCAACCACATTTGTTTTCTCTGCAGATTACACTGACATCTATTATAGTGTAATCAGTACCAGTCACCATATCAGCTTAGCGTTTTAGGTTGTCCGAGGTCCTGAATTATATGCTGCTCATGCTTTGTATACACTGTCACACATGTACAGTGTAGCTAATCATCTAAAACCCAAATGTTCTGAGACTATTACTTTGGCACCACGTTCTCTTAATTAGACATGGCTTTGGCTTTGCTCTGGAAAGTGCTATCTTCTTTGTTTTCAGTTTTCTGGTCCACTTAAGCCCCAACACTCTTCAAGACAGTTACCAGACACAAATGACACAGTGTGTTTGAGTGGCCCTCTTCTTCGATGTGGTTAGCTCATAGCCCATGGTGCTGTTACTTCAAGACATGTTGACACAGTCCAGGCAGCTGCTGTGGTTCTGAAACTGGCTCATTGGTTCTGGACCTCACAGGTGAAGGTGACGTAGTAGAAAATGTACTGTGATATTTTTGTATTTCTCAAAAGTGTAGTTCGATTGAAAAGTTGTATATGTGCTGATTGCAAAAGGTTCTAATTGAGAGTGCAAAGACAAAAAATAAAAGCAATAGTAAAAGTGTAGAGTTTACTTTAATAAAGATCATTGAAAACACTAAATTGCTTTGACTGATTTGTGGGTTTGAGTAGGGATTTATTTGTTTTGGCCAAACCAACGTGTTTCTGTGCAATATCTCACCCATGGCCACAAGAGTTAGCAGTTATCAACTGATAAATTAGTAAGACTCAGATTGTTCAATCCTTTTCCTGACAATACCCACTGTCATATATACTATACAGCAGTCCCTCGTTTACGTTACGTTCTAAAAATAACCCGCGATAGGTGAAATCAGCAAAGTAGCCAACTTTATTTATCTAAAATTATTATTATAGATGTTTTAGGGCTGTAAAACCCCTCACTACACACTTGTTACGTGTCTGCAGGCTGCATGTTTTCTTTCCCTCCCCTTTTGTTTGCCATTCCCTTAGGTCGCAGACTGCAGGCTGATGTCAATCTGGGGACGTCCAATTAATTAGAGGAGGGAGGCCCTGATTGGACAAACCAGGAGTGAAGCCCTTGATAAGGAGACTCACCTGTGGTGGGCGCGGCTCTCTTCCCTCCTTGAATTGTTTGACACATGTGTGACGGTTTCCTGCTGTCTTTCTTTTGTTTGATGATTGTGGTGGGAGTAAAGTGGACTAGGTGAGTTTGGGGACCCCATACACTTACTCACGTAGAGTCTTTGTGTTAGAAACACTAGGTAAGTAGGTTGGTGCCACCCATGTAATTTTGAGCTTGTTTTAAGTTGAGGTTTGGGTCTATCTCTCCTGTTTGTTGCTTTTCTAGGATAGTAGCTCAGCTCAGCTAAGTTTTGGTTTTGTCTTTTTGGTGTTTTTTTTTTTTTTTGGCACAACCTAACTGTCCCTATTTCCCCCACATTTGTTGTTTGAGTCTGGGTTGTTTATTTTGTGAGAGCGCTGCCATTAAACCTTTTTTCATAACACCTGTACTGAGTTTCCGGAGTTGTTGTGTTATCCCCTCCTGCCCTCGGGGAGACGTAACACACTTTATACACTTTTCTCAGACAGAAATGAACATTTTCACTTTTCTCTCTTGTTGGGGAGAAAACTTACAAACATACAGTACAGCACTTCAGAGTCACACTGCTAGTGAAGATTTGTGTAAATTTGACAAGCTGAACGCATTCTGTACTGTACAGGAGACACAGCACGAGATTGGCTGTAAACCATTGTCAGTAAATCAGGACCCAGAACACAAAGCATTGTTTTAAAAAAAGATTTGCACAAAAAAATTCTGCGAAACGGCGAGGCCACGAAAGCTGAAACGCGATGTAGTGAGGGACCACTGTATTGCCAAAATTCCCACAGAAATCCAAATCATCAAATTCAAGTGTTCCAATTGCTTCCATGACCACAGGTATGTAAAATCAAACACCTAGGTATGCAGACTGCTTTATTTGTGAGAGAATGGCTCACTCTCAGGAGCTCAGTGAATGCCACCTGTGGAATAAGTTCAGTCGTGAAATTTCCGAGAAGCTTCTTTAGTTCATCATTTCTCTTCTCTGATGAGAGGTGAAACATCTTCAAGCAACTTAAAGAAGTCCAGACACTTTTCTTTCCAAGCTCCTTAGACTACGATGACCTGAATGACTGAGAACACATATCTTGCTACTAAATATTGCGCAGTCAACTGTTAGTGGTGGTATTATAGCAAAGTGATAACGATTAGGAATAACATCAACCATGCTACAAAGTGGTAGGCTACGTAAAATCACAGAGCGAGTTCAGCAGACTGTGAGGCACACAGTGCACCAAGGTTGCCAACTTTCTGCAGAGTCAGTGGCTAGAAACCTCCAAATTTCATGTGGCCTTCAGTTTAGCCCAATAACAATGCATGGAGAGGTTCACAGAATGGGTTTCCACGACCGAGCAGCTGCATCCAAGTAAAGCTGCCACGGGACTGTAAAGACCTCACAAATGCACTTTGAAAGAATGGTCTAAAATTCCTATAAACACAGTACTAACCCTTGTGGAAACCCTTCCCAGAAGAGTTGAAGCTGTTCCAGCTGGAAAGCTAATGAAGCAATCCATTTTGTCCATTTTGTTTACCAATCAAGATATTAGAAGCAGGGCCTGTAGGGTTTGGAAGTCGGCAGATGGACCCTGCATGGTTTGTGTTTTTTTTTTTCTATGAACTATATACAGTATATATACAGTGTATATATAACCGGGTGATGTCCAGTGTAGTTCTTTTCCCATGTCCCAAATAATTAATATCGTTTCAAAGTTACAGTCTTAGAACAGTTATAACTTAATTAGAGCTCCCCTCTGTGAATCGTTACCTTATCGTGGTGAAGGGGTTTGTGTGTCCCAGGGATACCAGGGGCTATGTTGTATGGGGGCTTTTGCCCCCTGGTAGGGTCTCCCATGGCAAATTGGTCCTGGGTGAGGGACCAGACAAAGAGCGATTCAGAAGAACCCTATGAAAAGACCATCCAGGGAACAGATCACCCTGCCCGGGGTAGGGTTACCGGGGGGCCCACCCTGGAGTCATGCCCAGGGAGGGTGCCCGAGCGTGAGCGTCTGGTGGCCGAGCATTAGTCCATGGGGCCCGGCCAGGCACAGCCCGAAAAAGGGACATGCGCCGATCTTGCTGCAGGGTCACGGCTCGCAGGAGGCATGGTAGGGGTCAGGTGCAATGTCGGGCGGCGGCCAGGAGAGGAGGTCCTGGCGGACCGATTCCGGGCTACCAAGACTGGCAATTGGGACGTGGAATATCACTTCTCTGGTGGGGAAGGAGCCTGAGCTAGTGCGTGAGGTTGAGAGGTACCGGCTAAATATAGTCAGGCTCACCTCAATGCATGGCTGGGCTCTAGAACCAGTCTCCTGGAGAGGGGCTGGACTCTGTCTCAGTCTGGAGTTGCCCCTGGTGAGAGGCGTCGGGCTCGGGTGGGTATCTTGGTATCCCCTTGGCTTGCTGCAGGTATGTTGGGGTTTCTCCCAGTGGACGGGAGGGTTTGTTCCCATCTGTGCTTATGCACCAAGTGGCAGTTCAGCTTACCCAGCCTTCTTGGAGTCCCTGCGTGGGGCACTGGAGGGTGCTCCCCCTGGGGACTCTGTTGTCCTACTGGGAGACTTCAATACTCATGTTGGCAACGACAGTGAGACCTGGAAGGGCGTAATTGGGAGGAACGGCCTCCCTAATCTGAACCCGAGCGGTGTTTTGTTATTGGATTTCTGTGCAAATCACAGTTTGGCCATAACGAACACCATGTTTGAACATAAGAGTGTCCATAAGTGCACGTGACACCAGGACACTCTAGGCCACAGGTCGATGATTGATTTTGTAATTGTGTCACCAGACCTGAGGCCATATGTTTTGGACACTCGGGTAAAGAGAGGGGCTGAGCTGTCAACTGATCACCACCTGGTGGTGAGGGAGGATGCTGGGCAGACCTGGCGCACCCAAACGTACAGTGAGGCTGTGCTGAGAACGTCTGGCAGAGGCCCCGGTCCACGAGATCTTCAACTCACACCTCCGGCAGAGCTTCAACAGCATTCCAAGGGAGACTGGGGACATTGAGTCTGAATGGTCCATGTTCAGCACCTCGATTGCCGAAGCCGCTCCACTGAGCTGCGGCCGCAAGATAGTTGGTGCCTGTCGTGTAGCCACGAAGCTGAAGAAGGAGTCCTTCCGGGCTTGGTTAGCCTGTGGGACTCCAGAGGCAGCTGATAGGTACCAACAGGCCAGAGATTCTGGCAAACCATCTGGCGACTCAGGAGGGGAAAGCGGTGTTCTACCTGCACTGTGTGTAGTGAGGGTGGAGTGCTGCTGGCTTCAACTGAGAAAATTGTCAGGTGGTAGCAGGAATACTTCGAGGATCTCCTCAATCCCACTGGCACGTCTTCCGTGGTGGAAGCAGAGTCTGGGGACGAAGGGGATGACCCGCCAATCTCTGAGGGCGAGGTCATTGAGGCAGTTAAACAACTACTTGGTGGTAGAGCCCCTCGGTGGATCCTGTGGGGGGTCTCAGGATCTCATCTCTGCTTTTTACAGATGATGTGGTCCTGTTGGCTTCATCAGGTGATGGCCTACAGCTTGCCTTGGAAAGGTTCGCAGCCGAGTGTGAAGAGGTGGGAATGAGAATCAGCACCTCCAAATCTGAGGCTATAGTCCTCAGCCGGAAAAGGGTGGAGTGCCCACTCCGGGTAAGGGACAAGACCCTGCCCCAAGTGGAGGAGTTTAAGTATCTCGGGGTCTTGTTCACGAGTGATGGGAGAAGGGAGTGGGAGATCGACAGACGGATTGGTACAGTGGCTGCAGTGATGCGGATGCTGTACCGGTCTGTTGTGGTGAAGAGAGAGCTGAGTGTAAAAGCGGAGCTCTCAATTTACCGGTCGATCTACGCCCCTACCCTCACCTATGGTCACGAGCTGTGGGTAGTGACCAAAAGAATGAGATCGCGAATACAAGCGGCGGAAATGGGCTTCCTCCGAAGGGTGGCTGGCCTCTCCCTCAGAGATAGGGTGAGAAGTTCGGCCATCCGGGAGGGGCTCAGAGTAGAGCCGCTGCTCCTCCACATCGAAAGGAGCCAGCTGAGGTGGTTCGGGCATCTGACAAGGATGCCTCCTGGGTGCCTCCTGGGTGAGGTTTTCAGGGCATGTCCCACTGAGAGGAGGCCCCGGGGCAGACCCAGGACAAACTGGAGAGATTATATCTCTCGGCTGGCCTGGGAACGCCTTGGTGTTCCCCCGGATAAGCTGGAGGTGGTGGCTTGGGAGAGGGAGGTCTGGGCTTCTCTGCTTGGGCTGCTGCCCCCGCGACCCGGCCCCGGATAAGCGGAAGAAAATGGATGGATGGATTGATTAGAGCTCCAACTGAGAAATTAGGTCAGGGACCTAAAAGATTCATTCTTTTAAATAAAACATTTGCAAATGTCACTAACTTCTATCTTATTTAACAAACTTACATTTCTTAATTGCTCTGACATTTGTTTAACAGAGGTGATATGTGTCAGATGCAGAGGTGGGTAGTAACGAGTTACATTTACTCCGTTACATTTATTTGAGTAAGTTTTTGAAAAAAATGTACTTTTAAAGTACCTTTTTTGCATGATACTTTTTACTTTTACTTGAGTACATTTGTGAAGAAGAAACGGTACTTTTACTCCGCTACATTTGCAAAATTCGACTCGTTACTTTAAAAAAATAAAATAAAATTAGTCTAACACATTAGATAACATGCCACTAGTGGAGTTTCCGGTAACATTTTTGCCAATGAGATGTGGCCATGCAGTCACATGACCAGTTTGAAACTGTGGCGGGCAGAGTGGCCCAAGCGTTTCAAAGTAGCAGACACACGGAAAGAAGAAACATGAAAACATGGCAGAGTCTACGCTAGAGCTGAAGAGGATGAACAGCATTTTCCTCACATACAAAGAATGTTTCGCTTAAAAGCAGCACAAAAGAACAGCTATGTCTTCAGTGTCTGTGTCTTCAGTGAGAGCCAAAACAAACCAACTTTTCAGCGTGAAATAACTCAACTCGTGTAACCTGAGGAAACGGTAAGTTTTCTCTAAATATCTTTTTAGCTGTAGTTAGCTGGATGTCAGTCTTATGTTGCAGCAGCTGTGTCGAGCTCGAGCTGCGAGTCTGATACTCTGATGCGACCTGAGTGTTCAAACTGTGCGTTCATAACATGAAGCTTATCATACAAAATCGGTCCCTTGCTCTCCCTCTCTCTGTCTTTCACTCACAAAGACACACACACACACACACAACACCATCAACTTTGCTAAATTACTACTGAAAAACATTAGGCAGCTGTAATTGAGCAGCAATGTCCATCCAGCTCTTTTCATGGTTGTTGTAGTCGTGATAATTTTGTGAGGCCACATTGAAAAGCCTCGGATACGGAAGCGTAGAGCTGCCACCCAGGCAAAAGAAAAATAGAGCTATATCACGTTATAACGTGAGAATGTAATGTTTGTACAATATACTATCACGTTATTACAATATACATAATTATCACGTTCGTACAATATAAATATTATATTGTACGAACGTGATATTATATTGTTCAAGCGTGAACAGTATATTGTACAAACATTAAAAGTATATTGTTATAACAATAAACTTTTCACATTATAACGTGATATAGCTCTATTTTTCTTGCCTGGGTGGCATACGCTTACGTACTCGGATGAGCTTTCCAAAGTTCTACAAGTTGTGCCTCCATCTCTTGTGTCCAGATCACACGCTGCACCGCCGTGCTGCTCCACCTTTTCTCTTTCATTTCTGTGTTTGTGCGTGCGCAGTGTGAGAGGCTGCCTTGAGGGGCGACAGGATTTCAAACAGGTTTGATTATCATGCGACCAAACGATTGATGATTGGGAGCTGGTCGTCAGGTGTTAACTGCTTTTCGTTACCCCATGTATACTACACGATGCACGACACACGATTAAGGCAAAACTCGGGCCGATCCCCAAAATGGTTGCGCAACTGAAAAATCGGCTCAAAATGGGCCAAAAATCGCACAGTGTATGGACAGCTTTTGAAGGCTAGCTCCAAACAAATATCTGCAGTTTGGCAGTGTATACAGCACTATAATGACCAGACCTAATTCTTTTGAAAACCATACATCTTTCCACAGGTCTCCACTTCATCAGACATCACCTAGACTCAGAGCTGGATGAGGCCAGCACAAACAGAAGCCTAACCAACAAAGATGATGGATCCATGGGGTCAGGAAAGCCAGAAGCAGAGGAGCTGGAGAGGTACCTTTCATGTCCATTCACTGGAGGTGTGGATCTATTGCATGGCGTTCAAGAAGCTGTCGATCACAACCAATACAGCTCTTCCTGCATCTGGAGCTTGTGAAGGACTTCTCAGTCATGCAGGACTCTTGTTCACTGCTAAATAGTCACAGCTTCACAGAAAGAACCTTGAGAGCAAACTGCTGCTGAAGCTTAACCATCACAATGGCACATTTTTGCTAAATATGCAGAAATAGATGCACACCCATACAATTTATGGTAAACTGAGCTGCCTTGTATGAACATATGTTGAAGATGTCTCATGCTGATGTTTCTCTGAGGCTGCTGTGCCATTTGGAGCAAAAATGAATATAAAGTTTACAGCATATATTGTCACTGGAAATTGTTTGCACTGTTTATACATTTATATTATTTACTGTAGGTATTGGTGAAAAAAGCTTTGTTGTGAAAAACTGAAATCTGGAAATTAGAATTGTTGTGCCCTATTTCGTTGATGTTTTTACATATATTCCTGTTGAAAATACTAAAGTTTGTATATGTATTTATATTTGTTTGTCTGATAGCATTTATTTATAAAATAAATCTGACATTTCAAACAGTTACTCGCTACTTGAGTAGTCTTCGCCAAGTACTTTTTTACTCTTACTTGAGTAACTTTTTTGATGAGTACTTTTCACTTTTACTTGAGTAATAATATTTTAAAGTAATGCTACTCTTACTTGAGTACAATTTTTGGATACTCGACCCACCTCGGGCGACTGGACAGGAGACCGGGCTGCTAAGGGCGACTGGACAGCTGGCTGAACTGAGGGCTGGAGTGGTGGTTGTGATGAAAATGGAGTTGTTGGAGGAGTAGCTGACTGAGCTTCAGGCTGGGCAGCTGACTCAAAAAACATAGCCCCAGAATAAACAATCCCAAGGTCCAAAGAAAGAGAAAAAGTGTCCTTTTCACTCACCACAGTTGGCTGCTTTGACATCCTGAAGTCTGGCTGTGGGGTGATGCGCTGGTGGCGCGTCCGTTGCTTCCTCCTCAGTGATGGATTCGATGGGCCGGGTCACATAACTTATTCACAGAATCAATTATATCCTCCCAAAGATCATCAGACGGGAAGAGTGCTGCTGGGTCCATGTAGTGGTCGTATCATTCTGTCATAGGTAATAGGCTGTGTGACAGGCAGTAAAAAGGACCCAAAATGCAAGACTCTCAAAGACGGGGCTGGAACTCAAAACGCAGCTTTATTGCTGGAAAAATCTCCTTAAAAATTAACTCTCACAAAAGCAAAATGGATTGTTATATAGCGCTTTTCTACTCTCACGGAGTACTCAAAGCGCCCTATACAACATGCCACATTCACCCAGTCACTTTCTCTAAACTTAGTGCTGTCTAAACACATTTACACTCCGATGGATGTCTCAGAGAGCAACTTGGGGTTAGTATCTTGCCCAAGAATACTTGACATGCAGACTGACATGCAGACTGGAGGAGCCAGGGATCGAACCGGCAACCTTCTGATCAGTAGGTGACCTTGGTGATGTGACGTTCTGTATCGGGGCTTCAAAGCTTGTGTCGAGTAATGTGTAACATGGTAGACTAATGTGCCTGTGTTAATTCAGCTCCATATTATTGTGTGAAGTTGCACTGGGTTGGGAGTGATTTTGTGTGTGTGTGTGTGTGTGTGTCACATTTTTGGTGAGCCAATGGGTGGAATGGGGTTGGACTAATTAGAGGCAGGTGTACTTGATTGCACTGATACACTGGTCTTCTTATAGCCCACACTACAAACACTGCTGTGTCGTTTTGTCTCTCTGTGCAGGTATGTACTGTGATGAAATCAGATATGTTTGGGATGGATGGGTTTTGTCCTATGAATTCTATAGTGAAAGTGTCGTTTTGTCTCTCTGTGCAGGCCAGGGCCTATTATATGCCACAGCCTAAAGGCAGCAGAGTTGCAGAGGCTGGAGTGACCACTGGCTATATGCTTGCAGGGTGGTGGGTCTCCAAGGACAACTTCTAACCCTGTTACAGGCAACACGTGGAGTGCAACTGGCCGTGTGGCATAGCTGGCTCTGGCCTTGGGACTGTGTGTTTTTTATACAATTCATAAATGGGACACTGGACTGTTTTATCTTTTATCTCTTGATATATTTTTTTGTCAATAAATAATCTTTTAGAATTTTATTGACTGTCATCTTTTTGCCCACGACAGAGACGGTTGGTCAGACCTAGAATCTTTCTTTGGGTGTGTTACAAATGGAGGGGGTGTTTCTGCGATATGCGTAACGAGGCTTGCTTCATTGATGGGAGGAGCTGAAAATGATGACGTCCGAAGCCTCGCTGTCCCCCCCAAGACTGCCCGGCTGTACCACATGACTGGTTCAGGAAGTGGTTCGAACTTTGCCGCGAGCTATGACAGCGATATAAACCCCTCAGACTTCATTCAAAATGTGGGTGTTTGATGGAGAGTTGCGGTTAGTGAGAGTTTGGAGACAGTTTGGAGGTTTATGAGAGTGAGGAGAGAAAGTCAGGAGAGAATGGAGCCAGCTAAGAAGAGGAGGATGTCCTCCCCTGTGTGGGAACATTTTGATCTTATTCCTCTCAACAAGGTATGTAAATTTCTACAGAAGATGTATTTTCATAATACTGATGGTGCAATGCAATTTATGTTGAGCTGTCTTTACTTTCGTACAAGGTGAAGTGTTTGCTATGTGCCAGGGAGCTGGGATATAACAACAACACCTCATCCATGCTTAGGCACTACAGAGCTTTGCCTGAGAATAAGGGGAACACCGGTATGCCCGATGGACTGGCCATCGGGCATATGGTTTTTGGTTTTTGTTTTTTGTAACGGTATAAACAATGAGAGGTGGTGGATTGGCCAGATGCTGGCCGGTGTGTAAAAATAACTCAGTTGTTTGATGGTGGCTATAGCGTAGCTTCCACAGATTCAGTAACATCAAGTGGTGGAGGCCAGCAGGTGGATGAAGGAAAGGGGAGGCAAGAGGAGCAGAGACCCGAGGCAGCACCGGTCCGAGTGTCAGGTGAACTGAACTTCAGGTAAGAAGTTATGACCTGCAGTCTATCTGGGTCAGATATGAACCAAGTTTAGGTGCAATTTATTTTCGTTGTGCTGACTTTCTACAGTCAGTTACAATAACTCGTACTGCGTATTAGCTAGCATGATGGAGTTTCTATACAGCTGGGTGGGTGCTATGATGTTACTGATAGTGAACTTTATTTTAATCATAAGGTTAGAGTTTCCAACCGTCCCGTTAAAAAAAAGAATCGTCTCGTATTCAGAGAAAATATCACGCGTTTCGTTTTGAGCTGAAAAGGAACACAGTTTGTCCTGGACTTCAGCTAGAATGAAAAAAGACACAAAGCTGGAGTTATTCTGTCGTTACGCTGCAGCTGCCTCGTCTCTCCTGTTTCTACTTCAATCATGAAACTGATCAATGATCAGCTGATCAGCTTCTCTCTCTTGTTTGTTTATCGCCCACTTTGCGCCAGAAAGAGGAAACCAGCAGATGTCGCGGTAAACAGCAGCAGCACGTTTAAGCTTGATCAGCTGTTGTTAGAATTTATTTAATATTAATTTCTAGTATCAGCTGATGTTTGCTGGAGCCACAGCTGTAAAGCTGCTGGTCATGATGTCGGTTTGGATATGTGGTGAGAGGGAAACATGAAGATGAAACCAGGAGATGTCCTTACTGAATCATCAGAGCTGAACAGGTTTATGGAGAAACAGGTTTACCTTTTAGGTGACATGAATGAGTTGAAGTTATGAACTGTTTCTGAGAGACAAATAACACCAGGATCCTTTTCTAAGTAGCTGACAGCTGGTAACTGTGCAGGGGCGGGTCTAGCAAAATGTTGCCAGGGGGGCAGGTAGGGCATTAACAGGGAGAGGGGGGCACAAAGAAATACTTTCTTATTCTCATTTAAAATATCTAGCTTTTAAAAAATAATTATCTGAAGCTTACAACCAAAGTTTTTATCTGACGTAAAATGTATAGAAATCATACATATACCAACAAGACTCTACATCACTGTCATAAAAGCGTCTGTTTTCATTCAAAGGCTTTATGGCTTTAATACCTGGGGGGCCGGTCTCTCGTCAAAATGCCCGGGCTGATTTTTTTTTGTCCCAGTCCAGCCCTGGGCACGACACGCAGTGCATTAATTTGAGCAGGTGCATTAAAAAAGAAATGGCCGCACCAGCGGTGCACATCGCAAATCAGCTCACATAGACACATTAGTTGTGCCTCTTCTTAATGACAGTATTTTAGCTAACAACCCCAACTACCAGATTCAACTTGTAATTGGCTAAAAATAACTTACTTATTGGCTAAAAATAACAACGTCCCTCTCACCAGACGTTGTTAGCTTTCCACATTCCGACACTTCAAATGCTTCAGGAGCTTTTCCGCTCAGCGCAGCATCAGCACCACTGACTCGAGACAGAATTCACAATGCATTTTTGGGACTTTCAGGTGTTTGGACCAATGTTTTATTTTCTGATCAAACCAGAATTCTTTAATGAGCAGCTGGATTTGTCTTGCATTAACTGGCTGAGTTAATGCCAGTTAATGCGACATCGAAGCAGCTGGAATCCACAGTGCGTGTTCATGGAGCTGCATTTTCACCTGCTGGACATCACTACCTGACAAGTTTAACTGTCTTCAGAACATTGCAGAGGCCTTATTGACAGTATTTGTCTCTAATATCTGTGTGAGCAGATTTTCTCTCACATGAAGAGTGTCCTCAGGTAGCCTCTGAATGCTGGACACTCGGAGACCTGGAGACCGTGGCTCAGGGGGTTGGGAAGCGTATCTGTAATCGGCAAGACACTTCACCCGTTGCCTACTGGTGTTGGCCAGAGGGGCCGATGGCGCGATATGGCAGCCTCGCTTCTGTCAGTATGCCCCAGGGCAGCTGTGGCTACAACTGTAGCTGCCTCCACCAGTGTGTGAATGTGAGAGTGAATGAATAGTGGCATTGTAAAGCGCTTTGGGTGCCTTGAAAAGCGCTATATAAATCCAATCCATTATTATTATTATTATTATTATTATTATTATTATTATTATTAACATGTGTATTAACAAACATGCCATATTGGCCCAGTTTATTTTTCTTATCATTGTTGTGAGGAGACCATAAATAGCATTTGTATTTTCTGTTGTACAGTCCATTTGCTGTTATGGATAAAAAAGTGTCTTTTTTGTTTCAAAATAGCTGATAACTATTCGCTATCACTATTATATTATATTATTTACTGCTATTATATACTATAACTATCACTATTCAACATCCCACCTGTTTCATCTGTGGAATTTGGTATAATTTCAGAGTTTCTAGTTGTCCTAGCACCACAATAAAGAGTTATCTTATCTTATCTTATTTAACGATGCAACCACTGAGCTCTCTCAGGAAAAAAGGGTGTCTGGGTTAGAGATGGACCGATCCGATATTATGTATCGGTATCGGTCCGATACTGACCTAAATTACTGGATCGGATATCGGAGAAAAATAAAAAATGTAATCCAATCCATTAAATATCACGAAAGCACCTCACAAAACTTGCAACACGCCGTAACTCGCCTCAGAACGTTAGCACGTCGGAGCAGTATGCATCACGTGATAGAGCGGCTGTGGCATGCAGGACCTGTCGGTGGTCTGGATAGCATGTGGAGCTTCGCTAGCAACCCGGCATTTCATCTCCGACAAAGTTATCCCAGAGAGAAGTAAAGCAAGTGTGTAAGTCCATCTCTGAATGTTTGTAAAGCATTCCTGCGTTAAGCTTAACAAACGATATATGGAGCGACTGCCTCTTCTTGCTGATACTTCAATCATGAAACTGCTTAATGATCAGCTGATCGGCTTTTCTGTCGCGAGTCCGTCTCTGTTGTTTGTTTTTGGCCCACTTTGCACCAGAAAGAGGAAACCAGCGGCTGAACAACAGCAGCACGTTTAAGCTTGATCAGCTGTTGTTAGAATGTATTTATTATTAGTTTCTACTCGAGGATCTTTTTCTACGTAGCTGACGGCTGGTAACTGTGCAGGGGCGGATCTAGCAAAGTTTAGCCAGGGGGGCCGATAGGGCATTAACAGGGAAAAGGGGGCACAAAGACATACTTTTCTTTCTTATTCTCATTTAAAATGTCTAGCTTTTAATAAATAATTATCTGACACCCAAAGTTTTAATTTGATGTAAAATGAATAGAAGTCAATTACTGTATATAGTAACTATTAAGTCTAATATACCCTATTAAGCTATAGTACTTTTTCCTTTGGGAAGGTACCATCTGTGCAGTCTGCAGTTCTGTAGAAGAAAGATGTTGAATCTATTTAATATTTCTTGAAAAATAATTGATTGCTGTGCATTTTTTTTCCACACTGCATCAAATTAAGGTTGATTACGTCGATTAAGCATCATGAGGTGGAGCGTGAGGGGTGGTTCCCTATTTTTTATTTATTTATTTTTGTTGTTGCTGGGAGTTGGAACCCTATTAGTTAGGTTGCTTAATATTTATGCTAAGTACTCTTTAAAATACCAGAATAGGGAGGATGGTGTAGGTTTAAGTTTATTAGATTGATCAGTATTGCTGAACTATGAAATTATTTTTTTTTACATACAGGTATAACAGAATAGCTTTAGTGTAGTTGTTGTTTTAAACTTGAGTATGAACTTACACAAAATGCAGCAAGATATTTAAAAAAAAAAACTTTTGTTGATTAAAAAACACTATATCGGATTCATATCGGTATCGGCAGATATCCAAATTTATGATATCGGTATCGGACAAAGTGGTATCGTGCCATCTCTAGTCTGGGTCAAAGGTCATACCTTTGCTCACTATGCTGGGTCATTGCCTCAATGAACAAATGGAAAAATCACCATCCATTGGCTCAGAAGCTGAGGATGCTATTGAGAAAGAAGCTGGATAAAATACAAACCATGAGCATTATGTTCCTTGCGACACTGCTGGACCCAAGGTTCAGAAAACTCTGGTTTCTCAGCCCTGCAAGAGCTAGCGAAGCAGAAAAAGACTGAAAGCAGAATGTGCTTCCGTAATGAGGGCCTCCACCACCTCCTCTTCCTCCACACCACCACCACAGCCATCAACATCACAAACTGTTGAGGCTGTTTCCCACGGTACTATTGTTATTGCATTTGAGTTGCATTTATATAAACTGTTTGTTGGGTCTGTATCTATTATTGTATGATCTACTGTACAATATAAAGCGCCTTGAGGCGACTGTTGTTGTGATTTGGCGCTATATAAATAACATTGAATTGAAAATTGAATTGTTAGTATCGCATAAAACTCTCATTGTTTAGGTAACAACCTGTGGCGTCGCCTGGATGAGAGTGTCAGGCAGACACAGACAAAATGTAACAGCAGATGCGAATATTGAGGTCCAACGGAGCCAAATATTGGAAGGCTGGAGGACCCCCTTAAATACTGGGAGAGACAAAAATATGTCTATCCTCACTTATATAAGTTAGCACTGACATACCTGTGTACCCCTGCCTCATCTGTGCCCTGTGAGTGAGTGTTTTCAAAAGCAGGGGAAATATTGTCCAAAACAAGAAATGGCCTACGACCTGCCACAGTGGAGAAAGTGTTGTTTTTAAACAAAAACCAATGACGTGTCCCCTAAACACTAATCACTGTCCACACGCCAACCACTCCTCACAGTAAATGATCATTTCCATTTTACGCATTTCCAAATAATGGTAAATGGCCTGTATTTATATAGCGCTTTACTAGTCCCTAAGGACCCCAAAGCGCTTTACATATCCAGTCATCCACGCACACATTCACACACTGGTGATGGCAGCTACATTGTAGCCACAGCCACCCTGGGGCGCACTGACAGAGGCGAGGCTGCCGGACACTGGCACCACCGGGCCCTCTGACCACCACCAGTAGGCAACGGGTGAAGTGTCTTGCCCAAGGACACAACGACCGAGACTGTCCAAGCCGGGGCTCGAACCGGCAACCTTCTAATTACAAGGCGAACTCCCAACTCTTGAGCCACAATCGCCCCATAATCATTTTCCATACTGCTGGTATAAATATACACAGTATACTGCCATCACTACAATATACATGTTTTACACACTCCTTTTGTTGTTGACATTTACAGGCTGTGTGCAAAAGGCCACACTCTTCAAATCCATGCCAACTAATATTTTCACGTCCAGTAGGTGTCCTACTAAAGCAAATGAAGCTTCAAGACGCTTTGCGCTGGGGTGAACCAACTGGATGAAAAGCTTCAGTGCTTCATGAAACTTCATCTGCCCATCACTAGACGACCTGCTCTACCTCCTGAGCTACAGCCACCTCAGAACAAAACTTGGAACAGAAACACTAGAACATGACAAACACACAGCATGTAGAAAGTACAATACAACAAAGAGCAAAGGAAAACACAGGGCTTAAAAACACAGGGGAGTAATCAGGGAATGGGAAAAAGGAGGGAGACACTGCTGGGAGAAATTAGGGCTAACGAGACAGGGGAAGTAAAACTGAATACACTAACATATGACATGGACCTTCAAAGTAAATAGGAAACAAGAAACAATTTACAAAGACAGACTTGAGAGACAGACTGGAGGAATAATAATAATCAAAAACAGCACAACTAATGAATCAGATCATCATACAAATCATAATACAGAAAAACACCAAAACATGAGAAACAGAAAATGCCGGGTCAAAATGACCCAGACCGTGACAAGAGCATGCTGTAGGTATTACAGGTACTGCGCTGCAGTGGTTTGTATCATATCTATCTAATAGACTCCAGTTTGTTCATGTAAATGGAGAGTCCTCTTCACACACTGAGGTTAATTATGGAGTTCCACAGGGTTCAGTGCTAGGGCCAATTCTGTTTACATTATACATGCTTCCCTTAGGCAGCATCATTAGAAGACATAGCATACATTTTCACTGTTATGCAGATGACACCCAGCTCTATCTGTCCATGAAGCCAGATAACACACACCAATGAGTTAAACTGCAGGAATGTCTTAAAGACATAAAGACCTGGATGGCCGCTAACTTTCTGCTTCTTAATTCAGATCAAACTGAGGTTATTGTACTCGGCCCCGAAAAGCTTAGAAATATGGTATCTAATCAGATTCTTACTCTGGATGGCATTACCTTGGCCTCCAGTAACGCTGTGAGGAACCTTGGAGTCATTTTTGACCAGGACATGTCCTTCAATGCACATATTAAACAAATATGTAAGACTGCTTTCTTCCATTTGTGCAACATCTCTAAAGTTAGAAATATCCTGTCTCAGAGTGACGCTGAAAAACTAGTTCATGCATTTATTACTTCCAGGCTGCACGACTGTAATTCATTATTATCAGGAAGTCCTAAAAACTCCCTGAAAAGCCTTCAGCTAATCCAAAATGCTGCAGCAAGAGTCCTGACAGGGACTAGAAAGAGAGCAGATTTCTCCTGTTTTGGCTTCCCTTCATTGGCTTCCTGTTAAATCCAGAATTCAAAATCCTGCTCCTCACATACGAGGTCTTAAATAATCAGGCCCCATCTTATCTTAATGACCTTGTAGTACCATATCACCCTATTAGAGCACTTCACTCTCGCACTGCAGGCCTACTTGTTGTTCCTAGAGTATTTAAAAGTAGAATGGGAGGCAGAGCCTTCAGTTTTCAGGCCCCTCTTCTGTGGAACCAGCTTCCAGTTTGGATTCAGGAGACAGACACTATCTCTACTTTCAAGATTAGGCTTCAAACTTTCCTTTTTGCTAAAGCATATAGTTAGGGCTGGACCAGGTGACCCTGAATCCTCCCTTAGTTATGCTGCAATAGACGTAGGCTAGTGGGGATAGGTTAATTGGAAACACTAAATTGCCTATAGGTGTCAATGTGAGTGCAAATGGCTGTCTCTGTCTGTGTTAGCCCTGTGACAGACTGGTGGCCTGTCCAGGGTGTACCCTGCCTCTCCCCCTAAGACAGCTGGGATATGCTCCAGCCCCCACCCACCCATCCCCGACACAACTGTAGCATGTGTGAAAATATATGGAATAAAAATAATAAAAATATTTTCGAAGCAACTTCAAGATTGATGACCAAGAACACTTTTTCTCAGTTTCTTAACCTTTACATTCATTATAGGTTCTAAGCATCACAATAGCTACAGATCCATGGATTGCACTAGTGTGTTGCTAAAAAAAAAAAAAAAGCATTTCCAGACTTTAACACAGCTAAAAAGTTCAGCAGTGCCCGCACCAAGACTGAAGCTGTTGTCACTCTTGAAGCTAATGAAATCCAGCACTGTGGCATTTCTCAGACTTCAGTAACCACCGAACAGAGAAAATGGAATGGTGGCATGCAAACAAAATTAATTGAGAAATCAGAAACCATTGCACAATACCTTTGCACACTGGTAATTTTTCTTATACAGATGAGTCATTATTTCTGTAACATTATTTAATTCCAGAGGTTTTTAAGTTTGTTTTTGTTTTGTTTTTTGCACTTATTGACTTGCAAAAGCCTATATGACATTTTTTATTTCACCATTCATTAACCGCACAGAAAAGGCATCTTTTAAATATGTTAAAATTTTCTTTAAACAAAACAGTATTATTAAAATTCTTCATGACTGGGCCAAGTGTCCTCTTTTTTGGAAATCAAAATATGGTCACCCTACCTATGGGGATCCATAAAGTATTCTGAATCGGATCTCAATCAAACTGTGGGTGAACAAATTAGATAATGTGATGATGATTACAGCAAAACAAAGGGTTCAGCATGTATATTATCAGATAGGTAATCGTTACTGAGGTGTTTTAGTGTAAGTAAGTAAGTAAAACGACAATATTCTTGTAACAAACTCGTTATGTTAGTGTTTTGCTTCTGCTCGCGGGTCACATCTGGGAACTTCACTGTGCTACACACCAGAAACAAAAACAAATCTATGTAACCTTTGTAGCTTCAGTTATTCAAAATAAAAGTGTGTCCACTCATTCGATATTTCCCGAATTGACAGGAAAACGGTTCTCTTTATTTGGTCTTCAGTCTACGAAAACAACTCTTGGATTAATAACGCGGGCCTTCAGATTGTAAACCCTCCCCCTGTGTGACGGATTTGGTTGACTCCAGGCCCCGGCAGAACCAAGATGGCTACCTGAGCACCGACGAAACGAAGTTCACTTTCTCACTGTAAATACTGAAGCTTGTTGTGCTTCTCCGCCATGGACGGATCACTGTGTGTGGACAATGAATACAGGTGAGCGTCACAGACATATTTTATGCTAAGGCCTAGGGGCTGAAGCCCGGTTGTCTGCAGGATTTTGAGTAGCTCTAATAGCCACAGCAGCTAACTGTGGGTACAAGTCATACCCGTAGTTAGGGGACTGGTGTTTGTACTGGGAATCCTTGTTAGCGGCTGGACAACTCAAGGATATACCTGCACTACAATGAGATAAAACCACCAGGAAGCCATGGTCAGGCCACGGTTTTATAGGTTAGACGTTTACCCAGACACACTGAACGCTGTTCTTAGCTAAGCTAACGTTAGCGAGCTTTGCGCATGCACTCAGCAGGCTAAAGAGTTAGTTTGCTGCCGTGCTGCTTTTCAAATGTCCTCCTTCATGTAATATAGTGTGGTGAGTCCGACAGGTATGTGCACTGAGAAGGCACCCTTGTGTCTGGTTTACTGCCAAGTCCCATATTTTCACTAGTGTAACGTGAAGTAGACCAGATGTTGCACAGCGACAGAGGTGCTGTCGACACCAGGTTGGATGTTTTGGTCGTTGCCAAATAACCCGAGCTGTTCGGATTACACTAATAGCCGCAGCATTGCAGACTCGGCGCTCTTTGAACCCCTTTCGCCGACTCTACTTTACAAATACATATGATTTAATATCAAATTAAATGATCTAGAACGCGGCCTGAGAAAGGGTTGATCAGACTACTTTATCGTTGTCATCTCCACTCCAGACCATCACCATTTTAGGACCATCTTAATACAGTATATATTGTTTATATATATAGTTACACAGTGACAAATTTTTAAGCTTTGCTTCTCTACACCACCATAATGGATTTCAAATCTAACGATGAAGATGTGGTAAGTCCAAACCTTGAGCTTAAATTCAAAGGATTTAACAAAAGTAATGCATTAACTGTTTAAGAATTGCAGCCATTTTTTTTTTACACAGACTCGATATTCAGAAGCACAAAAGTAATCAGAAATACACTGTTGAAAAAAATAACAGGAACACTTTGAAAAAACATCCGATCTCTATGGGGAAAAATATGTTGGATCTCTTTACTGATATGGATTGGGTAATGTATTAGGAATGAAAAGCTTCCATGTGGTTTGATGGAAATAAAACTAATCAGCTGGAGATGGCTGAATTCAAAGACACCCGAAGACACTCCGTAAATCGAAGTGAAAAACAAATTGCTTTGACTTGTTCATTTTGCTGAGAAACTAGAAGAGCAGGCATGGTGCGTTTCCGCCTTTGAGATGCTCTGGAGGACTTTACTGCTGCCATGCTGCCACCTTCAGTTGCTGTTTGTTTGTTTGTGTCTCTGTCTTCAGTTTTGTCTTCACTAACTAAAGCATTCTCTATTTGGGCTGAGACAGCCTTGGTCTTTGAAAAATACTCAGGTTCCTCTTAGTTGCCTGGAGAATCTCTTGGGTTCTTTTTGTAGTATTCGTTGCATCACAATCTATTTGCAGTTTTATAGCTTTTGGCTGAATCTGATCAAAGTATAGCCCCTACACGCCACAGTAGCCCTTTTTCTATTAGTACCTACTTGGGTCGACAGGACCCGACTCAGACCAACTGGTTTGCCATTACGACCCAGTAGTACCTTGTTTGCTGGGGCAGGGCAAACCTTGGGGCAGGGATAGTGCAGTAGGTAGAGTGGTGGCCCCATGATCGGAAGGTTGGGGGTTCCCTACACACTGCTCCTTGGGCGCCCAATGGCTGCCCACTGCTTCACTGAGTGAATGGATTAAATGCAGAGAGGAATTTCCCCGTGGGGATCAATAAAGTATACATTAATATTACCTTGTTTGTTTGCTTGTCGTCATAGCAACGTGTCTGCGCATTGCAGGGTCCCAGGAGAAGCTGGGACCCTGTTTACTAGAAGGTTTTAAAATTTCTGTACTTTTAGGTGACAGGAGACATGTGGCCTGGTCAAAACACAGAGAGCTGCACTCTAAAAGATCTTTAAACATAGTAAACATACCTTGTGTGCCACAGACTGCTCCCAAACACGAGGGGACAAGTAATACCTCTAAAACACTTAAGTTGGCTTTATTAAACATTAGATCTCTAGCTGGGAAAACATTTTTAATTAATGATTTAATCACTGAGCACAGCCTTGATTTTATGTTTTTAACTGAAACTTGGTTGGACCAAAGTAACAGTGTAGCTGTTCTCATCGAGACGACCCCTCCTAACTACAGTTTTATCAGTGAGGTCAGGGCGAGCAGGAGAGGAGGAGGGGTTGCTGTCTTATTTAATGAATCATTTCAATGTAAGCAGCTATCTCCTGGAAGTTTTCAGTCTTTTGAATATGTGGCTTTACAGCTGAAGGCCCCATCCAAAGTTGTGTTTCTTAATGTTTACAGGCCTCCCAAATAGAGCAGGGCGATATGGCCAAAAATATTTATCACGATATATATTTGAAAATTTGCGATAACGATATAACCGACGATATAATTGATGCGAGACAAAATACAACTCCACAACATTACTAGCGCAAAAAGACAACCTTCCATTTATTTTCACTTAAACAAGAAGCTGGTTTTTATGTACATTAAAGCTTTATAAAAATGTAACAGTGCAAATGCAAATTCCTTGCTGAAAGTTTAACCAAAAGGCATTTCCAGTAGAAATGGGCTGACATATCCTGAGCATAACCATGTATAATATCCACTGAAGTTAAAAAGAGGTGCTTTGCAACATTAAACTGCAGTGTGCAGTACGCATTTTTCGGACCATAAGGTGCACGGGATTATAAGGCACATTAAGCGAAACAAAGCAGTCAGATAAATCAAACTTTATTAAACTCATTCTTCTTGCTTCCTCCACTTCTGTACCATTGATTCATTAATGTTGAATTCTCTGGCAGCTGCTCTATTCCCATGTTGCAGTATATTAATGACTAACCTCGTATTGTGGATGGATTATCTCAGTTGTTCTCCTGACTGAAGTTTGGTCCGTTTACAGCATCCTGCCATGCGATTGCATTTGTCTCTAACCATGAAGAACCTTCACGTTAACTTTTATAAGTGGAAAAGTGTTAGTGTTCGTCCTCCAGCTTCACTGTTTATGTTATGCTAACATAGCTGTGTCGCTAGCGATCACGTAGCACATCATTATATACCAGCTAGCCCAACTTCAGTAACCCTACAAACGTCACTGCTGTTTAGTTTTCTGTCTTCATTTATGTTGGAAGTGATAGCAGAGCTGTACGTTTGAATTTTTTCAGAAATCTCTCAGTCAGAACATGCAATATCATGCTTAGGTAACTAGCGAAACTAGCGAGCTAACTTCCGCTAGCTTCCTGCTAACTTCTAACTCCGTTAAATGTAATAACTTTTGTTTTCATGGATGCCTGGAAGTTAAACTTTATAGTTACACCTGGTAAAGCAGCAATGCTGATCGTTTTATTAAAGATGAAAGAATTTAGACAGTTTTTAACTCTAAGTGATGCTGCAGTGTTGTTTGACCTGAAGAATACGGAGTTTAGGACCCAGATTACTCCCAGATTTAAGAGCATCTTAGTCCAACAAATACGACAATAACAACGGCCGCTTGCATGTTCTGCAAAAAAATGTGCTTTGTTGTGTATCTGACGGACAAACACCAAACCAGTTCCACATCACGGAAGTTGCACCATTTTTACAAACCAATTCTGGATCATCTGTTTCACTCAACAATCGGCCATGTGCGTATGAAAACAAAGGCACTGCGCATGCGCGTTTTACTCCCATTCTATCGCGATATTTCATTTTCCTATCGTTGCCTAACATTATACCGGTATTACCGTGAACGGTATAATATGGCCCAGCCCTACTCCCAAATACTGCACAGACTTTTTTAATGACCTTAGTGAACTGCTGTCTGTGATCTGTGTTGATTTTGACTGTGTAATTATTGCTGGGGATTTTAACATTCATGTGGACAACCCTCAGGACAAAGGGACTAAAGACCTGAGTAACACTCTGGGCAACTTTGGGCTGACTCAGCATGTAACAGAGGCCACACATAATAGAGGACACACTCTTGACCTACTGATCTCCAAAGGCCTGAGCATTTCAAAGGTTACTGTGTCTGATGTGGGCCTGTCTGATCATTACTGTGTTTTCTTTGAAAGTAAAATCTCAGCCCACACAAATATATCAACAACAGTGATCACAAAACGGTGTATAACTGAACACAGTAGTGCAATTTTTAACCAGGTCTTCCCATTAACACCTGACCTGCCCAGAGGGTCAGTCAATGAGCTCGTCAATAGCTTCAATGCTAACATGTTAAATGTAATGGACACTATTGCTCCCATTAAGGTGAAGGTTATCTCTGGAAGGAAAAAGTCTCCATGGAGAAACTCCACACTGGTGAAAAATGAAAAAAGAGAGTGTAGGAAAGCTGAGCGCAGATGGAGAAAAACAAACCTCCAGGTTCATTATGACATTTATAAAGAGAAACTTCACAATTATAATTTACAACTGAGGAGTGCAAGGAGGTCCTACTTCTCTGACATCATCACTAAAAACAGCCATAATGCTCGGGTCTTATTTTCTACAGTCGACAGGCTAACAAACCCTCCTGTGTCAGTGGCAGCTGAACTTCATTCGACCATGGCCTGCAATGACTTTGCCAAATTCTTCACTGAAAAAATCCAAAAAATTAGACAAGCAATTGGTACATCAACAGCAGATCCAGGATATGTACTGTGTCCACCGAAAAACTGTTTAAACACCATCAAACAGTTTCACCCGATTAACAGCAAAGACCTGGAGGACATCTTAGGTCAACTGAACTCCTCCTCTTGCTGTTTAGATGTCCTGCCAACAAGTTTTTTCAAAAAGGTCTCAAAGACTTTAGAGTCAAACCTGTTACAGATCGTCAACTTTTCTTTATTATCAGGTGTGTTTCCAGAATCACTAAAAACTGCTGTAATCAAACCTATACTGAAAAAGGACAATCTTGACAAGACACAAATGAACAACTACAGGCCGATCTCAAATCTCCCGTTTTTAAGTAAGATCATTGAAAAAGCAGTTTCTCAACAGCTCAGTTACTTCTTAAAACAGAATAATTGCTACGATGCCTTCCAGTCAGGTTTTAGACAGAACCACAGCACTGAAACCGCTCTGACCAAAGTGTTTAATGACATATGTCTGAATACAGACAGTGGAAAAATGTCAGTCTTAGTTTTACTGGATCTCAGTGCAGCATTTGATACAGTTGACCACAACATATTACTCAAACGACTGGAGAACTGGACAGGTCTTTCAGGAACTGTACTAAACTGGTTCAAAACATACGTAGAAAACAGGAAATACTTTGTATCAATAGGTAACTTCACATCTGAGCAGACAAGTATCACATGTGGAGTTCCCCAAGGTTCCATCTTGGGACCCCTTCTGTTTAACATCTACATGCTCCCACTGGCACAGATTATAAACAACAACAAAATAAACTATCACAGCTATGCAGATGACACACAAATATATATCACAATGTCACCAGGAGACCGAGGCCCTGTACAGGCTCTTGGTAAATGCATTGAGGAAATCAATGACTGGTTGTGCCACAATTTTCTCCAGCTAAACAAAAACAAAACTGAGGTAATAGTCTTTGGCGCCAAAGAAAAACGATTACAGGTCACCAGAGAACTTCAATCTATACATCTAAAAACCACAAACCAGGCGAGAAATTTGGGTGTAGTGATGGATGCAGACCTAAACTTAGAAAAACACATTAAGACAATAACAAAGTCAGCTTACTATCACCTCAAGAATATATCAAGGATAAAAGATCTGATGTCTCAACAGGACCTGGAAAAACTAGTCCATGCATTCATCTTTAGTAGGCTTGATTACTGTAACAGCATCTTTACAGGTCTACCTAAAAAATCAGTCAGACAACTACAGCTCATTCAGAACTCTGCTGCTCGAGTCCTCACTAAGACCAAAAAAGTGGACCACATCAGTCCAGCTCTGAGGTCTTTACACTGGCTGCCTGTCCGTCAGAGGATAGACTTTAAAGTTCTGATGCTGGTCTATAAAGCTCTGAATGGTTTAGGACCAAAATACATCAATGACCTCCTGACCCAGTATGAACCTTCCAGATCCCTCAGGTCATCTGGATCCGGTCTTTTATCAGTTCCCAGAGTCAGAACCAGACACGGAGAAGCTGCATTCAGCTTTTATGCTCCTTATATCTGGAACAAACTCCCAGAAAGCCTCAGATCAGCTGAAACACTCAGTTTATTTAAATCCAGGTTGAAGACTCACCTGTTCTCAGCTGCATTTGAATAAAGCACCAAATCCACACTTTAAGCTTAAATTTCAAAACTTACATTTAACTACTGATTTTATCTACTGTTCTGATTTTATCTGTTTTGATTTTATATACTGTTGTTTGTTGTTTGTTTGTTAATTAGTTAGTTAGTTTATTTGCTTGTTTTAATCAATTTTAAATCATGCTTTTTATTTGTTCTTGTTTCTAATGTCTCTGTAAAGCACTTTGAATCACCTTGTTGTTGAATTGTGCTATACAAATAAACTTGCCTTGCCTTGCCTTGCCTAATATGCTACACAAACACTAGAACAAAGGTGGATGTTGAAGCGACCTGCTGCTCTGTCTGTAGCTTTTCGTCACACTCGTGGGGGTCACGGCGTTGTTTTTTTTGTAGCCATTCCCTTTGTTGCTGAGTTTAAAAAATGGCGGTTATGATTTTCTTGAGCTGAGACACTCATGACTAATCAGACACTACTAACCACCCAATCAATGCCATGCAGTCTGACGACGTCACATTTTAGTACCTGTTTTAGTCACTTGAAACCCCAGCCGAGCAGGTACTAAAAAAAGTACCAGGTACTACGATCTGATGGAAAATCCTGAAAACTGTGGTGAACCGTGCCGAGTCAATCCGAAGAGGTACAAACGGAAAAGGGGCTAATGCATCCTGATACTTCTGCTAGCAGTCATGTCATGGCCTGGTTCCACTGGCAGACACATACACTATGGCATAACATTCGCAGGTGATGATGTACTCGTGGGGTTATGGTTGAGGTCATTACCTATGCATTTCTATGCGTTCCTTATCTTCCCTCTATATATTTTTAACACTGTCTTGCAGATTTATCCTATTTTTCTGCTTTTTATTTCCCAGAGTTGTGCAGGCTCTCTCAGACATGTTGTGATGAAGTCTTATTTGGTCTTTCTGTTTCTAAATGTTATTTGTGGTTTGGTCTGTGGCAAAGCCAATGTATTCCCCTTCATTTGACAAAAATATTCCTACTTCCATAATGTTGTAAAGGGTTTTTTCTTAACAGTGGAAATTATTCTGCAATCATCCCCTTTAGTAGTTTTCTGTGCTCCTTCAGACCTTTTGGCATTGATGATCTAGCCAGTGCATTCATGCACCACATCACTTCTAAATGAACCTACTGTATCTGAGACGGAGGGTTATTTGGGTTAATGTCAGCTTTCTTCACTTGCATGGCCATCACTTTGGGATCTTTTAATGAGAGCTTCAGTGGAAAGCTGTTCAAGCTTAAAACTTGCAATCCACTGCAGATCTTTTATTTGCTTTATTTGTCATCTGGCTGTGAGAACTGTTTAACATTCAGTTGTCTAGTGTCTTTTGACTGTCTGAAAATGCGAGCCTGTTAATTCATCATTTTGGTTTAGTTTTTGGATTTAAGCAGAAAGTGTACTGTCGTCTGATTTTGATTGTTTGAATTAAAATTCTCTGAATTGTCACTGTCAAAATACTTATGGACCTAATTGTATGTTTCAGTCACTCAGAGTAGCAATATTTTAACATAGAGGGTCAACCTGATGGGGCACAACAACACTGTTCCACTTCAGAATGAATCTACTATCAAACGGTGACTGCAGTTTTGTATTTTAGGAAACATTTTTTCCCTCATACTGTAAAGTTATTTTGTGGTAAAATTTAAATGATGAGTGAGCCGGCTATAAAAGCTGATTTTCCCTTTGTAAGGTTCCCCTCTGAAGTCTCACTTGTTCATTTCTCTTCTTGAATGGCTATACAATTAGTGGTGTGCTGTAAGCACATGCCTAATTTTGTCCTGAGAATATATTCCTGATGTTTGTGATAAGACTTGATAATTAAGAGGAAGGCCCTGGGGTGATTTTCATGAAGAGAAAGTGTTTGTGTATGAGAGTGAAGCTATTAAAACCTGGCCCTGTGGTAATGGAGCCAGCTGATTTCTCTGGTAACACAGTTAGGGATTTTAAACAGGCTCATATACACATAAACCTGCATACCTGTTGCACAAACATGCATTTGTTCATAGCAATGAACAGGGATTTGTTATTATTGTTATTTGACTAGCATTAAGGTGTGCATCTGTGTTCATGCTATTGAGGGGAGGGGCCGTGTAAAGTTCTGTGTCAGCTGGAGTACCGGTAGTTGAAAATGGCACTTTTAGTGTCAACACAGTTAGATATGATCCAATAGTAATATTGATCAGTATCAATTAATGCATTTCCTTGCATTTTTGATCTTCAGTGGATAGGACCTATAAACCAGCAGTCCCCACCTTTTTTGTGCCACAGACCAGTTTATATCTGACAATATTTTCACGGACTGACCTTAAAGGTGTGCAGTGTGGCTCCCTGTACCTCCTCAACAGGAGCTCATGAATGAATAAATGGTGTGTCACAAAAATTTGAATATCATTACATTTTTATGTGATTTAATTAAAGGCTTGTATATTATGTGAACTACTTAGAGTCTTTGTTTTAATTTTGATGGTTATTGCTTATAGATCATGAACATAAGAAATCCAGTATCTTAGAGTATGACATTATTTCATTTTGCCTTTCTGTACGAATAAAGTCCAACCCCACCCCTAACTTTTTCTTATTCTCAGAATGGACAGGGTAGGGTAGTGATTAGTCAAATTTAAATATCATCTGATGGCATGATTCACACATGTTTAATCTCACAATGGAAAGTCACTCCTCTGCCTGAAAGATTACAGCTTGGAGGTTTTTGACTTCCGATGCAAGCAACAGCCTGAACTCAACTGCTTTAAAAGGCTGACTGTTCAGAGTGTTGTATTGTAGCATTTCAAGGAGAGTTGACTGGAGAATAAAAGTGTAATAAGAAAAGCTACACAAGCAACAGGTATGATGGCAGCCACCTGTACAAGGAGACTACTTTTGATACCAGAAGAAAGGTCACGATCAAAATTATTAGGGTTTCGCCTACTGGCCTGCTTCAAATCCACCTCCATCGTCCCGATACCCAAAAACTCCAACCCATCTTGCCTCAATGACTACCACCCAGTAGCACTCACCCCCATCATCACTAAGTGCTTAGAGCAGCTGGTCCTAGCACACTTCAAATCCTGTCTCCCCCCCACCCTGGACCCCCACCAATTCGCATACCGCCAGAACAGGAGCACAGAGGATGCAGTCTCCATCGCACTGCACTCTGTCCTCTCACACCTGGACAACAACAACACCTACACCAGAATGCTGTTTATAGACTTCAGTTCAACATTCAATACAATCCACCCCTCACAACTCATCAGGAAACTGACAGACCTGGGCATCAGTTCCCTCATGTGCAAATGGTTACTGGACTTCCTGACCAACCGCCCCCAACATGTCCGGCTGGATAACCGCTGCTCATCTACCATCACGATGAACACCGGTGTACCACAAGGCTGTGTGATGAGCCCTTTCCTCTACTCCCTCTTCACCCACGACTGCAGACCTGCTGATGGTTCCAACACCATCATTAAGTTTGCAGATGACACCACGGTGATTGGCCTCATCAGTGACAACGATGAGGTGGATCGTCTGGCTGAGTGGTGCGACAGAACCAACCTGCTGCTTAACACCGAGAAGACCAAGGAGCTCATCGTGGACTACAGGAGGAATGCTGACCCACATCCACCCATCCACATTAAGGGGACGGCTGTGGAGCGTGTGAGCAGCTTCAAGTTCCTGGGAGTCCACATCTCCGAGTATCTCACCTGGACGACCAACTGCTCCAAGCTGGTCAAGAAGGCTCACCAGCGCCTCTTCTTCTTGAGGACTCTGAGGAAGAACCACCTGTCCTCAGACATCCTGGTGAACTTCTATCGTTGCACTAGAGCTGGGCGATAGAACGATAATGATATGTATCGCGATATAACTTTTACTCGATAGAGAAACTATCGCGATAGACCTCGCCGCTCTTCTCCTCTTAAAAAAAAAAAAAAAAAAAAAAAAGACCAGCCAATCCAAATTAAGTAGCGCAGAGCCGAACCAATCACAGCCACAGCGTCACATCGCGTGACTTGTTACGTACAGCACAAGTGCCAAGCTGCACGTGTGTTTGTTTGGGAAGCAGCCAGCGGGTAATGGAGGAAATGAGTGTGCCGACTAGAAAAATCAACCGAGCGTGACCGAAGAGAAAACAGATGATGGTTCCAATGCCGGAGAGATTGTCAAACGGAAGAGCCATAGAAGTTCCGTAGTGTGAAGGTATTTCGGCTATTTCAAGTCTGACAAAAAACAGAGTAGCGTGCACTGTAAATTGTGCCGAAAGCAAGTCTGGAAATACAATAAACTGGTGCACACTGTGCACCACGTTATTGTTTCGGTGAAATGAATTTCTACAATACTGTTACTGTTAATTCTACTCTCTGCAGTGTTTAAATGCTTACATATACACACAGTTACTGTCCCTCCACACATACGACTCGGTTCTGCTTCTATGCCCCAGCTTTGTTTACTTTTTCCCACCGAGGCTTCTAGACTTCTGATTGGCCAACATTTCTGCATGGTTAGGAATCTAGCGCCACCTGCTGCTTTGGCATGTTCATAGCAGCGTTTTCCTTCATTTCAGCCTTTATGTGTGGACGGGATTATTTTTTTAAAACGAAAACGGAAAATCTCCGTTTTCAAAAATACCCGCGTACGTGTGGACGTAGCCTCAGTCTCTGACTGGAAGCGCTAATTCGTCAGACTAAAGTAACTGTTAAAACTGTTTGAAAAGCTAAGCTATACAACAAGGAGAGATTGAGAATTTCCTTTTAGTTCTCAGTTTATTTGATATTGACAAAAGTTAGTCAGTTTTGTCTGTTCTTCTGTAAAACAAACAAAGATTTATCTTTAGAATTAATATTTTGTTTCTAAGTGGAATTGACAATTTAGTAGTCTGTTTCGTTTGTTCTATTTTGAAACTTAAACGCTTTAGCGGCTGCCTTTTGTGTAGTTTGCAATATTTGCCTTTATTTATCTGGAAAAGTCTCATGTTCCTTAAGTACATCTACCCTGTTGAACTTCATCCATCCATTCGCGTCCGCTTAATGGATGAACTTATTATGGGAAATAAATATTTAAATAAAAACAAGGTGCTGATTATTTCACATTTTACTTGTGAGCAACGGCACAATTAAATCTTACAAATATAGTTATTTGGCTTATATCGTGATAGATATCGTTATCGCCTGAAATGAAAAAAAAAACATATCGTGATATGAAAAAATCTCATATCGCCCAGCTCTACGTTGTACCATCGAGAGCATCCTGACCAACTGTATAACAGTCTGGTACGGGAACTGCTCTGCCTCGGACCGGAAGGCGTTGCAGAGGGTCGTGAAAACTGCCCAGCGCATCGCCAGAGCACCACTTCCTGCCATGAAAGACATCTACAGGAAGCGGTGTCTGAAAAGGGCTGGGAAAATCATCAAAGACCCCAGTCACCCATCACATGGACTCTTCACCCTCCTGCCCTCTGGGAGGCGCTACAGGAGCCTCCGGACTAAGACCACCAGGTACCGGAACAGCTTCTTCCCCACAGCTGTCAGACTCCTGAACTCTGCCTCCTGACATCTGACCCACGTTAACACATGGACTGAACACACACACACCCACAATGGACAACTGTACCCTCAAACACACAATAATAACATGGACTGAACCGCCACTCACAACCACTAGCACTTTATATAGCCTCTGTAGAAACTATCCACACCCTCACTTATCTTAACTGCACTACTGTATAGCTCTGTGTAAATAATCATTCTGTACATTCGATAATCTTTAACCCTACAACTGTTTACAACTTGCACAGTTCCCATTTCTGTATAGCTGTATATCTCAGATTCTGTAAAGTTATTTATTTCATATTCTGTATAGTTTTTCATATTTATATCCTGTTCATAGCCTGTACATAGCTTGTACTCACTACAGCCTGTACATACTTATAGTTATAGAATATTCACAACATACTTCATACCGTGTACATTATAACATACCGTAATAGACCCATTTCTGTAATATACTCACATATCTATATTATTGCTAATATATATATTGTAATATATCTATATCACTAAAGCACTTCTGGATGGATGCAAACTGCATTTCGTTGCCCTGTACCTGTGCATGTGCAATGACAATAAAGTTGAATTCTATTCTATTCTATTCTAATAACTTGAATTTTCTGTATTTTTTTTTCTGTACTCCTATGCTCACTATCTTAATCACTCCTATCTCATCTTTCCTTTTTCAGATGGTGGCACCAATGTTGAGCTGAAGGACTTGCAACTGTGGATGGAAAGCTGTTCAAGTAATGTCAGTACATTTTATTCCTTATTCAACTTTAGTCCATCTTCATGTTCTAGAGGCATCAGAGTTATACTACAGTGCCGATCAAAAGTTTAAGACCACTTGAAAAATGGCAAAAAATCTTATTTTGCATGTTTGGATCTTAACAGGGTTAAAGTAGAGTTTTAACATGCAACAAGAAGAAATGGGAGTGAGATGAAATATTTTTCAATCATGCAATTTATTGAAAACAATGCTTAAACTGAAACAGGCTGTTTTTACACCTGATCAAAAGTTTAGGATCACACCTCCAAAAAAAAACCTGCCAACACCCCCTAAACAGAAATCAAGTTTCCAAACATGACCAAAGCGGTGTGTAAGCAAAGTATTCAAACACGGCTAACTTGCATGAGCATGTAAGTGTCAATCATCCGGCTGATTATGCTAGGTGTCACCAGCTTCTGCAGCTCCATCAACAAGCATTTTGAAGTGATCTTAAACTTTCGATCAGAACTATAGTCATCTACAGATCTTATCCTGATACATTTTATCTGTGTAATCAGTGTTTTCTCAAATTTTCATTGAGACAGTATTGTGCAAAAGTCTTGAGTAAAAGTATGCCCTATTGCCTTCACATAACAAACATCTTAGGAATAAACTGTTTCTCTCTTAAGACACTTTATTTTCAGAAATGCTTCATTTGTTCTCATTTCTGTAGTCTAAATTATTTATTTAGATGTTGCCTCAAAATTGGCATATCTCAGCATGACCAAAAAGGGGATTGTGTTGATCTAGAGTAGCATTTTCAGTGGAGAAATGTTTTGTCACTCATCAGACTCAGCTGTCTGCAGGTTTCCCCAACCTTATAAACGGTGACTGAAGTACCTAGTTCCTTGGATGAGTGACGAAACATTTCTCCCAAGAAAACGCTGCGACCCTGGCAAAGGGAAGACAAAAAAAAAGTGTCAGACCTAAAAAATTAATTAATTAATTAAAAAACATTTTTAAAAAAGCTTTTCTTTCCAATTTCCTTAGATTACTATGACCGAGAACCTTCACAGACATACTTACATAAACCTAAAAGTTAGGGTTACTGAAGTTGGACTACCTGGTATATAATGTTGTGCTACGTGATTGCTAGCGACACAGCTATGTTAGCATAACATTAGCACAGTGAAGCTGGAGGATGAACGCCAACTTTTTTTCCACTCGATAAAAGTTAACGTGAGGGATTCTGGTGGTCAGGGACAAATGCAATCGCATGGCAGGATGCTATACACGGGCCAAACTTCAGTCAGGAGAACAACTGAGATTATTCATCCACAATACGAGGTTAGTCATTAATATCCTGCAACAACATGGGAACAGAACAGCTGCGAGAGAATTCAACATTAATGAATCAATGTTATGGAAGTGGAGGAAGCGCAGTTTTTGGCTTTCCCCATATTTCAAGAGTGCTTCATCTCTTTGCTGTGACTGTCGCCCGGCATAATTTGCAGATGATAATGGTTGTAGCCGCTGCGATGCTTTCGACCAAAACAGGCGCAGCTTGATGACATCATCAACATGCGCTATCGCGCTAGAGCGGTATAGAGATTGACAGACCACGTGACTTTCGCGCATTGCATGCCGGTAACTCGTGGCAAAACAATCCAAGTACCTGCATCAAATGCAAGCATTTGCAGCACCGCAAAACGTTCATTCTTCGGTTCCAATAAATTCTTGCTTTTTCTTTGCCCCCCAAAAAGGTATGTACAAAACGAAGGAGAACAATGCCGGTCCGTACAAAGACAGACTTAATGAAAAGTCAAAGAAAAGATACGAGGAAAAAAATCAAACCAGTGAAAGTGTTAGATCCTTACGAGCACACAGAGGGACAAAATACGTTAGCGTGCTGCCCAACTTCACCGCGCTCATATTTATAATTATACGGTTCTTGGAGTGAGTGCATACACTCATGAAGTTTAGTAACTTCAGGTCACTGCAACAAGCCCAGGTACAGTTTACCGACGGATGGGTGCAGGACCTTGAAATGCACCGTGTAGAAAGTAAAGACCATCGTACATATCATAAGTTTACCAGCCTCACAAATCGTCGTCATAAATACACATTTGTTAACCGTTTATTAATATAACCTTTGAGCTCAACGGTAATTAATTAGTAGTAGAAATAATTTCTGGTACGCATCACAGAGATGTAGCAGTGACAATAATACTGTATGCTGTAATCGTACTGGACAATTAGTGATACAAAAAACCTGTTTTATCCTGTGAATAAAAGTACATGTTTTTGTCAATGTACCATAATAACAGAAGCGAAACACAATATTGTGTCAGGACAATTCACTATTTATGCACAATAAACAAAGGAGCATAGCGCCACAATTTCTGTTCAGCGCCAGACTTGCTTGTAACCTATATCACCAATTATGTTAAGAAAAATGACGGATTAACTACAACAGCAGACTGACCTTTGTGGAAATGCTTGGAGCAGACTAACCTGTGAGCTGGAGTGTTCTGGGACGTTATATTTGGTCTTTGAATGGCTGCAATCCAGACCATCCGTCGCCTCTTTGTTACTTCGGAAACATGGCTCGAACAATTTCTCTTCAACGACGTAATCCGATAACAACCGATCTCTTTACCCGTCGGCTTTCCGTGGCTGTCATGCGACCGGCTATTGCAGTTAATAATACAACAGCTTCTTGCCATTTTTTGGGCTTCTTTTTATCGCTGTATAACTGATTTCAATTGAAAGCCTGCGTGCGCTAGTACCTCTTGCCACGAGTTCCCAGAATTCTTTGCGGTTTTACCCCTGAGTGACGTCACATTTTCAATCTCTATAGTCAAAATCTCTATCGTTGGCCAAATTTATATCGTTTCTATCGTATATCGTTTATATCGCCCACCCCTAGTAACTACCAGAGTTCCTATACTTAAACTCTCACTATCACTAAAACTCTCGTCTAAACCAAGTGATTTTTTTCTAGTGTAGCAATGAAACAGATGTTAAAGTGATGCAGAATTGGCACATTGCTGAGTATTGACAATTTACTTTCTTTGTACTTTGTAAATTCTAGGGGAATGGAGGGGGAGGAACACAAGCTATAAAATGTGTAGTTGATTTTGCTTTGTCCATGGTGTGTGTAGAGTAGTACTTTCTTCTGTTTAATATCGTAATTGTGGCTACAGAAAACATGGAATTTTTGAGAATGGCTCTAAGAACTAACAGCTGATGTCTAGTGAATCATTTTTCCCCCTTACCCTTTGTTGTAATTTTCACTGCCTTTTTCTCACCCTCCCACTTGTCTCTCCCCATTTTCCAGGTGTCTTTCGGCAATGTACAGACAATGTGTCCCAAGGAGGGTCGGCCCCAAAATACATTCTACAAGCATTGATGCTTCCATGGCTGACGGACTTGTCAGGCATCTGCAAAAGAAGAGACACTCGCATTGTGCAATATCTGCTTAAACTTTTTAAGAACTGCTGACCAACCGGCAGGAACTTGAGATTGAACTTTTGGTGTGGTATTGAAGACCCCGACCAGTTCTCAGCCAGAGACCACTGGTGTTGGTGTTCATTTTTATTGACCCATCTTACATTTCTTACTCTTCAGACCCTGTATTGGTACCTTTCAAATTGGAGAAAGGAAGTTGCAGAGTTTTTTGTTTGTTTGTTTTTTGACACTGCTGAGCCATAAGGACAGAAGAGGTAATGGATGATGTTGGCCATGGTGACGTAGTGTAAATGGCTATTCTTCAGCACATCCCGGTGCCAGTATCTACTGCTCGATCTTCCTCTTCCACTCCCCTCTCCTCTTGCTCCTACTTCCCTTATCTGCTGTCCTTCCTTAATCATTACTGCCTCTTGCTGTCCAGTCCTGCCTTTACCCTCCAAACACCATGGTGGGTTCAGGGTTGGGTGTTTGGAAGCTAATGCGAGGTGTCCGCCAGCTAGAGCTCCATCGCCTCATCCTGGCGCTCATCATCTTCTGCTTGCTGTCCATGGCCTTTTTAGCTTACTATGTCTCCAACAGCCCAAAAATCAAGGAGGCCCCTCCTTTACCTTTTAGTGATTGTGGCGGAGGTGGTGGGATTTCACTAGGAGTAAGTACGGGCGATGCAGAAGGAGGGCCAGGTGGCCAGAGGGCACCACTTTTTCTTCCTCCGCGCCAGGGACAACTACACCATGTTAAGGATAATTTAAAGACGGAGCCTGTGGTTCTGGTATTTGTAGAGAGCATCTATTCCCAACTGGGCCAGGAGATTGTAGCCATATTGGAGTCAAGTCGCTTTCACTACCGGACAGAGATTGCTCCTGGTAAAGGTGACATGCCCACATTGACAGAACGTAACCGTGGACGCTATACTTTGATCATCTATGAAAATGTCTTGAAATATGTCAATCTTGATTCGTGGAACCGTGACTTGCTGGACAAGTATTGTGCTGAGTATGGAGTAGGTGTCATTGGCTTTTTCAAAGCGAATGAAAACTCTCCTTTCAGTGCACAGCTCAAAGGCTTTCCTCTCTATCTACACTCGCACTTGGGACTCAGGGACTACCGCATCAACCCCGCTGCTCCTCTACTCTACATCACCAAGCCTAATCAGATGGAGCAGGGCTCCTTACCAGGCGATGACTGGACCATTTTCCAGTCTAACCATTCTACCTATGAACCAGTGCTTCTAGCTAGAACCAAGACCTCAGATACACTGGCGCATTTTGGACCCAGCCCTTTGCGGGCCCTTCATGCCACAGTAATCCAAGACTTGGGGCTCCACGATGGCATTCAAAGAGTTCTTTTTGGAAATAATCTCAACTACTGGCTTCACAAGCTAGTGTTTGTGGATGCTATTGCCTACTTGACAGGAAAGAGACTGTGTTTGTCCTTGGACCGTCACATCCTCGTAGACGTGGACGACATATTTGTTGGCAAGGAGGGAACCCGTATGAAGGTGTCTGATGTGGAGGTGGGTGAGCCTTGTCAGCCGTACATACAGTTGGTTCCTCTGTTTTGTTTTGTGTTTGTTTTTATTTACAGTACCAAAGTTTTTGCAATTTTGCCTTGGTACACCACCAAAGTTGATTTTAAGTCAAACAATCAAGATGTGATTAAAGTGTAGAATATCACCTTCAATTCAAGGGGTTTAACAAATACATTACATTAACTGTTTAGGAATTATATCCATTTTTATGCACAGTATCCCATTTCAGAGGTTTCTAAGTAATTTTATGTATATGGATTATTTTTAATGCTCAGATGAAAATTCTTTGCAGTTTCCTTAGACATCACCAAGTCTCACTGAAGTTAAAACAGAAAGCAGAAAATGAAAAGCCGCGCTATTGGGTACTGATCGGTACCCTGCTCAGACAATGATAGGAACACTCTTGAGGTAGGCATAACTTCCCTAGATTAATTTTGAATCAGTTCTTCTTACCATGAAAAGAATTCCACATCCATGAGTCCCTCTGGGCCCCAGTGCCCAAAATTTCTATTTGTTTGTTTTTTTGTTTTTTGTTACTCAAGGGCGTAGATTTGGCATGGACGGAAGGGACATGTCCCCACCAATATACAGCGATTATTGAACTCTCCCCACCAATAATTTGATCTCTTCGAGTGAAGAAAAACAAACCCGATAGAAAGAAAAAAACAAACAAACAAAAAAACATCTGTCAATGTCTCACTCACCCAGCTGTGCAGAAAGAGTTAAATTACGTCCTCAACTGGAGTCCTACCTCATGTGACAAATATGGCCAATGTGATTGACTGTGCCCTTCAGGGAGCTCTGTTTAGTTTTAGCAGCAGCAAGCCTGCGCTGCGAGGACCTGCAAGGAGGAGAGGAGGATGGCAGCAAAAAGGAAAGACCTGAATCTAAAAAAAATATTTTTCAAAGAAACCTGTAAGTCACTTAAAGTCAAGCTCACTCATAAAATGTGTCCCTCATAATAACGTTACAGGCTATGCTAGGCCATACATGCCAACACTTCCGATTTTTCCGGGAGAATCCCGAAAATCTCCCGGAGCCACCATTCTCCCCAATTTCTCCCGATTTTCCACCTGGGCAACAAAATTGAAAAACCATATCCCAGATTGGCCCAGCCAATTCCAGTTTCCAACAATGGCTACTACTACTGCAGCTACTTAGTTTTAATATTACTCTTATTAATCTTTCTGGGTTGCAAAATAAACTTTTAACATATTTTCAGGCGAGAATGTAGCTGCGTAAACTTCAAATAACTTAAACATGTTATTGTTTGGCCTTTTTCTGTGTTTTATTTGTTCGTGAGTAAATCGGTTTAGCTGAGATTAAAGTTATTAGATTAGATTAAATAAAATTTTATTAATCCCTTGGGAGGGTTCCTCCGGGGTTTTCACACAGCTAAATAAATGTCAATCAGAAAACTAATTAAACAGAAGTGTGAGACGGTCGAGAATCTACGCCAGTGTCCGGTTATATTTTAGACAGCAAGGAGCAGACGGCAGAGGTGACGTAATTCTGACGGCTAGAATATCCAATTTCACAGTCGCTCATTTCCGGTCTCCCCGGCTTTCGGAGGACCCGGCCCACTTAGACCGAAAAGGCCGGGTCCTCAGGTGGACGCAGCCTCTGAATTTGGACAATAATAACAGTGACATTTAACTTATTTTATCCAATAAGTAAACACTGTAAAATTCAAGTTTTTTTGTATATATCAGTCATTTGTTTAATAGTAATTTAACGTTATATAATTCACATATAAAACTATGAATTATAATTTTAAATGGTTTAAAAGCATGTAGAATAGCATATGTAGGCAAGTATATTTCTCCTTTTTTTTATCAAGAAGTAAAGAGAAAAAGGAAAAAATAAGAAACAGGGCAGGGTTCGGTGGTTGAATCATCCGTCTCCACCAATGCCAAAGCCAAATCTACGCCCTTGTTGTCACTGCACAGAGTCGGCTGTGGAGACTTTACCTTATAGGGTAGGTTTGTTTGTTTATTCCAGTGATGGCCTCTAGGATTTAGAAAAATCAATTTCCCAATTCAAATTTAATTTAATTTGAATAATCTGATATAGATTCTTAAAACGTGAAAATCATTTTTTAAATATAAATGGTTGTTTTCCAGAAATGCCAAAATCTCAGGTAAGAGTACACAAAAGTACTCCAACAGCTGCCTTAAAGAGCAGGTGAATGGACTCCGCAAAAATGTAAACACAAAGTGCGATTGTTCACACCGTCGGGTGCTAAAGTGGACATCTCACAGATTCTGAAACTGCAGGTTTTGTCACTCTCCAACCAGAATTCATTGAACCAGCAGTAAAAGAAGTGTAAAACAACGTTTCATGTTTGAAAAAAAATTGATATAAATTTTCTCTTATTTTGGCTGTTTTGCTTCCAGAATCAGAATCAGAATCAGAATGGGGTTTATTGCCAAATGTTGAGCAGGTTTACAACATTAGGAAATTGCTGCGGTGCTTCAGTGCAAACATAGTGTCATAAATAGCACTTAAATAGACATGGAAAAAAATAAAAGTAGGGATAAGAATTAAAAGTGCTACGTGGAAAGATATGTGCATGAGATATACATGAGATATATACATGAGAATAAGAATTAAGAGTGCTACGTTGAAAGATATATACATGAGTGCAGGTGGTGATCAGTGCCAATCATGAAATGATGCAGTGACACAGCGTAGGGTCATGTGTTAGTGGTGGGTACAGTCATATGGTTATTGTTCATGTGTCCAACAGCAGAGGGGAAGAAACTGTTCTTATGGCGAGAGGTTCTGGTGCGAATGGACCGGAGCCTCCTGCCTGAGGGGAGCAGGTCAAACAGACTGTGTCCAGGGTGAGAAGGGTCAGCTGAGATCCGAGCTGCACGCCGCAATGTCCTGGAGGTGTACAGGTCCTGCAAAGATGGGAGTCTGCAGCCAATCACCTTCTCAGCAGAGCGCACAACACGCTGCAGTCTCTGTTTGTCCCTGATAGTGGCTCCAGCGTACCACACGGTGATGGAGGAGGTGAGGATGGACTCGATGATTGCAGTGTAGAACTGCATCATCGTCCGTGTTGGCAGGTTGAATTTCTTCAGCTGCCTCAGGAAGTACATCCTCTGCTGGGCTTTCTTGATGACGGAGGTGATGGTGGGCTCCCACTTCAGGTCCTGGATGATGGTGGTACCCAGGAAGCGGAATGAGTCCACAGAGGTGATGGGGGTGTCAGTCAGGATGATGGGGGGGAGTGGAGCTGTGTGCTTCCTGAAGTCCACAATAATTTCCACTGTCTTCTGGGCATTCAGCACCAGGTTGTTGTGGCTGCACCAGGACACCAGACGTTCAACCTCTCTCCTGTAGGCAGACTCGTCCCCGTCCGAGATGAGTCCAATAACGGTGGTGTCATCTGCAAACTTGATTAGCTTGACAGACTGGTGGGTGGAGGTGCAGCAGTTGGTGTACAGGGAGAAGAGCAGAGGAGAAAGAACACAGCCCTGAGGGGAGCTGGTGCTGATGGTCCGAGAGTCCGAGACATTCTTTCCCAGCCTCACATGCTGCTTCCTGTCCGTCAGGAAGTCAGTGATCCACCGGCAGATGGGATCAGGCACATTCATCTGGGAAAGCTTGTCTCGGAGATGGTCTGGAAGGATGGTGTCGAAGGCAGAGCTGAAGTCCACAAACAGGATCCTGGCGTAGGTTCCTGGGGAGTCCAGATGCTGCAGGATGAAGTGTAGGGCCATGTTGATGGCGTCATCTACAGACCTGTTGGCTCTATATGCAAACTGCAGGGGGTCCAGGAGGGGGGCCGTGAGGGTCCTGAGATGGGAGAGAACTAGGCGCTCAAAAGACTTCATGACCACAGATGTCAGAGCCACGGGTCTGTAGTCATTTAGTCCAGTGATCCTAGGTTTCTTGGGGACAGGGATTATGGTGGAGGACTTGAAGCAGGCAGGCACATGACATGCCTGCAGTGAGGAGTTGAAAATGCCAGAAAACACTGGGGCCAGCTCGTTTGCACAGTGTCTGAGGGTGGCAGGAGACACGCCGTCTGGGCCGGGAGCTTTCCGAGCATTCAGGTTCTTAAACTGCTTCCTCACATCTGCTTCATGAATATGAAGAGTTGTGGTGGGAGGAGGTGGTGTGAAATCCTCTTTTGTGTGGGGTGAGGAGGGGGGTGTTGTAGGTGAACGGTTAGAAGGTGGTGATGGCTCTATGGAGGGGGGAGAGGTGGGGGAATTAGTGTCCAAAGTGTCTCTATTGTTGGGGCCGTTGGAGGTGTGAAGGCTGCCTGATGGCTCGTCAAAACGGCAGTAGAAGTCGTTAAGGGTGTTGGCTAAGAGCAAGTCATCAGTGGAGTGGGGGGTTTTAGGCTTGTAGTTTGTGATATTCCTAAAACCTTTCCACACAGAGGCCGAGTCATTCTCTGAGATCTGCTGCTGCATCTTCTCAGAGTGCTGATGTTTAGCAATGTCCACTTCTTTAGTGAACCTGTACTTGGCCTCTCTGTAGCAGTCCCTGTCTCCGCTTCTGAACGCCTTTCTCTTTTCCAGCCACAGCTTTTTGAGTTTAGGAGTAAACCAGGGTTTGTCATTGTTATAACTCACCCTGGTGCGTGATGGCACAATGCTGTCCTCACAGAAGTGGATATAGGAGGTGACAGTGTCCGTAGACTCGTCCAAGCTGTTAGAAGCAGCCTTCATTGTGTCCCAGTCTGTGGTCTCCAAACACGTGCGAAGCTCCTCCACAGCCTCGTTGCTCCACAGTTTTTTAGTCCTCACGACAGGTTTGGAGAGCTTCAGCCTCTGTCTGTACGCGGGGATTAGGTGGATCATGACGTGGTCAGAAAGTCCGAGTGAAGCGCGGGGCACCGCGCGATAGGCCCCGCTGATCGTGCTGTAGCAGTGGTCCAATGTCCTCTCCTCTCTGGTCGGGCATTTAATATACTGCTTATATTTTGGAAGCTCATGGCTCAGATTGGCTTTGTTAAAGTCCCCAAGAGCAATGATGAGAGAGTCCGGGAATGTCCGCTCCATGTGCAGTATCTGCTCCGCGAGTGCGCACTGAGCTGCCTGCGCATCTGCGTCTGGCGGGATGTAAACAGCGGCCAGGATGAATGAAGCAAACTCCCGCGGAGAATAAAACGGTTTGCAGTGGATAAAAAGATATTCCAGAGAGGAAGAGCAGTGCTGAGCAATCACTGTCACATCTGTGCACCAGCCACTATTGATGTAGAAGCAGAGACCTCCACCTTTGGACTTACCGGAGAGAGCGGCCTGCCGGTCCGCGCGCAGCAGATGGAAGCCCTCCAGCTTGAGCGCGCAGTCTGGGATGTTCTCACTGAGCCACGACTCCGTAAAACATAAGACACAGGAGGAGGCAAAGTCTCTGTTCATGCTTCTCATCAGGGCCAGTTCGTCAATCTTATTCCCGAGTGAGCGTACATTAGAAAGGAAGATCCCAGGAAGAGCAGTTCGCAGTCCGCGTCTCCTCAAACGCACGAGTGCGCCGGCTCGCTTCCCTCTCTTTCGGCGTCTCGCTTTCCTGGTCAGAGTCAGCAGTAAATCTGCCGCAGATGCGACAAATATTGGAAATAAATCCACAGGCGTTGTAGTCCTGTAGTTAAGGAGCTCTTCTCTGGTGTACGAGTATCCAGAGGAGTGCCCAGACACGGAAGAAATGCACAAAAACAAAACAAAAGTAAAGCACTGAAGCACCAGGGCGACCATCCGCGGCACCATCTTGATGGCCATCTTGATCTTCCAGCGCGGGATTGAGTTGAATCAGGACTTTATGAATCAGAATTGAATCGCTTGTTGAAATCTGGGACAATACGCTGTCCTAATGGCCTCTTTAATTTGCATCAAACTCTATTTGACCTCATGCTGAGCATTCAATTTAAAATATAACTAATATAAGTTCAGCAGTTGGAATAATTTCCAGTTCTTTTATCTGCTTAATTTGCCATGAGATAATAAGGAAACATCTGGCCATGAAACTGTTTTAGTGAATTCTCCAATTAATTTTGAGCATCTGAATATGCGTCTGTGTCTAAAAATGGTTGTATCTATATTATCTATATTAAAAACATCTTTGCAATACTTTTGTTAAACCCTTTTCAATTAATGTAGCTAAGATCAAAAAATGATTTGCTTGTTAATAGCACTCTGTTTACAGTTTGGTAAAAAGTAGACTTTAGGGATGCACCGATACCACTTTTTTGGAAATGAGTACGAGTACTTGCATTTAGTACTCGCTGATACCGAGTACTTAATGAAAACATGATTTAAATTTGCAGGTAACAGCTTTAGTCCTATAATTTAACAAAAAACAAACAAACAAGGGACTAGTTTGGAATTAAGAACATTTATTTAAAATGAAAAGCATGTTGTATGCAACATATTACAGAATAAATAATTATCCATCCATCCATTCGCTTCCATTTATCCTTTTCAGGGTCGCGGGGGGCGCTGGAGCCTATCCCAGCTGTCATAGGGCGAGAGGCAGGGTACATCCTGGACAGGTCGCCAGTCTGTCGCAGGGCTAACACATAGGGACAGACAACCATTCACACTCACATTCACACCTAGTGGCAATTTGGATTATCCAATTAACCTATCCCCACAAGTTGCATGTCTTTGGACGGTGGGAGGAAGCCGGAGTACCCGGAGAGAACCCACGCAAACACGGGGAGAACATGCAAACTCCACACAGAAAGACCTCGGCCTGATGGTGGAATTTAACTCAGGATCTTCTTGCTGTGCGGCAACAGTGCTAACCACCGTGCCATATATAAATAATTTATAATAATAGTTTTTTTATAAATAATTATAAAAAAACAAAATTTAATTTTAAATTTGTTCATCTGTTTCTCTGTTTAGAAGTCTCACTAGCACAGTCACAGCTGGGATGACATCAGAGGCTAGTGCATCGTAGCTGCTCACTTTTTTTAGTTAGTTCCTCAAAGGGGACGAGAACAGTCGTCTCCATAAGAGCCCATTGGTGAGCGGTGAGATAGTAAGGGAGTTCGTGCTCGGACACGCCCAGCACTCGCTTTTGCTCAATGAGGGACTGGAGCATGTAATACGTGCTGTTCCAGCGCGTCTGTACGTCCTGCTGCAGTCTCTTTATTGGCTGGTTGAGCTGACCCTGAATGTCCTCGAGGCGGGAGTAGGCTAAGGCGGAATGTTTAAAATACCCAACTATTTTCCGCCCCCACTGCTTTAGCATCAGCTATGCTCCTCTGTGCTAATAAGCATGGGTAAATAAGCATGGGTAAATAAGCGTGGGTACAGCAACACAGCGTGGGATTAACCCCTTACATGCCACTCAAACATAGACAGGTCTCAGACCGTGCTATCGGTCCTCGGTATCGGGGGACTTTTAACGAGTACGAGTACTTTAGAAAATGTGGTGCATCCCTAGTAGACTTCATATAAAAATTCACCTGCAAAATTGGCTTTTTTGATATTGTGATACTGCCTACGGATAATAAAACACAAAAAAAATCTATTTCAGTACTACTAAAATGTTAAAATTGTTACTAAAAAACTGAAACAATCAAGTCTATATCACATTTCAGACAAACTTTCAGTGGTGTTTTTGAATCCTAACATTTGATTCATTGCTGACTATTTAATGGAAAAATGATGAAGGATAATATATTTAAAGCTGCCACCATCTTTGAGTGATTGATTTTTGAATAATTTTGATCTTTTAAACCCTTTTTCTAAAGCTCATTAAAGCTTGACCTGCAGAAACAAGGAGATATGCAGTAGAGTTTGAAATGTTTCAGGTTCCACCTTTCACTGCCTCTTTAGGTCTGTGAAGGTTCTCAGTCATCCAGGTCATCGTAGTCAAAGGAGCTTGCAAACAAAAGCGTCTGGACTTCTTTAAGTTGCTTGAAGACGTTTCACCTCTCATCCGAGAAGCTTCTTCAGTTCTAAGGTCAAATGGTGGAGAGTCCCATGTAACATGTTCCCTCTAAGCCTGAAGGAAAAAAGAAGGAACACACACATGTAAAGGAAGCACTCAAAACGTGCGGCTATCCTAAATGGGCGTTCTTAAAGTCAGCAAAGAGGCACAGAAAAGAAGACCAGACACCAGCGAGGGAGGATAAGAAGGACAGACGCAACAACATTGTCATCCCCTATGTAGCCGGTGTATCAGAGAAACTCAGGAGAGTTTTCTCCAAGCATGACATCCCAGTGTATTTCAGACCCAGCAACACGCTCAGACAGAAACTGGTTCACCCGAAAGACAAAACGCCAAAACACAGACTTAACAATGTGGTGTATGCTGTACAGTGCAGCGAGGAATGCTCAGACCTCTACATTGGAGAGACCAAACGGCCACTTCACAAGCGCATGGCACAACATAGTAGAGCCACCTCCACAGGACAAGACTCAGCAGTCCATCTGCATCTTAAGGACAAAGGACACTCTTTCGAGGATGACAATGTTCACATTTTGGACAGATGGTTTGAAAGAGGAGTGAAAGAAGCCATCTATGTCCACTGTGAGCGACCATCTTTGAACAGAGGCGGTGGTTTACGACACCAACTGTCTGCCATCTATAATCCAGTTTTGAGATCCCTTCCCAGACGCCTTAACGCCCACTCACATCCTGGGCCATCTGACCTCAGGAATTCGCATGATAAGGTGGGGCCAGGTTTCACAATGAACACCCGAAACTCTGGCTGATTGGGACCCACACCCAGTTTCACACCTTGGCTCAGGCGATTAGAGGATCATCAGGGGGTCCTTTTGTCCCTTTGTGGAGGGAAACTCCCACTAGGTTTATATCTGGGACTCTCCACCATTTGACCTTAGAACTGAAGAAGCTTCTCGGATGAGAGGTGAAACGTCTTCAAGCAACTTAAAGAAGTCCAGATGCTTTTCTTTGCAAGCTCCTTTCACTGCCTCTTTAGGTTTCATTTATTTGTAACTAACTGGAATTCTTGAATCTAATGTAATTGTAGGTGGTAGGTTGGATAAATGTTTGACTCTATCCATTTGACTGATTATTTCATATTACAAGGATGGACCTGTGTTTCACCCATTGTGTGGCATTTCTGCTCTTTGTCAAATTTCATCCTTCAGGTTAGATTCTGTTAGTAAGGCTTGATTTTTGTAATTGGCAACGGTTAAAATGTGTCATCCTTTTACAGGCATTGCTCAACACACAAAACAAACTGCGAGCACTGGTCCCAAATTTCACCTTTAACTTGGGGTTTTCGGGAAAGTTCTATCACACAGGTATGCATAATCTTTCTGTTTTTCTACATTCACAACAGCCATGAACTTCTTTAGACTGCTCTATTCAAACATGCAGGTGAAAATGGAAACTTGTGTTCTATGCTGGTGTAGTGACCCCTCAGTGTATTCAGAAGGTCACTCATTTCCTGCTGTGCTACATGTGGAAAAGTACAAATGTGGAACATAAAGCGGTTAAAGTATTCAACATGTCAACACAAGTAAAAATATTTCTAACGCTGCTTGTGGTTTTTGTTGCTTTATTTTCATCACAAGCTCTCTTTTTTTATTTCGGCACAACTTGAAGCCTGGGGCGAACTCTTCCTGCAGTTTCCTCCACAGTGTCTCCTCCGTTACTATATAAAGAGAGGGAGTCATTAGTCCCCTCATAAACACCTGTCCCCACTGCCAGCCTGACACAGTCTCATGAGATCACTGCAGCAGGCCAGAGACCTGCCGCAGTGCTATTGACATGAACCCTTTTACCAGATGTCGGTAACAACGTGTCCAATCCAGAAGAAATTAAACCATAGATGGTCCATAAATTATCTGTAATAATGAGAAAGGAAGAAGTATTCAACAAATGAAGAAAGGGAGGCGTGACAGGCATGGAAAATCACAGTACCAGCTGAAAAAGTTGATGACCACTTGTGGAGAGAGATCTGGAAGCAGCCTGTACAATTATTTCCAAGAAAACAATAAGTAATGCAACCACCATAGCTTGTATGCACGCTCACCATACACAACTCTGATGCTGAAGAAAAGGCATGTTGAGGCGTGTTTACAGTTTGCTGAAAAACATTTACACAAGCCTGTGAAATACTGGGAAAATATAGTTTGAGATTCTCTTGGATACGGGAGTCAAAGACACTACTTATCACCCCACAAACACCATGCTTACAATGAGGTTTGGAGGTGGGAACCTCATTGTGTGGGGCTGTTTGTCAGCATACAGCACTGATGTGCTTCATATAATTGAAGGAAGGATGAATAGGAAAAATGTACAGATACATTCTCAAATAAAATCTGCTGCCATTTGCCCACATGATGAAGATGAAACGAAGATGGACGTTTCAGCAGGGCAGTGATCCCAAACACACAGCCAAGGAAACGAAAATAAAGCTGCAATAATGGCCAGGCCTGATCTGAATCCAGTTAAAGATCTGTGGAAAGAACTAAAGCTTGCATGTGTGGATTGCATGCATTGTACATCTGTTGAGAATTTCATGTCAATAGCATCTTTTAAAATATCACCAATTTTCTGAGTGAATATACAGTGGGGCAAAAAAGTATTTAGTCAGCCACCGATTGTGCAAGTTCCCCCACTTAAAATGATGACAGAGGTCAGTAATTTGCACCAGAGGTACACTTCAACTGTGAGAGACAGAATGTGAAAAAAAAAATCCATGAATCCACATGGTAGGATTTGTAAAGAATTTATTGGTAAATCAGGGTGGAAAATAAGTATTTGGTCACCTCAAACAAGGAAAATCTCTGGCTCTCACAGACCTGTAACGTCTTCTGTAAGAAGCTTTTCTGTCCCCCACTTGTTACCTGTATGAATGGCACCTGTTTGAACTCATCATCTGTATAAAAGACACCTGTCCACAGCCTCAAACAGTCAGACTCCAAACTCCGCCATGGCCAAGACCAAAGAGCTTTCGAAGGACACCAGGAAAAGTATTGTAGACCTGCACCAGACTGGGAAGAGTGAATCTACAATAGGCAAGCAGCTTGGTGTGAAAAAAATCAACTGTGGGAGCAATCATCAGAAAATGGAAGACATACAAGACCACTGATAATCTCCCTTGATCTGGGGCTCCACGCAAGATCTCATCCCGTGGGGTCAAAATGATCATGAGAACGGTGAGCAAAGATCCCAGAACCACACAGGGGGACCTGGTGAATGACCTGCAGAGAGCTGGGACCAAAGTAACAAAGGTCACCATCAGTAACACACTACAACGGCAGGGAATCAAATCCCGCAGTGCCAGACGTGTTCCGCTGCTGAAGCCAGTGCATGTCCAGGCCCGTCTGAAGTTTGCCAGAGAGCACATGGATGATACAGCAGAGGATTGGGAGAATGTCATGTGGGGCCATGTATCGTGAGATTTTGAGCCAAAACCTCCTTCCATCAGTGAGAACTTTGAAGATGAAACGAGGCTGGGTCTTCCAACATGACAATGATCCAAAACACACCGCCCGGGCAACAAAGGAGTGGCTCCGTAAGAAGCATTTGAAAGTCCTGGAGTGGCCTAGCCAGTCTCCAGACCTCAACCCCATAGAAAATCTGTGGCGGGAGTTGAAAGTCCGTGTTGCTCGGCGACAGCCCCAAAACATCACTGCTCTCGAGAAGATCTGCATGGAGGAATGGGCCAAAATACCAGCTACTGTGTGTGCAAACCTGGTAAAGACCTATAGTAAACGTTTGACCTCTGTTATTGCCAACAAAGGTTATGTTACAAAGTATTGAGCTGTATTTTTGTTATTGACCAAATACTTATTTTCCACCCTGATTTACCAATAAATTCTTTACAAATCCTACAATGTGAATTCATGGATTTTTTTTTTCACATTCTGTCTCTCACAGTTGAAGTGTACCTCTGGTGCAAATTACTGACCTCTGTCATCATTTTAAGTGGGGGAACTTGCACAATCGGTGGCTGACTAAATACTTTTTTGCCCCACTGTATGTTCAATACTTATTTTACCCGCTGTATCCTGACCTAACGTTCATGTGTAAAAACGGCCTGATATAATTTCATCAGTGCAGCTTGCTGCTCGAAACATTATCAAGTATAGTTTTGATCTGTGCAGGTTAAAACAGATGCTGTAAAGTCTGTTTGGAAGAACTGGTTTCCTTTGTTAGCGTCGCTGCTGCACGATCAGCAGCACTGACTGGATGATTTCATTCATTTTTCAGTCCCTTTCCTGTGAATGTGAAATGTCTTAAACTTTGAGGGAAATATTTGGCACAAATATTTAGAATTTGGTGGTCAGAGGGGGGCAATGCTACTGTGACTTTAAAATACTTGGCACTGACTCAAACATTAATTGTTCATTCTGGGTTTCAGGGCAAGCTCATCTCATACACTTTCTCTTCCTAGATAAAAGTGAATTCGGTGCAGATCAGGTCATGTTAATTATGCTGTGTGTGCACCTGCTTGTTTGTATTCAGGCACTGATGAAGAGGATCAGGGAGATGACATGCTGCTGCAACACAGGATGGACTTCTGGTGGTTTCCTCACATGTGGAGCCACATGCAGCCTCACCTCTTCCACAATGTCAGCGTTCTGGCTGAGCAGATGAGACTCAACAAGGTTTTTGCTCAGGTGGGCAACATTATTACACTGGGCAGTCTCACAATATGGAAGCTTGATTTCCTGCAATAAAACAAAAACAAAAATACAGCAGATTACAGAGAGGGAGATGCTGCAGTTTTAAAAACAATTCCGCAGGTGCATCTGATCAGTTACACTGACACCGTTCTGTCATTTTGACATGTCACTTCACATTTCAGTGAATATTCTTCACTGCAGCAGTGGTCACGTATAGTTTTACATGATATAGCAGTATTTGTGATGCATCTTTTTCCAAGATGGCGCCAGTGTGTGTGGCTCGCCGTCTGGCTCTTCCTCTGCTGTGTTTGCTTTAGGGCTGCCACGATTTGTCGACTAGTCACGATTACGTCGACTATCAAAATCGTCGACGACTGATTTAATAGTCGACGTTTCGTTTGAAGCTTTGTAAGATCGCAAAAGACGCAGGAATAATAGCAGGATTTAAGAGTGTAATAACGGACTGAAACAGAAGATGGCAGCACAGCATGTACAAGGATGCCAGCTGCCGTTAAACCCCGAAGAAGAAGAAGCAGCTGTGTCCCAGAATTCATAGCGCGGCCCAGCTTAGTTTCCAACAATGGCGGTAGCTAGTTAGTTTTAATATTACTCTTATTATTCTTTCTGGGTCACAAAATAAACGTTTAACATATTTTCAGGCGAGAATGTAGCTGTGTAAACCTCAAATATCTGCTCAGTTTATCAGGACACCACATATTTTCAAAAGCACTCCGACGTTTTCGGAGACGTCTGTTACCCACTAGCTCGATAGCTAGCCGGGGGCTAGGTCACTAGCGCCGTGAGAACACCGGACTCCCGACAAATCGTTTTCAAACCCACCGCCGTCTTTCGCGACTCAGGTTAAATATATATGGGTCACTTAGATAAATTAAAAATGTTGTTGTTTGGCTTTTTTTTTTTTTTTTGTATTTTATTTGTTCCTGAGTAAATCGGTTTGGCTGAGATTAAAGTTATAGTTTTTACACAGCTGAATAAACCTCAAGCAGACAGCTGATTATCAGAAGTGTGAGATGCTGGAGAATATACTCCGGTGTCCTGTTATATTTTAGATAGCAAGGAGTTTATTAAACTTTACCGAAACAATCTGCAAATTTCATTAAAATTGAATAAACTATCATCTTGTCTTTATTTTTAGTTAGCACCTTAAAAGCTTAAAGCTGTAAGCTAATGATAGTTATATAAGAGCAGATGCTGCTGGTGCAATAAGCTGTAGTTTTACGTCCAGTGGATTTGATTAGTCGACTAATCGCATAAATAATCGGTGACTAGTCGACTATCAAAATAATCGTTTGTGGCAGCCCTACATGAAGCCCTCAGGTTCCCTTATGATGCTCTCCCTCCTCGATTTTTCAAAGAGGTTTTTCTCACTATAGCATCAGCTGTACAATCCATTGTAAATAGTAGTTTGTCCTCTGGTGTTGTACCTGTCAATCTCAAACATGCGGTGATTCAGCCTCTACTCAAGAAACCTGCTCTTGATCCTGATATTATTGCGAATTACAGACCTATTTCCAAACTGCCTTTTATCTCAAAGATTCTTGAAAAGGTAGTTTACAAGCAATTAATGTCCTTCCTAGAAGAACACGGTATTTTAGAAGTTTTCCAATCTGGTTTTAAAGCTTTACATAGTACCGAATCTGCCCTTTTAAGAGTTTTTAATGATGTGTTTTTGGCAAATGACTCAGGTGACTGTGTTATTATTGTGCTGTTAGATTTAACTGCTGCTTTTGATACAGTGGATCATAATATTTTAATTTCCCGTTTAGAGGAGTTGGTGGGTATGCGGAGTACCGCACTGCAGTGGCTCAGATCCTATTTGGCAGAGCGAACTTTCTCTGTGAAACTCGGGGAGTTTGTATCCTCTGTTGCTTCTCTTCAATGTGGGGTCCCACAGGGTTCAGTTTTAGGCCCGCTTCTTTTCTCTCTATATCTCCTACCCCTTGGGTCTATTTTCAGGAAACATGGGATTTCTTTCCACTGCTACGCCGATGGCTCCCAGATTTATTTCCCACTTAAAAAGATAAATGGCTTCTCAGTAGACCCGCTGCTCAGATGCCTTGATGATATAAGGGCCTGGATGGCTTTGAACTTTTTACATTTTAATGAACAGAAAACAGAAGTGATGGTTTTTGGTGGCGCTTCTGAGGCTATTATAGATCTTGGTTCACTGGCACAGTATGTTAAACCAGTCATCACTAATCTGGGAGTTAAAATAGAGGCAAATCTTAAACTTGAAAGCCAGGTCAGAGCTGCTGTAAGATCTAGCTTTTTTTCATTTGAGGGAATTAGCCAAAATAAAGCCTATCTTATCGAAACAGCATTTTCAGACAGTAATCCATGCCTTTGTTACTTCTAGGCTGGATTATTGTAACGTACTTTATTTTGATGCGTCCATTAGGCGCCTGCAGGTTGTGCAAAATGCTGCAGCACGTCTTTTAACTGGAACAAAAAAGTTTGAGCACATTACCCCAATTTTAATTTCACTCCACTGGCTACCTGTACATTTTAGGATTGTTTTTAAAATTCTCTTATTTGCTTTTAAATCTCTTAATGGCCTGGCCCCCCCCCTACCTCTCGGAGCTACTACAGCCATATACACCTCCCCGTTCCCTTAGGTCCGCCAATCAGCAGCTCCTTAAGGTACCAAAAACTAAGTATAAATCTAAAGGTGATCGTGCTTTTGCTGTAGTTGCTCCAAAGTTGTGGAATGATCTACCCTTGCATGTAAGGCAGGCCTCTTCTCTCTCTGAATTTAAAAGTCTTCTTAAAACATATTTATTCGCTGAAGCCTTTGGCATTGATTAGAGGGGTTGACTCAATTTGTTTTGACATGTTTTAATTTATTTTAGTTTTTTAGTTATTTATTTTATCTTATCTCATTTTAATTTGCTTTTAGCATGTACAGCACTTTGTGAACTCTGGTTTTATGTTAAAGTGCTTTATAAATAAAGGTGGTATGGTATGGTATGTCAAGTGACTTTTCTAAATGCATTTTGTAAATGTTCTTACCAGTTAGATGGTACCAGTCAAAACTTTAAACATGTTCACCTGTACATAATTTTGACAGCTGCTTTGATTAGAGAAGCAACATCCTGCATGTAGATATGAGGATGCATCCACAGGTTTATACAGATAGTATCGGACAGTGTGACTCATTTACTTTACTTCAGACACGTGAGCCGTCTCTAATGTCACATGCTGCAAGATCCTGGTTGATTCTGTCTTTGTCCAGGAAAAATGAACTTACGTGCTATAGTTCATTGATTGTAAATGTGCTCAACTTTTAAAAATGTTGAAAAATACCCATTTAAATAGACGTGCTGTTGTCTGATGTAATAATTTTAGAGACAGTTAATTTTCTTTAAAATTGAGAAACAGTTGAAGTCTCAAGCTAACTTCGAGGAAAGAGGCAGAAAATGTTTTTCTGCGTATATTTCAGATCAAACATTTGATTATATGACAAGATAACACAACTAAACACAAAATACAGGTTCTAAATGAAGGTTTTTATTATTAAGGGAAAAAATCCATATCTACATGGAACTGTGTGTGTGTGGGGGAAACGATCGCTCCCTAAACCTAATAACTGGTTTGGCCGATGCTGCCGTAACATGTTGCTGCTAAGGATGCCCCGAGCGTGAAAGTGGACCCGAATGCAACTTCAGATGGAGGCACAATACTTGGTTTTCTAACAAGACTTTATTAATGAACAGCAAGTGAAATATACTCGGAAGCAAAGAACATGAAGCGTGAGCCAGAGCGAGAGTCGGGGAGTGGGTTTTCAAGTTTTATTGTCATATACGGATAAACAGTTTAACATTTACCTGTAATAAAATTCTTGTGTCCCTCAGCTTTACATGTACATATGGAAAGTGTACAGGTATATTAAAGAAGGACAATAACAATAATAATAATAAAATAATACTTTAGTATTTTATTATTTTTAAATATTAAGAACATTTGAAACAATTGTTTGGTATTTACAGTTTGTGCAAAACTGTGCAGTGAGGATTTAAAGCAGTTACAGTGACAGTGTATAGAGTCCAATAGTTGTACTGAGTGTGTAATGGTGTGTGCAGAATGTCAACAGTTCAGAAGCCTGATGGCTTGTGGCTAGAAACAGTCTCTGTGTCTGCTAGTGTGGGTCTGAATGCTTCTGCACCGCCTGCCGGGCGGCAGGAGTGTGAAAAGTCTGTGGCTGGGATCAGAGGGTCCGCTGCGTCTTCCTCATGCAGTGATGTCTACAGAGATCCTGCATGGCTGGCAATTCAGTCCTGGTGATGCGCTGTGCTGATCTCAGGTCACCAACATGGTGTGACAAACTCAGATCCTCGGTGATGTTGATGCCCAGGAATCTGAAGCAGCTGACTTTCTCCACCTCTGCTCCTTCTATGGGGGTGTGGCCTCCTCTCTGTAGTCTCCTGTAATCCACAATGAGCTCCTTGGTTTTGCTGACGTTAAGCAGCAGGTTGTTGTCGCGGCACCATGATGTCAGGGCTCTCACCTCTGCCCTGCATGCCGTCTCATCTCCATCAGAAATGCAGCTGATGATGATGGTGTCATCTGCAAATTTGACGATGGTGTTGGAGCTGTGTGTTGCTGTACAGTCGTGGGTGAACAGGGTGTACAGCAGGGGGCTGAGCACACATCCCTGGGGGGCATCTGTGCTGAGTGGAAGTGTGGATGCGGTGATGCTGCTGATCCGAACCACCTTTGGTCTGTCTGTCAGGAAGCCCAGTATCCAGGTGTGCAGGGAAGAGCTGATGTTCAGGTCACGGAGTTTCATTACATGTCTGGATGGTATGATGGTGTTGAAGGTGGAGCTATAGTTAATGAACAGCATCCGCACGCATGTGTCTTTTTTTTTTCTGGTCCAGGTGGGGGAGGGCAATTGCTATTGCATCGTCTATAGATCTGTTGTAGGCAAACTGGAGTGGATCAAGTGAAGCAGGGATTAAAGATGTGATGTGAGCTTTGACTGTACGCTCAAAGCACTTCGTAGCAATGGCGGTGAGTGCTACAGGGCGATGGGCATTTAGGCAGCTCACATTAGTTTTCTTAGGGACAGGGATGATGGTGGTCCTCTTAAAACATTTTGGGACAGCAGACTGGAGCAGGGAAAGGTTGGAAATGTCTGTGAAGACATCTGCCAGCTCGTGGGCACACGCTTTGAAAACCCGACCTGGAGTGTTGTCTGGTCCAGGAGCTTACTGAGTGTTTACTTTCCTGAAGTATTTACACACGACTGCCTGAGATATCTGAAGAGGGCAGCTGTCCTCTTCCAGCAAAAGCTGCTCAATTAAAGGGCTGCTCAATTAATCGAATTTTAATCACGATTACGATCTGGGCTTTCAACGATCATTAAAAATGACAGAGCCGATTATTGGCCCCTCCCTCATTTATCCGCGACACCTTAAAGGCCGGTCCGTGAAAATATTGTCGGGCATAAACCGGTCCGTGGCGCAAAAAAGGTTGGAGACCGCTGATTAAGAGGACCCGAGGGAAGCTCGGAAAGCTAAGCAGAAGTTATTTGGAGAGGAGAGTGACTGCTGTTGGTTGAAAAGAGAGGTAAAAAAAAACTTCAGTGGTGTTGCACACTATTTTATATTATTTTCTAAAGTCATTGTTAACCCTTTAAATCCGGTCAGAGCAGCATGCTCCGTTTTGTGTAACTATTTTTAAATCCCTGTAGAACCCGAACCACGTAAGCTAGCGCAATAATTTGTTTTGCATATGAAACCGGAGGAGTTGTACTTACATCTTATGCCATCAGCTTGTCCTCGGTCACGGTTTCCTTCCACATATAGCTTTGCAAAAATTGCATAAAAAGCGCTTGCAGGAACAAAAACATAATATTCCAGAAACACGCTTTGCCGATCCGATCAGCTGTTCGTAACACTTCCCACAGTGAAACAGACGTCAGCGCGAACTGTCGCATGTCCGCCATTTCCTGGCCGAAACCGGAAGTGACGTCATTTTCGCGGAAATGTAGTTTTTTTACTTGTAGGCCTTAAAAGCCTATACTGGTCATGTTTGACTTTTCTGAATAGTTTCTGGGATGCTTAGAACTCGAATTGCACTGCTGGAAATAGTTTATTTTGATGCACCTGCTGTTTTCTTTGCAAATTTGCATCATAGGATTGTTTTTTTTGTTTTTCCTGCAGTATATAAAAATTGGTGTATCTCCAAAATAAAACTATGAAGACACTCAAAATAAATTTCCTGTTGTTGTAAACTATTTTTTGCAACTTTTTTGTATTTAAAGTTTTGAGGGATAAACCTCTTAAATTTCTCCAAGTAGAAATATATGTAAAAAAACAAAACAAAAACGATATAAATTTTTTTGTAGTTTATTGCACTTTTTTGCAATTAATGTAGTTACTATGGACTTAATGCATACATATTATTAAAATATGGGCTATAACAGTTATTTAGCAACTTGAAATGCTCCCACAAATGGCACTACAACATGTAAAAAAAATAATATAAGCTCTGGCGGACTTGGTTCTATAGTAGGTCTTAAAGGGTTAAATAAATATCGTCAAATAATCGCGATCTCAATTTCAGTGAAAATAATCGTGATTATCATTTTTGCCATAATCGAGCAGCCCTATCTTATATTTAAATTTGTTTGAACTGAAACATTTAAGTGTGACAAACACAAATCGGAAAGGGGGCAAACACTTTCTCACACCACTGTACATGAAAGCTGGTTTTTGGATTTTGGTGCCACTCTGGCATCTAAAGGCGTGTAGACTGTATTATAGCATTTATATAACAGTCTTCTCATCATACTGACCACTCAAAGTACTTAACAGTACAAGTCACAGCTGGTTTTCCCTTTTTTTCTTCTTGTTTTTTCTTTTCGTATCTAAAACATTGTAAAAATCGTGACTTGGTATGACTAAGTTCACTGTATCTGCTTGCCTCTGTGTGGGGCTGTAGCTCAGGAGCTAGAACAGGTCAGCTACTGACCAGAAGGTTGGTGGTTTGATCCCTGGCTGCCTCAAGCTTCATCCCAAATATCCCTGGCAAGATACTAAAGCGCTTAAAGTATAGAGGAAAGTGCTTGTGTGAATGAGTGAATGTGGCATGTTGTATAAAGTGCTTTGAATGCTCCAGGAGAGTAAAAAAGCTCTATATATGAATCAGTCCTTTATCTTTTTTTCTCCTTTTTTTTTCTCTTGACTACAACTGTTTCTACCTGTCTGTCACCTGCTAACTCCATATGCTGTCTTCTTACTGGTAAATGGATTCTGTTTCTTATATAGCGCTTTGCATTTCTACTCGCCCGGAGTGCTCAAAGCTCTTTATACAACATGCCACATTCACTCATTAACACAAGCACTTTCCTTTATACTTTAAGTGCTTTCTGACTAACATTCATACTTCGATGGATTCATCAGAGAGCAGCTTGGGGTTAGTATCTTGCCCAAGGATATTTAGCATGAAGACTGGGCGAGCCAGGGATTGAACCACCAACCATCCGATCAGTAGCTCTACCTCCTGAGCTACAGCTACCCCTTATTCTTATTGTACCATTCTCTCTCCAGGAGCATGGCATCCCAATAGATATGGGCTATGCAGTAGCTCCACACCACTCTGGGGTTTATCCAGTTCACAGCCAGCTATATGAAGCCTGGAAATCTGTGTGGGGAATCAAGGTGACCAGTACAGAAGAATACCCTCATCTAAGGCCAGCTCGATATCGACGTGGCTTCATTCACAATGGCATCCAGGTCAGTCCACAGTCTTTGTTCTTTAATAACACATGTGTTTGTGTGAAGAAAATTACATCTTTCAGCCAAGATGATGTGATGTGAACTTTTGAAGGTTTTTGTGTTAAAAAAGGACAAGCTATCTGTTAAGATGTTATATTTTGAATGTTGTATCAGTGAAGTCTGTAGTATTTCTTAAGGCTCTGAGTGTTTGCAAGAGGTTTTTTGCTGGCTTAATGGTAACTAATAACAATTTGCCGCTGATTACACAGAAACAGATTTTCAAAGTCAATAGCTAGAAAGTTTCATTTGTGACCAAGTGACACTTTCAGCCTCGGCTTACTGCAGGTAAGTACTGTCACAAGACTACCATCATTGCCTTACAATGGGCTTTTCACTTAGTTTCATAATTCATGATTGTTTCATAATTATGAAAATGCTTCTTTTCATGACAGTTTCATATTATCCATCAGTACCATTCACAGAGAGCTGGGGAAAGGCTCCAATCAAACCATTGTTAGATGGAGAAAGATGTACCCTTAGGCCCCCTCTTTGGTTCACAGATGGTTTTTCTCTTTTCACATAAATGGCCTCCTTGACTCCTCCAAAACCGACATTCCTATTAGGGCTGGGCCATATTATACCGTTCATGGTAATAACGGTACAATGTTAGGCAACGATAAGAAAATGAAATATCGCGATAGAATATGGTTAAAACGCCCATGCGCAGTGCCTTTGTTTTCATACGCACATGGCGAAAAAGCATGGCGGCAACGGAGAATGAGAAGGGAGAATCAGAATACTTTATTGATCCCTGGGGGAAATTATTGAAAGCGGATTGTTGAGTGAAACGGATGAACCAGAATTGGTTTGTAAAAGTGGTGCAACTTCAGTGATGTTGAACTGGTTTGGTGTCCGTCAGATACACGACAAAGCAGGTTTTTTTTGTAGAACATGCAAGCGGGCCGTCGTTATTGTCGTGTTTGTCGGACTAAGGTGCTCGCAAATCTGGAAGTAATCTGGGTCCTAAACTCCCTCCACTTCAGCTCCCAAAGTCAAACGAACACTGCGGCATCACTGAGAGTTAAAAACTGTCTAAATTCTTTCATCTTTAATAAAACGATCAACATTGCTGCTTTACCAGGTGTAACTATGAAGTTTAACTTCCAGGCATCCATGAAAGCAGAATGTATTACATGTAACGGAGTTAGAAGTTAGCTTGCAAGTTTTGCTAGTTACCTAAGCATGATATAGCATGTTCTGACTGAGAGATTTCTGAAAAAATTCAAACGTACAGCTCTGCTATCACTTCCAACATAAATGAGGACAGAAAAATAAACAGCATGCAATCGCATGGCAGGATGCTATACACGGGCCAAACTTCAGTCAGGAGAACAACTGAGATCATTCATTCACAATACGAGGTTAGTCATTAATATACTGCAACAACATGGGAACAGAGCAGCTGCGAGAGAATTCAGCATTAATGAATCAATGTTACGGAGGTGGAGGAAGCGCAGTTTTTGGCTTTCCCCATATTTCAAAAGTGCTTCATCTCTTTGCTATGACTGTTGCTCGGCATAATTTGCAGATGATAATGGTTGTAGCCACTGCGATGCTTTCGACCAAAACAGGCGCAGCTTGATGACATCATCAACATGCGGTAGAGCGGTATAGTCAAAATCTCTATCGTTGGCCAAATTTATATCGTTTCTATCGTATATCGTTTATATCGCCCACCCCTAATGCAGTGGATATTATACATGGTTATGCTCAGGATATGTCAGCCCATTTCTACTGGAAATGCCTTTTGGTTAAACTTTCAGCAAGGAATTTGCATTTGCACTGTAAAATGTTTATATAGGTTTAATGCACATAAAAAAACGGCTTCTTGTGTAAGTGAAAATAAATGGATGGTGTTTTTTTGCGCTAGTCAAGTTGTGGAGTTGTATTTTGTCTCGCATCAATTATATCGTCAGTTATATCGTTATCGCAAATTTTCAAATATATATCGTGATAAATATTTTTGGCCATATCTCCCTGCTCTAACTCCTATATTTGAAATATAGATAAGATAAAATTACAAGAGCAAGACATACTTGGTCAGTGTTGAGGTTGGTCCTGTTATTGAGGGTGGAGACATCTCTTATAAATGACCTCCATTGCTTGCAGTTGGCCATTTATGTGAAAGGAGCAGCTGTGGCTACACTTGGATAAGTGAAAAAGTTTCCCACTAAAAACACATGATGCTGAGAACACAGAGGAACAGAATCAACTTTTTGGGGTTTCCTTACCTAGATGATTGACCAATCAGAATACTTTATTAATCCCTAAGGAAATTATGTATATATCCCCAATATTTAATGCCCTATTTGTTCATTTCAGGTATTGCCCAGACAAACTTGTGGTCTATTCACCCATACAATCTTCTATAATGAATACCCAGGAGGTTCAAAAGAGCTGGACAAGAGCATCAGAGGGGGAGAGCTCTTCCTCACCGTCCTCCTAAACCCTGTAAGAAAACCTCCATGCACACTACAGCTGTTGGCTTGAGACTGTCTAGCACTCATGTTTCACACGTGTCAACTTTACATGAGACTTGAGTGTCTGAAGATTTGGCCTGGCTTTACACAAAGGTCATTCCATCTTCAGTCAAGTTTTAGAAAATGTCCTGCTCGACCTCCAATTTGCATACAAATTTTAGAGTCCAAAGTTTGGACATCTATAATGAGTGCTGTGAAATTTCAGATTCATTTTTCAAATAGTTTTCAAGATGTATATTTTTTGAAAAATGGTCTGTTTTTTAACATGAAAATGTTTTTGACAGCAATCATTGTAAATGTTCACATTTTCTACCATCTAGATTTTATGCAACTTGGACACGCAAAAGGCTTGGTTGATTTCAGATGGACTCACCCTGTAAAATTAAAAGTGTTGTCATTTTTACCCCACTCTTTCTACCCCGCCCACTAAGAGTGGGTGTCACTTCCACCCCCTCTTAGTGACCTTGACCTCAAGGTGAAGATCAGAGGTCAAGTTTTCTGAAACTCTTGTCATTGCAATAACTAAAGACCAAGGTGATGTAGCAGGTTCAAATTGATACCGTAAGTGCATATGCTAAAGATCTCGGACGAGTTTGCGTCTCAGTGAGCTCAACTTAAAGGTCGAGGTTAAAGTATTTCCTAAACTTGCCCCATATTTCCAATGAGTGTTTCACCACAGAGTTGAAAGTGGAGAACCAAGTACAGCCAGAAAAGATGTACTGTTGTTGCTGTGTAGTTCCATAGTCACCCAGTCAGAATAGCCACTCTGAGTGAGGTACAAGTACAAAAACACCAGACAGCTTATGTTAGCGGCCCAATAATAAAAACAAAAATTGTTGAAGTGTTGAAGCCCCCCCTTCAGTTTCAGGCTTTTGAAGATTGGTCTTGGGTGTTTACCTTCCCATGTGTGAGGTGACAAAACAGAATGCAACACATTGAAAAAAAAAATCTTAGAAATAAAAATGGGTAGAGCCTGGAAGAGGTATAAAAATAAATAAATAAATTAAAAAATTGGGGTAAAATAGTCATTTTTAATAACGTCCTTAGAAAATGGTGTCCAGTGGGTGAAGGACAGCTTCAATTGGTTTAGCAGTGTAATCAAATTCTTGTTTGTTTGTTTTTTGGTGCCTGTGTGTGTTTGTTTGTTGTTGTTTTTTAAGGGTTTTTTTTGTTTTGTTTTTTTTTTTTTTAACCCTTAAGGGCAAGTTAGTGAAGTCTAACAAACTTGCTTTACTACTTAAGAGGAAAAGCTTACTTTTATTGAGGTTCAGTTTATACCCTGAAAGCAGATTTAATGTTTATTGTTTGTCTGCTACAACATTGGACTGCCTCAAAGGGAATGCTCTGGCTGATCAGTATAGAAATCACTTGTCCTTTAACCTGGAAAAGCACTGGCCCCTCCACCGTGGAAAGAGACGGCATTGTAAAACCCCCTGATGTGGGTCTCCTGCAGGAAAGCCACATCACTGTTATGGTGCTTAATAACATGGAAGAAAGCTTTCGCTGTCTTGACTGGATGATTTAAACCTTTAACATTCCAGCTTAGAAAGTTTAAATGCTGACTAATCTGATTCCTAGAGCACAGACATTGTGCACACTCACCTTAAATGATAGAACAAACAATTAAACAACAGATGCGTGTTAGTCCAGAACAGGAAAAAGAAGATTGAGTAGATGTGTAAGGTTCTTGGCAGTGGACCCCCCCCCAACAAAAATGGCTCCCAAAAACCAAGCACCAAGCTCTTCTAACTAAGAAGTTGCAGACTTAACCATTGCTTATCATTTACTTAAGGTTTTTTCTTCAATTCTACTAAGACAAAATAGGATGAGAAAGATTAATGATATTAACAAAATAAACAAGATGTTTAAGACACGAGAATAAGGGGATAATGGAGAAATTTTGTGGATATAACATGCAGTGTGTGATAGTAAATTCCCAATGTCAAACATTTTAATCAAAATTTGAAATTCGAGGGAAAAAGTAAAATTTTAAGTTGGCAAAGTTTGTCAGCTTTCTTTCTTTATTGTCATTATTCAAATATAATGAAATTATTGAATACTTTCTCACATGGTGTAAAAAGAATTTAAGTAACATAAAATGCTAACATGTAATAAAAAGTGAACACACACACACACACAATTAAAAATGAAATTAAAATAAAACCTTAGGATGGCAGTGTTATAACATATTTTTAACTTTCTCAATCCAGATCAGTATCTTCATGACCCATCTGTCTAACTATGGCAATGATCGTCTGGGTCTGTATACATTTGAGTCTTTGGTGAAGTTTGTCCAGTGCTGGACCAACCTCAGGCTGCAAACGTTACCACCAGTCCAGCTTGCCGAGAGGTATTTCCAAATCTTTCCTGATGAGAGAGACCCGCTCTGGCAGGTGGGTTGATTCATGTGGTTATTTTTAAAACTTGAGAAATCCAGTTTCTGTTTTCACTTCACTGTATACACAGTCACCTAATCACTATAAATCATTAAATAAAGCAACAGTTAAAAGACAGCTTCACAACAAAGAGTGTTTTTTTTATTGTTATTATATTATTTTATTGTTTTACATACATTTTATTGTATTGTTTTATTTTAGAAATGAAAAAGTCTTCATGCATTTTCTTTTAAGTTAATAGGTAAAAAAGGCATAAGTGCCAGATTCATGATAAGTGCAGTAATTCTATGCACAAGGAGTTTGATGTAAGGAAAAACAGTGAATGTATAATTATTGTTAAAGCATCTAGTTTAGGGGTTTGTGGGTTTTTTGTAAATACACATTAATTGCACCTTTGCTAATAACCTGATCAGTGGATTTTTTTTCCCTGACTACGGTGTGTAATATGTAAAATTTTAATTCATTCATGATTTCTAATCTTAAAAGTTTAAGTATTACATCTAAAATCTACCTTACCTACCCTTTTCCCCCATCTTTTGTACAATTTGGAAATTGAAATGCCTACTTCAAGATTTGGGTGATGTGGGAGTATGTGACGAAATGATAAACAAAACCATTCATGTCCCTTTTATTTATTTTAAAATGTAACGTGTATAATATCTGTAATGTAAAATGTAAATGTAACTTTCACCCGTCATGGAAGATGACACACTGTGTGGATTTTTTCTTTTTTCAGAACCCTTGCCATGATAAGAGACACAAAGATATCTGGTCTAAAGAGAAGACCTGTGACAGATTGCCAAAGTTTCTCATCATTGGACCACAAAAAACAGGTATAGATTCCTCTCATCTGTCTTATTTAATTCTCTGTTTTGATTATTTTAATTGTCTTGTTTGCTCAAAGGTACTACAGCACTTCATTCATTCCTGAGCATCCACCCAGCAATCACCAGCTCCTTCCCCAGCCCTACCACCTTTGAGGAGATCCAGTTCTTCAGTGGCGCAAACTATCACAATGGGATTGACTGGTAAAAACACATACACACCCTGTTCACTGTGTACAGAGCCTTAAAGGAAAGTCTGGATCTGTGCAGCGCTGCCATGACTTGTGTGCATAAATGTAAATGCGTAAATGTCCCACATTACCATCCATCCATCCATCCATTTTCATCCGCTTTGTCCGGGGCCAGGTCGCGGGGGCAGCAGCCTAAGCAAAGAGGCCCAGACCTCCCTCTCCCCAGCCACCTCCTCCAGCTTATCCGGGGGAATACCAAGGCGTTCCCAGGCCAGCCGAGAGATATAATCTCTCCAGCGTGTCCTGGGTCTGCCCCGGGGCCTCCTCCCGGTGGGACATGCCTGGAACACCTCACCCAGGAGGCGCCCAGGGGGCATCCTTGTCAGATGCCCGAACCATCTCAGCTGGCTCCTTTCGATGTGGAGCAGCAGCTGCTCTACTCTGAGCCCCTCCCGGATGGCCGAACTTCTCACCCTATCTCTAAGGGAGAGGCCAGCCACCCTTCGGAGGAAGCTCATTTCTGCCGCTTGTATCCGCGATCTCGTTCTTTCGGTCACTACCCACAGCTCGTGGCCATAGGTGAGGGTAGGGACGTAGATCGACCGGTAAATTGAGAGCTTCGCTTTTACACTCAGCTCCCTCTTCACCACGACGGACCAGTGCAGCGTCCGCATTACTGCAGCTGCAGCCCCAATCCGTCTGTCGATCTCCGGCTCCCTTCTCCCATCACTCGCGAACAAGACCCCGAGATACTTGAACTCCTCCACTTGGGGCAGGAACTCATCCCCGACCCGGAGTGGGCACTCCACCCTTTTCCGGCTGAGAACCATGGCCTCAGATTTGGAGGTGCTGATCCTCATTCCCGCTGCTTCACACTCGGCTGCGAACCGCTCCAGTGCGAGCTGGAGGCCCTCACCCGATGAAGCCAACAGAACCACATCATCTGCAAAAATCAGAGATGAGATTCTGAGGCCACCAAAGCGAAAGCCCTCCGCCACTTGGCTGCGCCTAGAAATCCTGTCCATAAAAATTATGAACAGAACCGGAGACAAAGGGCAGCCCTGGCGGAGCCCATCACCCACCGGGAACGAGTCCGACTTATTGCCGGCAATGCGAACCAAGCTCTTGCAACGGTTGTATAGGGATCGAATGGCCCGTAGCAATGGGCCAGACACCCCATATTCCCGCAACACCTCCCACAGGACACCCCGAGGGACACGGTCGAATGCCTTCTCCAAGTCCACAAAACACATGTAGACTGGTTAGGCAAACTCCCATGCACCCTCAAGTATCCTGGAGAGGATAAAGAGCTGGTCCAGTGTTCCGCGACCAGGACGAAAACCGCATTGTTCCTCCTGTATCCGAGGTTCGACTAACGGACGAACTCTCCTTTCCAGCACCCTGGCATAGACTTTCCCAGGGAGGCTGAGGAGTGTGATCCCCCTGTAGTTGGAACACACCCTCCGGTCCCCTTTCTTGAAGATGGGGACCACCACCCCGGTCTGCCAGTCCACAGGTACTGCCCCTGATCTCCACGCAACATTGCAGAGGCGTGTCAACCAGGACAGCCCTACAACGTCCAGAGCCTTCAGGAACTCGGGGCGGACCTCATCAACACCAGGGGCTCTGCCACCAAGGAGTTGTTTAACTGCCTCAGTGACCTCGCCCCCGGAAATTGGCGGGTCATTCCCCTCATCCCCAGACTCTGCTTCCTCCTCGGAAGACGTGTCAGTGGGATTAAGGAGGTCCTCGAAGTATTCCTTCCACCGCCCGACAATTTTCTCAGTCGACGTCAGCAGCGCTCCGCCAGCACTATACACAGTGCAGGTAGAGCACCGCTTTCCCCTCCTGAGACGTCTGACGGTTTGCCAGAATCTCTTCGAGGCAGCCCGAAAGTCTTTTTCCATGGCCTCTCCGAACTCCTCCCACACCTGAGTTTTTGCTTCAGCCACTGCCCGAGCCGCATTCCGCTTGGCCTGTCGATACCTGTCGGCTGCCTCCGGAGTCCCACAGGCTAACCAAGCCCGATAGGACTCCTTCTTCAGCCTGGTGGCTCCCTTCACCTCTGGTGTCCACCATTTGGTTCGGGGATTACCACCACGGCAGGCACCAACCACCTTGCGGCCGCAGCTCAATGCAGCAGCTTCGGCAATGGAGACGCTGAACATGGTCCATTCGGACTCAATGTCCCCAGTCTCCCTCGGAATGCTGTTGAAGCTCTGCCGGAGGTGTGTGTTGAAGATCTCGCGGACTGGGGCCTCTGCTAGACGTTCCCAGCACACCCTCACTACGCGTTTAGGTGCACCAGGTCTGTCCAGCGTCTTCCCCCGCCACCTGATCCAACTCACCACCAGGTGGTGATCAGTTGACAGCTCAGCCCCTCTCTTTACCCGAGTGTCCAGAACATATGGTCGCAGGTCTGCTGATATGATTACAAAATCAATCATCGACCTACGGCCTAGAGCATCCTGGTGCCACGTGCACTTATGGACACTCTTATGTTCGAACAGGGTGTTCGTTATGGCCAAACTGTGATTAGCACAGAAGTCCAATAACAGAGCACCGCTCGGGTTCAGATCAGGGAGGCCGTTCCTCCCAATCACGCCCCTCCAGGTCTCGCTGTCGTTACCCACGTGAGCATTGAAGTCTCCCAGCAGGACAACAGAGTCTCCAGGTGGAGCACCCTCCAGCACCCCCCCCCAGGGACTCTAAGAAGGCTGGGTACTCTGAACTGCCACTCGGCGCATAAGCGCAGATGACAGTCAGGACCCGTTCCCCGACCCTAAGGCGCAGGGAACAAACCCTCTCGTCCACCGGGAAAAACCCCAACGTACCGGCAGCAAGCCGAGGGGATATTAGGATACCCACCCCAGCCCGTCGCCTCTCACCAGGGGCAACTCCAGACTGAGACAGAGTCCAGCCCCTCTCCAGGAGACTGGTTCCAGAGCCCAAGCCATGTGTAGAGGTGAGCCCGACTATATCTAGCCGGTACCTCTCAACCTCACGCACTAACTCAGGCTCCTTCCCCACCAGAGAGGTGACATTCCATGTCCCTATTGCCAGTCTTGGCAGCCGGGGGTCAGTCCGCCAGGGCCTCCGCTCCTGGCCGCCACCCGGCACACATTACTTTTTTTGAAATAATCTGCTGTCCATTTTCATTTTAGTATGACATTCCCTGTTTGGTCTTTAACAGACAGCAGCTTTGTTAGTTTGTTGCCCCACATAAGCAGAAGATGGATGGATGGGGAAATGGACTGAAGCAAAATGGAAAACCGTTCTGAAGTCAGATCAATCCAAAATTGAAAGTCTTTTTGGAAAACCTGGATATATTCCCCAGACTTATGAGGAGAGGGACCCTTTGGTTTATTATTGGGGGAACATTCGCTCCCATCCTGATGATGTGCAAACTAGATCGAACAACAAACAGAAGCGGTGGATCTTAAAATTGGACAGTGCAGAGGCCTGTCTAATGCCAATTTGGGAGCTGCTACGGCAAAAGCCTTGTGCCCTCGGCACATCCAAGAGCAATCGGGAAGGACAGTGCAAGTGCAACAGTTCTGAGATGGGCAAGGCACATCTCAGAGGAAAGAAATAAAAGAATTTAAAAATGAACCCTAAAATGGGCGGGCAGCCAGTGGAGTGAGTATAAAACAGAAGTAATTTGCTGTTTTCCAGTTAAGTCATACTTTTGCACCAGCTGAAGACGAGGCAGGAAGGACTGGCTAACACCTACATAAGTTGCAGTAATCCAATCCAGAGTTGTGATAAAGGCATGGATTACTGTTTCAAAGTGATCTTTCAACAGTTTTTCTATTTTTGCCACTTGTTTCAGCTGAAAGAAGCTGGATTTCACCACTGCAGTTATTTGACTGTCCAATCTAACTGTCCATCATAAAACCCAGGTTTGTGACTGGAGGCCTTAGATACTGTGCCCACCAGGACCAAACACAATACTTAGAGTTCGGTCCTCCTGCACCGTTCAGCGCATTGGGTGGCAGATCTCTGCCAGCGTACTCGATCAGCTGCGGTTGCTTCGGCCTCATCCCAGGCGCGTAAATCATCAATGAAAGTCCTCCGCCATGTTGTACGGGGGCAGCCTGGTTTGCGTCTTCTGTGGGGTGGGTTCCATGTGGTGGTGATCTTGTGCAGTCGGCACGGGAGTTGGGGTAGAATGTCATGGAGGGGACATGTGGCGGTCTGGCAGTGGTCTTCTTCATAGGTGACATGGTCCCGGTAAGAGACCCGTCTTAGCCATCACTGTTGTGGACCAACAGTGAGCAGTGGCCCGTCAGCAGTACTGATTCTGCTCCATGAAGAGACTTCAAACCAGACTAAAACAACCCAAGGATGTTTGGTTTTTTTTTAATTTAATTAAATTTATTTTATTTTATTTTTTATTTAAAGGGCCTTCAATTTGCTATAAACATTTATCTAGAGAATTTTTAAAAGAAAAGAAAGATTGGAAATGGACCCGAAGTTGGGTAACACACTGGGATCCAGGCCAGGTTTTTTCCATCTGTGGTTGTTTTAAAGCTTTTAGGAACCACCCTTGAGGAAAAGGCTAGTGTTAAAAACAACAAGAACAAATATGCCTAAAACAGAAAGAATTAAAGAATCCAGGTGGGATTCGTTTTAGACTGTCTGGTTTTGAATGGAGACACTGACTCTGATATCGTTTGGCAGGTGGAATAAAACTAGAAGCTGAGCCCCAAAGTTCTGATCAAAGTAAGCAGAGAAAAGCGCAGCAGTGAATGCAAAAAACAGGCGTGTGATCTGAAAACACTGTTTGAAACAGACACATCGTGAGATGTCTGTGTTCATGTTCTTCTGTGGGTCCGGACAACCACTGCGTGAAGTTAGCGAGTCAGTTAATGCTGTCAAGCCAGCGCACATGTACATTAAAATCTCTAATCATTAGAGCTTTATTATATTTAGGCATGATTTCAGCCAATAACTCAGAAGAGTCATTTGCAAAGTCCTTTGTGTATTTAGATGGTTAATAAATCACAGTACAGAACACTGGGCGAGAGCAACCCAGCTTAGTTCAGAGCTGGAGGAAGAGGATGACTGAGACAGCTGCTTACATTTAAGAAAAACATTTGGAGCCAGATTAAACCAAAAGAACACAACAACATTCCTCTCTCTAAAGCCCAGTAACTGCTCTCCTTCAGTCACAGAAGTTAAAAGAAGAGGCGTTGATACACTGTCCAGCTGCTGAAGACACGTTGTTGCCATCAAATTCAGAATGACACTAGTGATGGGAATTGCTTTGAGTCAGCACCGTCTCTAAGCAGCATGTCCAAGACATTGCATTCATGCAAATTAATTACATGCTGAGTGGTCAAATGTTTGCTCATGTTGGAGCTATTTCCACTCTTTGTTGCGATCATTGTTGCGTCGTTACTCAAAGTAATTACTACACACATTACACAGAACACTTTTCTTAATAAGTAATGTTACTGTCTAACAATATAAACCTACAGGGTACAGCCCCACACACTAGGAGTTGGTTTCAATAATCGGTTTACCGATTCAAATCGATTTTTAAATATAAATGTATTTAGCCAGAAACGCCAGAATCTCGGGTTAAAGACAAAACTATTTCAACAACCACCAAACAGCTAAAACGGCAAACGAGAGCAGGAAAACCGATTCCACACAGACGTTGTGTTGTCTTATAAATTGGACACTTTTATATTAAGAAGCAACACACAACTGTAAAAGCTGCTCAGTTTAAAAATATTTCTTTAAAAAAAAACACATTTCACCTCAGTACAGTTGTGTAATGGTGTGCGTGTGTGTCCTCCTCAGGTACATGGACTTCTTCCCATTCCCTTCCAATGTCAGCACAGACTTCATGTTTGAAAAGAGTGCCAACTACTTTGACACAGAAGTAGCCCCTAAAAGAGCTGCGGCCCTGCTCCCCAGGGCCAAGATCCTGGCAGTGCTCATTAACCCGGCTGACAGAGCCTACTCCTGGTACCAGGTGAGAATGCTCACAGTGAGGCTGCAAAGGCGTTTTTATAGCATTTCAAACCCTCTTTAGTGTTTGTGTGTGTTTCGTTAACTACAGCACCAGAGGGCTCATCAGGACCCTGTAGCCCTTAACCACACTTTCCATGAAGTAGTTACAGCGGGCGCCTCAGCCCCCAGGGATCTGCTGGCCCTTCAGAGACACTGCCTTAATCCTGGGGCATATGCTATCCACCTGGACCGCTGGCTGCAACATTACCAAGCCAGCCAGGTAACACACACTGCAGCTGCTAACATGCGCATTCAGTGGCTGCTGCGAATACATTGGAAGATGGTTGTAGTTCTCTCAGGCGTTGCTGACACTCTTTCTCTATAATTAGCTACACATTGTTGATGGGGCGCTGCTGCGGTCCAACCCAGTACTGGTGATGGAGGGAATACAGAGATTCCTTGGTGTCACCCCCATCTTCAACTACACCCAGGCTTTAATGTTCGTAACACTCCTACACATGTATAAAAGTCACTTTCTTTTCTGACTTGCCTTACACAGAAGCATGTAAAAATGTATAGCCTATGTGGGGTGTGTTTGCTGTGGCGTCAAAAAACATGCGTTGTCTTTGCAGGTATGATGACAGCAAAGGTTTCTGGTGTCAGCGAGTGGAGGGCGGTCGAGCCAAATGTCTGGGAAAGAGTAAAGGCAGGAAGTACCCGGAGTTGAGTTCTGAGGTACGCGTGCGCTGTGATTGCTTCACCTACTCGTTTTCTGATGAGCACAAGCTCTTTGGGGGGGATGAATCTTGCGTACCATAACCTCTTTTTAAATTTTAGGCTTTAAGCTGTGTAAGTAGCAAAAGCAATCCGTTAAAAGCTGACCTTTGGAAGAGCAAAAACCGAACTGAGCAAAACCATTAGCCTCCAATCTTGCTTTTTTCTTGTTGCTTACAAACCCATGTGTCTGTGACGGCACCTGTTACGGTCTTTTCTCTCATGTGTTCAGAGATGCTCTTCAGCATGTTTTGGTTATAGCGATTGGTTATTTGAGTCACAGCTGAAAGCAGTCTGACAATTCTCCACTGACATCAGTAGTCTGCTATCTGTGTGAACAACTTCAAACCTGTCAATAAACCTATTTCAGGTCTCCAGCACAACAGAGTGTAAATAGGTATCGACATACATGAAATCTACACACTCCTTTTAGAGTAACATAAACACTACTTTAGGAAATGACACAGCCACAGAAATGAATTAAAAAGAAGTTCCTCTATTGTTGAACACCAACCTGACATCACAACAAAGTGTGTAATATTGGCACGCCAGTCCACCATGTCTGTTTCATGCTTGCAACAACAACACTTGAGAAAACTTGCTGTGAATCTCACCCCTGTGTGTGTGTGTGTGTGTGTGTGTGTGTGTGTGTGTGTGTGTGTGTGTGTGTGTGTGTGTGTGTGTGTGTGTGTGTGTGTGTGTGTGTGCGTGCGTGCGTGCGTGCCTGTGTGCATTTTCTTGCAGTCGCGTGCCTTTCTAGCAGAGTATTACCATGAGCACAACATGGATCTCCTGCGTTTGTTGAGCCGGTTGGGTCAGCCGTTGCCATCCTGG
>NC_141356.1:33937077-34212077 GCF_057382095.1 Aulonocara sp. 'chitande type north' Nkhata Bay | reverse complement strand
ACATGAACTCCCTCAACAAGATGTACAATATAACAAATTAAAAACACCACCATAAACTAATGAAGAGGCTCACCTTGCACAGAGCTGAATGCCGCAGGTCTTTGGATAGAGAGAAAGGATGAAAGCAGAGGCAGGAAGTAACCAAGGACAAATTCTCCGGTTTTTATTCGTTTTTTACGGTTTTTATTATTATGAATTTGCCTTCAAACACCAAACCTTTCTGAACCTATATGTGGAGAACAATAAGAGATAAAAGACAACCCTCTTGGTGTATCCATCACCAGTAGATTTACACTACAAGTCAAAAATGTGGACACGCCTTCTCATTCAATGGCCTTCTCTCCATGAGCTTCATGAGGTCGTCACCTGAAATGGTTTTCCAGCAGTCTTGAAGGAGTTCAGAGATGCTGAGCACTTGTTGGTCCTTTTGCCTTCACTCTGCGCTCCATCTCATCCCAAACCATCTCTACTAAGTTTATGTCAGGTGACTGTGGAGGCCAAGCCATCTGCCGCAGCACTCCACTCTCCTTGTTGGAAAAATAGCCCTCACACAGCCTGGAGTTGTGTTTGGGGTCATTGTGCTGTTGAAAAATAAATGAAGGTCCAACTAAACACAAAGGCTGGTGACTCGTATGAATTATCCTCAGCAGCAGAGGTGACTCTTGCTCTTCCATTCCCGGGGCGTCCTTGTGTGAGTCGGTTTCTTCATAGCACTTGATGGTTTTTGCAGTTCTTGCCAAAATATTAATTCTAACAACCGTCAAATAGGGCTGTCAGCTGTTTACTGACTTCTACACAACACAACTCATGGTCCCGACTCCATTAAGAAGGCAAGAAATTCCACCAATGAACCCTGACAGGCTCACAAGTATTGAAAGTCAAGAACTATTAAACAGGAAGGTGTGTCCAAACTTTTGACTGGGTGTGTACAAACAAAATTTATGGTTTTATATTATTTATTGCTCTATACTCAAGGGTGAAAGTTGGCTGGAATGACTTGGAAAGACATTCAAGGTGCCAGTGTTAATACGCTTTCTGTTTATTCAACATTTTTTTAGCCCTAAAGTGATTATTTTACAGTTCTGTGTCCTGGATAAGACGGAGTGCTTCACCCGACACCTATAAAAAGAATTGAATCAAGGGACCAGTCTATCCTGCCCAAATAGGGTTTATTCAATTAAACTGAATTGAATTTCTAAACTATTTAAGGGGGGAAAGGTCGCACAATAATTGCGTGAAAACAGAAAAACGTCCAACAGTCAGATGACCCCCCTTGCTTTTCACAGGAAGAAACATCAGGCAGAACCAGACTTAAGAATCGGTGGCCATCTGCTGCAACTGGTTAGGGTTAAAGGGAGGATGAGGCCCTATCCTGGAGCCGGTTCTAGGGAGGGAGCTCGATGATCAGGCTCTACACTGTAGTGAAGCGAGAGCTGAGTGTGAAAGTGAAGCTGTCAGTTTGCTGGTCAAGCAGCAGAAAATAGCTTTTCTGAAAGGTGGCTGGATTGATGAATGGTTCTCATCAGATGACCGTTATGGAGATAATATAACCAAGTAACCTCACACAGAGCAGAAATACTGGGAGCCTGCCTTGTGGATCTAATCTAAGGAAGATTTGGGGTGGTCTATTACTTTGTGGCAGGCAGTGGCAAAAGTGGCCAGAGGCAGTTGCCTTGGCAATCCCTCCCAGGTTACCAAGTCTAGCTTTAGGGGATGAAAACTAATTTCTCTAATGAGGAAATATTCCAAGCTTGTATGTGAAAATACCACTAGATATGAGAAATGAGCGAGAAACACTATTTATTCTATAGTTATAACCAGTGTTGGGTAAGTTACTTTAAAAAAGTAATTCATTACTAATTACTTAGTCAATATTGTATTTTAAATACTTATCTAATTACTGTGTCAGAAAAGTAACTTAATTACTAAATAAGTAATTTAACCAAATACTTCTTAGAATCCCTCTAAACCTCGAGTGGCAGACGATAGAAATTAAACTCTTTAAATAATGAATAAAGACGGAGACTCTGCAGTACGCAGCGGCAGCATCTCTTCCACAGTGTAGCCTGCAGTCGTTTTTAAGCTCACCTTCAGACGCTTTCTGCGCTGCTGAAGTAAAATCAGGTTTTGCTGCCTAGCGGGAGTTGCCGCGGTGTTATCCATGGATGATGAACAAGGATCGCTCAGAAGTGTTCGTCTATGCTCCGTGTCAGGCGCTTCAGTAGATGACTCGTGCTATGAACAGCAGCCCATAGTTTTTACATATTACTGTAATGTTCTTGTCTGCTCGTTTCAGAAAAGTGAAGAGACGGGAATATGTCCACCTCAAAAAACAGCCACTCGCTTCAGTCCGACAGCTTCCGCTGTAGAAAACGACTGTGCAGCAAACCGGTGTGAAATGACGCGCAGCTGCACTACAGCCATGTTAAAGCGGCAGAGTTTACTTCTACGTTTAGAAGACAAATGATTGAAATGAAATATTCAGCCAGTTTAATTATTTTACCATGTAACGCAAGTACATTGTAAGTAACTGTAATTGAAATACCTAAAAATGAACAGTAATCAGTTACTCTACTCTTTCAGTGGAAAAGTAACTTAATTACAGTAACGCGTTACACCCAACACTGGTCATAAATAATTTGTGGAGCACATAGTCGCGGGGCATCTAATAAGCATCTAATGTGCATTATAATTATGATAGTAAGAACACACACACACAGATTCTGTTTTAAAGAAAATAATTAAGAAACAGAATATATTAGATTTATATTTCAAATATGACAAAATGCTGATTTTACAGCAGCAAAATGATTCTATTTCTACAGTTTAAACATTTAATAAGTTTTCTGCCTGCACAGAGTGAATAGTCAAACAAACTGAATTATCATAAATACATTATTTTATATGTATGACTTAATTTTTTTGCTATTATTATTATTATTATTATTATTATATCACTAGGAATAAATAATAAGGAAAAGATTGTGGATCAGTTTTTATTGTGGCCATAGTATATACAGTATTGTGGAGAACGTATAAAATCTCATTGTATGTCCGTGTGTGTGTTTGTGTATAGATTTTTTTAAGTTATTACTCAACTATAAAAACAATAATAAACACAACTGCAGTGCTTTGGTTCTATAACATTCTTCTGTCATTACTTTATCATGGATTAGGTGAAACGAGTTTAAGTGTGGATAATTAAGTAATAGATCAGTGCAATAGCAAATTGTGCCTTGTTGTCAGATGGACAGCAAGTGGAGAGTGATGGATCAGAGGAGATGGAAGGAGAAAGAGTGAGTCACAGGCAGAGTCTAGTTTATTTCCTGTTGCCTTATGGTTCCAAGTGCTGTCACCAATATGATCCCATATTAGATTCTTGATGAATGTGGGTTGTTGTTATTCAGCCTGGTTCTGTGTGCTCCTTTTTAACTTAACCCTAACCCTAAAACATCTCTGCACATTTTCCCGAGTGGATAATCAACCCACTCTGCACTGTTCTACAAGCCTCAAATCCCTGCTTTTTCAGGTGCTGGAAGAAGGCTGGGCAGTGCACGTTTGCTGATAGGTGATAAGTAAAATTTAAAATAACAAAAATACAAAAAACTTGGCACGAAACATGAAAAACACAGCAAAAACAAAATGTCAAACATAATGTCAGTTTTCTGTATAACTCCTTCGCACTCTCTTTCGACCTTCATCTTCCTGATGCTGCTGTGGCGCTGTGCTTGTGATTACCTTAATGACTTAATGAATGAAAAGCACTGAGTCGCTCCTTTCAGAAACCATTGGAATTTTTAAGATTGCACAAACTGTTCAAGATTTACAGTAGTTTAAAGAAACATTGGAAAAACCTTTAGCTGGTGGCAGGTTGGAGGTTAAAGGATTGCTCACAATGAGCATAGCATGTGCAAGCCTTAGAACGGTCACCACAGCAGGTCATCTGCCTTCCTTTCACCCTATCCTTACCATTCTTCTCTGGCACACCAACCGTTTGCATGTCCTCCTTCACTACAGCCATGGATCTTTTTTGTGGTCTTCCTCGTTTCCTCCTGTTTGCAGCTCCGTCTTCAACTTTGTTCAACATATGCACTGTCCTTCTAGTGTACAAGTCCATGGTGGTTTATTAAAAATTGGGTAAACACTGAAAATTTGTAATGATTTATGTTACTACAGCACCATGTAGCACTGTAGCTATTTTAAAAACAGTCATTTGTGGACTGTGCTTATTTTTTGCAAATGATTACAATAAATTCATCTTGTCAGCTGGAAAATACATCACAATTCACTATTGTGAACAAATAAGTATTAGTATTTCTATTGAATTAAATAATGAATGCAGTATTAAAGTATGCATTTATTATTCTGTTTTCTGCTCTGTTGTATCTGTGCTGTCACCTACACAATATGTTGTATTTCTTCCTAAAGGCCTTCCATGGCAGAGGCAGGGCGTCCCATGTCAGAGCTGCATCCAATGGGAGGAACTATTCCACTGCAGCCTATTTTTTCCAACCAGTCCGTCTTTGACACCACAGAGACACCTACACAAGTAACATCACCCTCTGGACTGCCTCAACGACCATGTTACAACTGCCAGGAGAAATCCCCCAGTGAAATCTGTGAAGAACAATGTCATTCAACTCCTACTGCAACAGAAACCGCTAAACACCAACAAAGCCCATCTGAACACTTCCCGCTCATCATGGCTTCAAATCACCCACTTCGTCCAGTTGTGACAGAAACACTTTCAGACAATGATGAGATAGTTGTGAATACAAACACTAATTATCCTGAGACCATCAGAACAGAGCAGAATGTGAAGCTGGCCACCCTGATTGTTCACAGGAGTCACTCGGACACTTTGCCTTTGGCGAAAACTGAAATTGCTTTCCACAGCAGAGATGCAAGCGTCCAAGAGGCTGAGACTCACTCCATGATGGCTTGCAAGCAGCCCATGCAGCTACATCAGTGCAACACTGTTACCACTATTTGCAGTGGAGACTGTAGCTTACAGCATCCTCAGAGGAGAGGTCTCTGTATCTCATCTGATGACGCAGATATCAAAGCGCAGTGTCAAGGAGAAGGCGGCCCTCTTTCCACTAAATGTGACAAGCCACACTGTTGCAGCTCCTATATCCACCATGCCAATTTTGAGGATACATTTGCTGCCTACTGCCATCCTCAGCCTATTCCAGCCCCCTCGCAGATGCTGCCACGTCTGGCAGACTCCAGTATCCAGCCTCCAGTACCACCTTCTTCAGCAGGAAACCACCTTACACTGCCTCGCCTCTTCTCCTCTGTTAGTGAGACTGGCTTAGATGCCAAACATTTGCTGCGTTGCTGCAATCTGAGCTGCTCCTGGATTAGTTCACAGCCACCTGGTACTGGCCCACAATGCTCCCAAAAACACTTAGGTAAAGATGACTGGTGCAGTACGACAACTGGCCAAGAAAGAATCACAACGCGTGACATGGGAACTATGACAGCCCAAAAAGTTCTGAGAGATATCGGGGTGCAGACAAATCAGACCACCGGTTCTCATGTGTTCCCTCAGATCTATCTGGCAGAAGCTAACAAGAGTAAGATGTCTTCTAGCCAGACTGACAGCGACAGAGACAAAAAAGCAAGTGGTGCACCTAAGTCCCCAGTCAAGGAAGTGAAGTGGGATGCAGAAGGGATGACATGGGAGGTCTATGGGGCCTCCGTGGACCCTGAGGAGCTGGGTCTCGCCATCCAGAAACACCTTGAGCTGCAGATCAAGGAGACAGCAAACCGTGCGGCCAAGCTCTCACAGCAAAACCCCAACCCCTCCCAGCAAGTCAGGAATGCTGGCTGTTACAGAAAAAGAAGGATGATGGGCTACCTCCAATCTCCGGCTTGCTGCAGTTGCAGCTCTGCAGCTGTTGATTAACTGAGCACCTGACAGATGAACAGGACCTGAACACTGTGCTTAGTAGCCACAAGGTCTGCTCATAGCGTCAACCTCAAATGTCTGGATGATACTGCATTCTTATAAGACAAACCTCTATACCAAATTGAATGGAAAAACTTTTCAGAAAGTGATCCTTATTCAAATATTGTAAAGATTATGAAAGCCTGATAATGATTAAAGATCACTATGACAAAGAAAATGTTAAAAAGAAATAAAACAAAAAACAACAAATTTTTGTTCCATCATTTCTCAGTGAAATATTACCCAGGGACATATTCTATTTCTCTCTCAGTGGATGCAGACATCATTCATCAGTAGTCCATAATATGCTTCTGTGCACTATTACTGTTAATTAAATTGGTGTTTAGCTCAGTCAACATCTCTTTTCACTGCCAGTTTTGCACAAACAGTACAGTACCAACGTCTAAATAGCATTCATTCTTTTGGAGTTAACAGACTCCATGACAGTTCTCTGGGAAACTGCTAAAACTTCCACGTTTCACCTCTTTAATGCTGCATTTTTATTGGTCATTAAAATTGTCAATGTTTTCATCTAATCTAGTTCTAGCTGTTGAACTGAATCTCTACCTTTTATTAAGAGTGTTTCATGAATGAAAAATGCCTGAAGTTCCCCATATCTTAATATAATAATAACTCACGATTAACTGCACAGTGGTGTGTAAAACACAGTGAGTGAAGGTTATCAACTCATCAAGTTAACCCAGCGTTTCCCCTGCGAGTTCACATCATATGACCCTTCTACAGAAAATGATCCCTATGAGTGCCACCTTCTCAGAGATGTTATCAAACTGTGATTTATAAAAAAAAAGAAAAAATTGTGAAGATCAAAAGCATATACCAATAAAATGCAACACTTTTGTAAAAAGGATACAATACACAATAAGATTTTAATTAATTTAAATACAGTCCCACAACCTGATAAAGGAGATGTGGAAATCACGTCAGTTTGTCACAGATCAAAGTAAAATGGTAAATGGCCTGTATTTGTACAGCGCTTTACTCGTCCCTAAGGACCCCAAAGCGCTTCACACTACATCCAGTCATCCACCCATTCACACACACATTCACACACTGGTGATGGCAGCTACATTGTAGCCACATCCACCCTGGGGCGCACTGACAGAGGCGAGGCTGCTGGACACTGGCGCCACCGGGTCCTCTGACCACCACCAGTAGGCAACGGGTGAAGTGCCTCGCCCAAGGACACAACGACCGAGACTGTCCGAGCCGGGGCTCGAACCAGCAACCTTCCGATTACAAGGTGAACTATAAATGTGACCGATTAACAAAAAACTCCACGAGAATCTATAACACACGTTCCCAACAGTTTTAGTTTTTACTTCTTTATCTACAGACTCTGCTGTTTATGGTTCAAGAGTAAAGATTACATATAAAAACACAATTCAAACATAGTGCAAATTTGATAGAAGTTGTGCAAGTACATAGCAGATGTCCTGTTTCAGGATCTGATATGAAAGCTTATAGAACAATAAAAATATTGCAATGTTTGCTGCTAACAGAGAAAGCATTGCATTAAAAATCTACATTATTTATTATTTGTTGCAGATGCTCTTTAGGCAAGGCAAGGCAAGGCAAGTTTATTTGTATAGCACAATTCAACAACAAGGTGATTCAAAGTGCTTTACAGAGACATTAGAAACAAGAACAAATAAAAAGCATGATTTAAAATTGATTAAAACAAGCAAATAAACTAACTAATTAACTAACAAACAAACAAACAAACAAACAAACAACAGTATATAAAATCAAAACAGATAAAATCAGAACAGTAGATAAAATCAGTAGTTAAATGTAAGTTTTGAAATTTAAGCTTAAAGTGTGGATTTGGTGCTTTATTCAAATGCAGCTGAGAACAGGTGAGTCTTCAACCTGGATTTAAATAAACTGAGTGTTTCAGCTGATCTGAGGCGTTCTGGGAGTTTGTTCCAGATATAAGGAGCATAAAAGCTGAATGCAGCTTCTCCGTGTCTGGTTCTGACTCTGGGAACTGATAAAAGACCAGATCCAGATCCAGGGAAACATAAAGACATTACATGGTATTATTAAACTTCAGGCCCTCCTGCTGTTTGAGCACAGAGGTCCGAGGGATACAAAGGAATATTAGGACCACATTAAGAAAAAATATATATTATTGATCATTATGAGATTAGATTCAAAATTTCTAGATTAACTTCAAAATAATATTTTGAGAGTAAAGTTGAAATGTGGAGATTAAAGCCTTCTAGAAAACGCTTTGTGTACATGAGTTTGTGATCATACTTCAGAATTGTTTTTAGTTAGAAGGAAATAATTTCCTTGTAAGAGCTTTGAAAAGATTGCAGAAAGCTGCATCTGGTCAGAAGGAAGAACACACGACTGTGTACAAAATGAAATACCTGGCATTGGACAGACGCAAGGATAATGATGGTTTACACCCTCAAGCAATAAACACGATGTATGTTGTATCACAAGACCCAATACAATAGATGACGACGTCTATGCATGGCATTTTCTAGAGCAGGGGAGTCAAATTCAAGGCCTCGAGGGCCGGTGTCCTGCAGGTTTTAGATGTGTCCTTGATCCAACACAGCTGATTTAAATGGCTAAATGACCTCCTCAGCAACCTCCTCTTGAACTTCTCCAGAAGCCTGTTAATGAACTAATCATCTGATTCAGGTGTGGTGACCCACGGTGATATCTAAAACCTGCAGGGCACCGGGCCTCGAGGCCTGCAGTTCGACAGCCCTGGCTTAAAATGACAACTGCAGTCTCCACATTTCAACTTTTTTCTCAAAATAGTATTTTAAGTTTAATCTCAAAATTCCATCTTTAATCTGAAAATTAACACTTTTTGTTTAACTTAATGTGCCCCTAATACTCTGTCAGACATGGAATGGTGACACTATTTTCTGGAGAATTGATTGGTCAGTAGGCAATGATTTCAAACCTACTCCAGAACAGGTTACCATGGCAATTTACCCAGGGTTAACCCTGATGTTACCTGGATAAGTCAAAACCCTGGTCCATAGTGTAAGGCTCCGGCCCTAAAAATATAACACTGAGCAGACATGGATCAATATTTTGCAGAGATAAATAGTTTTTGTTTTTTTTTGATTTTGTGTAAGATTGATGAGACATGTGCAAGCCATTTTATTTAACTTTTTAATATTGTTAATGATAATTAAACTATATATATATATATATATATATACATATATTAATATATTATTATTATTTAACACGGTAAAGGCAACTAAAATGTGTTAAACTCATCTGTTTAAAATTGCCTATTCTTAAATTTCTGTATGTTTTAACTTTATCTTCTATTTTTATCATTGTGTATATTTCCAGTTTTTATCTGTTGTACAGTGTCCTTGGGTGCTTTGAAAGGCGCTATTTAAATAAAATGTATTATTATTATTATTTATTATTAATCTGACACTTTTTTAACACAAAAAATCTCACCTACTTCTTCAGATTTCAGGAGTGTATACGCAGAGCCGGACAGCTGAGCCAGAGGTTTGGCCTGGCAGCAGGTCGTCAGATGAAGTGATTTTTAAAAAGGGTCTGCCTGCACCAATTACATGTTGAATAAAAGGACAAAAACAAGCACCCCCTTCTAGCTCTCAGCATCAGCTAGGAGCGCGTGCACCTGGACCAAACCAAATCATGAAATAAGGATGGGGGAGACGCCAAAAACTAAAGCGGAAATCAAGACTTGAAACTAGATCATTTTTAAACGACTGACTTTTACTCAATGCACAGTTTATCCCACCGAGTTCTTTTTCGTAGGCTGAGTGCTTGATGTTGGCCTTTGCGTCTATCACCACCATATCAACCACAAAGAACTGATTATTCATCACCGATAACCACACAGTGCCTCTGAGTGCTACTGACGAATGACTGCAGTTTTTATTCATCACTCAGTGTGAACTGGCGCAAAGTCCATGAACACTGCAGTATGAGCATACTGTGAAAAACACCCGATGCTGCAATTTTGATCTTGTCTCCCGTATAAGAGCCAAATTTCTCCGCGTGCATATTAGAGAGAAACCCCCTGATTCATACAGCTGCTGATGGAGAGGAGAGAACCACTACTGTACCGTAAAGGAGGTGCGGGCGGAGCCAAAGACTCCCCGCCCACTCGGCAAAATGGCAGCCCGCATGGAGAACGTGGAAGAAATTCGGAATCGAGTAATATTGGGAGAATTTGGTGTGACGAATGTAAGTGCGGCTGTGATCGTGGATTTGGAGACGTACAGCATGTCCTCTGTGGGGTAGTGAGGCTCTGACTGACACGCTTTAACTGATACGCGTGTTTGACACGGACTGCATTAATATTACTTAATGAGCACTTATTATAATATACAACAAGGAGGTGAAAGCAGAATGTGTTTCTGCGTTGATTATTCACTAGTAGTATCACCTGCCGGTGTCGTGCCAAACTAGGTATCCCCGACAGAATGTGTCTGATCATACTTGTGGACCTGTGTGCTGTTGTTGTCTCTTATTACTCTCAGCCATTATTTATCTGTTGCTCTTAGGTTCATACTACGGATTTCCCTGGAAACTACCCCGGATATGACGACACTTGGAACGTGGAGAAATTTCAAAAGGTAAAATGTTGTCACTGCGGTGGCCCTGTAAACGCTGGGAGGACGAATGTCATCAGTTTTCTTCTGTAAATCTCACATGGCTTTTCCAAAATGTGTATAAATGGCCTGCATTTGTATAGCGCTTTTCTAGTCCCTAAGGACCCCAAAGCGCTTCACACTACATCCAGTCATCCACCCATTCACACACTGGTGATGGCAGCTACATTGTAGCCACAGCCGCCCTGGGGTGCACTGACGGAGGCGAGGCTGCTGGACACTGGCGCCACCAGTAGGCAAACACGGGGTTAGTATCTTGCCCAAGGATATTTGGCATGCAGCCAGGAGGCAGCCTGGGATCGAACCACCGACCTTCTGATTAGTGGCTGACCTGCTCTGCCACCTGAGCTACAGCCACCCCTAAATGTTTGCACAGCAACAGATTTGTAATTTCACCTATGCATACCACCACATTTCATTTTTAATCAAGTAATCGAGATGCGGCTGAAGTGCAGCCGTTCAGTAGTAACTTAAAGCATTTAACCAAAGTACTGCTTTTAACACACCACAGGGTCATAATTACTCTAAGCATCATTCCTGGCCTGATTCGACGCCAGCAGCACCTTTAGGTTATGTTAGTCACCTGCCTTTTCCTTACATTTGTCTGTCCACCAGTAAAAAGTATTGAATGTGTATTTGGACAAAGATGTGTACAGACTAGAGTGACTAACGTGCTAAATAAGACCAGTGCTTGACTTGTGCCTTTAACAAATGCGTGCGATTCTAAATAGAAATGGAACTCTCCTGTTTCTTTGCAGAACTTCAGAATCGATGTCGTGCATCTGGATGAAAACAGTATGGAGTTCGACATGGTGGGGATTGATGCAGCCATTGCCAATGCCTTCAGAAGGATCTTACTGGCAGAGGTGAGCTTGTTTTGTTGTGTCACTACGGTTTCAGACCTGGTCTTGAACTTTCATTATGTGAGGGACTTTGGTTGATGAAGAACGTGTACATTTTGTGAATTTAGGCATTTAGTTTATTCATTTTATGCAAATATATTTTGAAAGCTGCTAATTATTATTTAATTTTTTTTAGGTGCCTACTATGGCTACAGAAAAGGTGTTCATCTATAGTAATACCTCCATTGTCCAAGACGAAGTCCTGGCCCACAGATTAGGCCTCATCCCCATCAAAGCTGACCCTCGTCTGTTTGAGTACAGAAACACTGGTAAAGCATCATATTGAACCACTCACCCATAAGGCAGTTGACACCAATGCTCATTTTATCCCACTGTGTCATCTTCTTGTCATGTGACAAAGTGCCGGTTTAGATAACATCTTGCTTAGTCATAAGTCTAAGAATAAAGACAGTTTTCCTGCTGTGCTGCAGAAACTGAAACTTGACAATGAGCCTGACCTCAGTTGTACTGAGCATCTGAAACAGATATGACGGAGAGGTCATGCCTGCTTCCTACTTATGCCATGTTCTAGTTGCCTCGTTCATTCATGCGTTATGAGCATTAGTACCTTTAGAACACATCTCGTCCTGTAGCTGTGCTTGGTGGGGAAAAAGCTGTGACTCCACGTGAATGTGGAGTCAGCCATCTGTCCGCAGGTTTGTGCTGTGACTGAAAGACTAAATAATCACTTTTTATAATTTCATGAGCTGCAAATTTCCAGTGTCTCCTGCACTTGATTTAACAGTGATGATGTGCAGCATGTTAAGCAACATGTCTAAAATGCTGCTTTGGTTTTTTTAGGGGAGGAGTCTGCAGAGGAAGAGGGTTCAGAAATAGACACAATTCAACTGCAGCTGAAGATTAAGTGCAGCAGGAATCCCAGAGCAAGCAAAGACTCATCAGACCCACGAGAGCTGTACTTAAACCACATGGGTGGGTATTTTTAGGTGTCACAAAATGGTGCAGATATCCTAGTAAAAAAAAAGTATTCCTGTCTAATTGCAGATATCTGCTCTGTCCACTTTTATCTGCTCATAGTTTATTCCAAGGACATAAAGTGGGTCCCCATCGGGAACCAGGCAGACGTGTTTGCAGACTGCTGTATTGGGCCTGTGCATGATGACATTCTGATAGCTCAGCTACGACCGGGACAAGAGCTGGACATTGTCATGCACTGTGTCAAAGGAATTGGTAAGCTTTGTCTCTGAGCGGCTGCAGTGCTGAAGATAGAGACACTAAACAGGCAAACAGAAACAGGAGCATTATTATTATTATTATTTACATTATAATAACAATGCATTATTTCTATTGGCTGGACAGAGATGCTCATAATACACTGCAGTAAGTAGGTAATGTAACATGTAAGTAAGTAAGTAAGTAAAATTTTATTTATATAGCACATTTCTAGATAAAAGATCACAAAGTGCTTCACAAGGTATAAAAGAAAAAAACAGTCAAAAGTTAACAAAATGCAATTTTAAAAAGATGTTTTTAGCTGCTTTTTAAGAGTAATCACTGAGTCTGCAGATCTTAAGTTCTGAGGAAGAGAGTCCACAGTCTGGCGGCCACAGTGGCAAAAGCTCTGTCACCCTTGCTTTTCAGTCTTGTATACTGAATAACAAGTAGGCCCTGATCACAAGACCTCAGGGACCTGCTAGGGACATAGGGCTGTAAAAGTTCAATGATGTAGGCTGGTGCTTGTTCTTGAAGAGCCTTAAAGGTCAGAACCAGAATCTTAAAGTGGACTCTGAATTCAACAGGGAGCCAGTGCAGCTGTATAAGCAACGGTGTTACATGAGAGTACTTCACCCGTTGCCTACTGGTGGTGGTCAGAGGGCCTGGTGGCGCCAGTGTCCGGCAGCCTCGCCTCTGTCAGTGCGCCCCAGGGTGGCTGTGGCTACAATGTAGCTTACCATCACCAGTGTGTGAATGTGTGCGTGAATGGGTGGATGACTGGATATGTAAAGCGCTTTGGGGTCCTTAGGGACTAGAAAAGCGCTATATAAATACAGGCCATTTATTTACCATTTAGATGTTTTGTCAGAAGCCTTGCTGCAGCATTTTGGACAATCTGCAGATGCTCCAGGGAGTTTTTGTTTAGACATGTAAACAGTGAATTACAGTAGTCCAATCGTGATGAAATGAATGCATGAATAACAATCTCCAGTTCAGTATGAGACACTGTAGGGCTCAATTTAGAAATGCTTCTTAAATGATAGAAGCAGGACCGAACCAGAGATTTGACGTGGACATCCAGGGTAGGAGCAGAATCAAAGGTTACCCCGAGGTTCCTGATAGACGGTTTCACAAATGTTGAAAGAGGACCAAGAGCATTCATTATGTCAGGTACATGTCTGTCTGGAGCACATACAAGGACTTCAGTCTTTTCTTCATTAGGTTGGAGGAAGTTGTCGGCCATCCAACCTTTGATGGTTTCTAAGCACACACTTAGAATCTGCAGCTTAGAAACATCTTCAGATTAATTTCATCAAACTGATATTAAGAAATTTCTCAGTCCGACACAAACCATTGGGATATGTGTTACATCTGGCTCCAGTAACATTATACAATAGTGTTTTAAACAATCTTTGATTTAACAACATTTTATATGTTGAAGTGCTTCCATGTCACACTTTATTGGTTTGGGATACACGTGGTCCCATTAGGGTTTGAAACTCCTGGGTTTGAATCCACTGGTCGGTCAGGGGCTCTCCGTCCTCAGTTTGCATGCTCTTCCTGTGTGTGTGGGTTCTCTCAAGGTACGCTGGCTCCCTCCCACAGTCCAAAGATGTGTATGCACATGCATTAATTGGCAACACTGAATCGGCTATAATGCCTGGATTACACTTTGCTGCGGACATCGACACGAGCAGCTGGAGGCCAGATTCCTGAATAGTAATTCCTGTTATATTTCTTTGAATTCATAGTTGTTGGGTTGTAATGTAAATTCTCAGCAGATGAGTACATACAGTCACAAAAAAAGGCCTGGCCAACGGACATCTGTGTGGACCCTCATACTACTGAAGCATGGAGGAGAGGGGGTGTGATGGTGGGGGGGTGCTTTGCTGGTGACACTGTTGGGGATTTATTCAAAATTACCTAAACTCAATGGAGATGGTTTGGGATGAGATGGAGCGCAGAGTGAAGGCCAAAGGACCAACAAGTGCTCAGCATCTCTGGGAACTCCTTCAGGACAAGAGAAGCATTTCAGGGAATACGTGACAAGCAGTAATCCAAGCAAAGGGTGACTGCTTTGAAGAACCTAAAATATCAAACATGTTTTGAGTTATTTCACACTTTTTTGTTTACTACATAATTCCATATGTGTCCATTGTGTTTTGAGACTTTCAGTGAGATGTGTGTGCGTGTGTGTTTGTAGGGCTTTAGATAGGTGTGTGCACCAAATGGTGGCGTACAGGAGTGGCTGACTTTTTCCATAATATCACGTTCTGGCTGCAGGGAGTTCAAGTACAAGATGAAATGTGAGTTAACAGGTGACCCTGGGTATGTGGCTGGTGCACTACTAAAACATCTCAAGCTAAGGGTGGAATGTTTTCAGGATGTGCTGAAGTGAATGCAGCAGTTTACATACTACTTGGATGTTATCAGTCCAAATAACGGGATAGTCTGTAAACAGTATTTTCTGCTGCCTAATGCTAAAGTGTGTCCTCTGTTGTGTGTTTAGGCAAAGACCATGCCAAGTTCTCCCCAGTGGCCACAGCGAGTTACCGCCTCCTCCCAGAGATCACCCTCCTGGAGGTGGTGGAGGGAGAGAAGGCGGAGCGATTAAAACAGTGCTTCTCACGAGGAGTTATAGACCTGGAAGATATTAATGGTAAGAGTGGCTTCACTTAAATTCAACAAGTTACATTGTATTAACCTGCAATCAGTCACCTGATGCTGCGAATGTTATCACATTTTTTGTGTATTTAAGGGACAAAGGTTGCCAAAGTTGTGAACAGTCGCCTGGACACATGCAGCCGGGAAGTCCTCCGACACAGTGACCTGAAGAATGTGGTGAAGCTTGGACGAGTGCGAGACCATTTCATCTGTACGTTCATGTGTAGCTGCTATAAGACACCATGCAAACTCACTGATAAAAATGCAAATATTCCTTTTACAGTGGCCTAGCCACTCCTAAAACCATGAATCAGTGCCCTGTCTCTTTGTTTATTCCACACACAGTCTGTAACAGAGTCAGTTTGAGAGATCGCGGCATTCAAAGAATCTGAAGTCTATATGTTGTGAAACCACTGCTGCTTTATTCAAGGGGTCAATCCATACCTGAAATGATAAATGATAATGAGTCTTGGTGTTGGACAGATGCGCATTCACTTGTATGCTAAACTATATCTGTACTGATTATTAGTCGGTGTTCTTTTCGGTGTTTACCCCTCGGCCAGAATAAGCTGATTGGTTGTTGTAGTCACCCTACTGGGTGGGCGACGTGGACACTTAAGTTTGTGATTGCATTACTCACCTAGAGTTGTGAAATTGATACCATAGGTGCATCTACTAAAACCCTCAGACGAGTTCAGTGACCTCAAACTTAAAGCCAGGGGTCAGAGGTCGAGTTTTCTGAAAATCTTTTGAATGCGATAACTCAGGACCCCGTGGGGCTGCACGGTTAGCTCGTTAACACGTTAGCGCCGGTGATCCGCGCTAACTTGCTAACAGAGATTTGCCACGTTAATGCGGTTATGGCGTAAACGTCATTTTAACAAGATTAACGCTGACAGCACTAATTTCTACACTTGCACAGACTTTGAAGGATAGGATAGGATAGGATAGGATAGAACTTTATTAATCCCTCGGGTGGGTTCCTCTGGGAAATTCGACTTCCAAAAAAGCACAGCAACGACAGAAGTTACACACACACACACACACACACACACACACACACACACACACACACACACACACACACACACACACACACACACACATATATATAAATACAGAGACAAATATAAATAAAATATACAAAGGGGATAAATAGAATAAATAGGAATAAAAAATAAAAATACAAGTGAATTGCACATTTCAAGTATTGAGTCTATTGCACTGTTGACTATTTACAAAAAGTATTGCACAAAAGGTATTGCACAGTGAGGTGAAGAGGCACTACAGCTTAGTTGTTCCCCCCTCCTTTGTCCTCCTGTTTCCCCTCCCTCTCCCCTCCAGAGAGGAGTTAAACAGTCTGATGGCGTGTGGGACAAAGGAGTTTTTAAGTCTGTTAGTTCTTGTCTTGGGGAGAAGCAACCTGTCACTGAACAGACTCTTCTGGTTGTTAATGGCCGTGTGCAGAGGATGCCCAGCATTGTCCATAATGTCCATCAGTTTCTTTAATGTCCTTTTCTCTGCCACTGTCACCAGAGTGTCCAGCTTCATGCCGACCACAGAACTAGCCTTCCTGATCAGTTTCTCCAGCCTGGATGAGTCCCTCTTTGCTGTGCTGCTCCCCCAGCACACCACAGCATAGAAAAGTACTCCAGCAACCACCGACTGGTAAAACATCCTCAGGAGCTTCCTGCAGATGTTAAAAGACCTCAGCCTCCTGAGGAAGTACAGTCGGCTTTGGGCTTTTTTATACAGGTGCTCTGTGTTGCATGACCAGTCCAGTTTATTGTCCACCCACAGCCCGAGGTACTTGTTGACCACCTCCACCTCCTCCCCCTCTATCTGAACCGGCAGTGGACCTTCTCTGGACCTCCCGAAGTCCACAACCAGTTCCTTAGTCTTTGAGGTGTTGAGTTGCAGGTGGTTTGTGTGACTCCATGCGACAAAGTTCCTCACCAGACTTCTGTACTCCTCTTCCTGATCATCCCAGATACACCCCATGATGGCTGTGTCGTCTGCAAACTTCTGAATATGGCATAATTCAGAGTTGTAGCAGAAGTCAGAGGTGTACAGGGTGAAGAGAAGAGGGGACAGCACAGTTCCCTGTGGTGCTCCTGTGCTGCTGACCACAGTGTCAGACGTGATGTCCTTCAGCCTGACGTACTGTGGTCTGTCGGTGAGGTAGTCGGAGATCCAAGCCACCAGGCAGGGGTCCACCTCCATCCTGTTCAGTTTTTCCTGAAGCATACAGGGCCGGATGGTATTAAAGGCACTGGAAAAGTCAAGAAACAGGATCCTGACTGTGCCTTTTCCCCCATCCAGGTGTGAGTGGTCTCTGTGTAGGAGGTACAGGATGGCATCCTCCACTCCGACACCCGCCTTGTATGCAAACTGTAGTGGGTCCTGGGCATGTTGTACCTGTGGTCGGAGGAGGTTGAGGAAGAGCCGCTCTAGAGTCTTCATAAGATGTGACGTCAGTGCCACCGGTCGGAAGTCATTCAGCTCATTGGGCCGGTTCCTTTTGGGGACCGGGACGATGCAGGATGTCTTCCATAGGGCGGGCACTCTCCCCAGTCGCAGACTGAGGTTGAAGACTCGTTGTAGCGGCTCCCCAAGTTCAGCAGCACACGCCTTAAGCATCCTAGGACACACCTTGTCTGGGCCTGCTGCCTTTCTGGGGCGAAGCTTCCTCAGTTGCCTCCTGACCTGATCCACTGTGACACTGGGAGATGTTTGGGAGGAGGGGAGGGGGGGAGATGTCTTGCTGCTGAGAGAGGGATTGGAGGAGGGGGGTGTCATGGTGTCAGGAAGGGGGGGAAGCGAGGGAGGCAGGAGAGTGGGGAGAGGACTCTGTAGTGAAGGTGAGGGTGGGGGGGTTGTGGGCTGGTCAAACCTGTTGAAGAAGTTGTTGAGTTCGTTTGCCTTCTCCACAGTCCCCCCCACTGTGCTTTTCTTGGTGTTGTGGCCTGTGATGGTTTTCACACCATTCCAGACCTCCCTCATATTGTTCCTCTCCAACTTCTGCTCCACCTTCCTCCTGTAGGTGTCCTTTGCTTCCCTCAGGCAGCGTTTCACCTCCCGCTGTGCTGCTTTCATCTCCTCCTTCACTTTGCTCCTGAAAGCCTTCTTCTTCATGTTGAGGACAGCTTTGACTTCCTGTGTTACCCACGGTTTGTTATTAGGATAACACCGTACCGTCTTAGCAGGGGCGACCGTGTCCACACAAAAGTTGAGGTAGTCTGTAAGACAGTGTGTCGCCCCCTCTATGTCCTCACCATGTGGGCTCAGGAGCACATCCCAGTCTGTGGTGTCATAGCAGTCTCTCAGAGCATCCTCCTTTTCTGGGGTCCATCTCCGGATGGAGCGCGTTGTGACCGGCTGCCTTTGGACGAGGGGTGTGGGAGGTGGCTCTGGATGCATCTCTCACATTAGCATACAGTAGGTCAATTGTCCTTTTGCTCCTTGTGGGACAATTCACAAACTGGTGAAAAGCAGCCAGAGTAGAATCCAGTGTGGCATGGTTAAAGTCTCCAGATATAATAATGAAAGCCTCGGGGTTTTGTGTCTGAAGTCTTGCTGTGACTGTGTGTATTTTCTCACAGGCAGCTGTTGCGTCGGCCCTCGGAGGGATGTAAACACACACACAGATCACATTACTGAACTCCCGAGGTAGATAATATTGCCGCAAGCTAACAGCTAGCAGCTCCAGGTCCGGACGGCATACCGAAACTTTAACGGAGACGTGTCCAGGGTTACAGTATCTGTTGTTAACGTAGACAATGAGTCCCCCACCTCTGCTTTTTCCGCTGGCCTGCGTGTCCCTATCGGCTCTCACGGATGTGAAACCGCATAGGTCTACGTTAGCCTGCGGCGTTAGCTCGGTTAGCCACGTCTCCGTGAAGATAAACAAGCTGCACTCACGGTATAGTCTGTGGTTGTTCAGAGCGCACAGTTCGTCAATCTTATACGTGAATACGTGCATCACTGTCTTTACACTATTTTAGCCCATGGATGTTTTTTCTTTTACAGTTACAGTGGAATCCACCGGGATCCTGCCTCCAGACGTCTTAGTCACAGAGGCGATTAAGGTCCTCGTGGCTAAATGTCAGAGGTTTCTCAATGAACTGGACTCGACTGCTATGGAATGAAAGGATGACTGAGCAGCCCGTCAGACCTCGGACGGTTCTTACTATGCTGTCAGTGGAATGACTGTGTTCAAATATTCTATACTGATAAAGAGTACACAGAAATTTCAAAATGCAGGTGTTTTGTTGGTATCATCTGAGTATGTATATACAGCTTTGTCTGGTATTTTGTATACTTTCCATTAAACAAATGTTGAATTGAAGACAAACATCTTAATATTATTGACTGTCAGAGTACTTTCCACTTTTTTCTCTTTTCTAAATAAAATAGCATTAACTGTTTAGGAATTACAGCTATTTTTATGCACGGTTCTCCATCGTTAGAGACTCAAAACCAAATTGGACAGTTGACTGACAATATGAGATCCAAAGAGATTTCAGTCCAAATGAAGGAGACCACCATGAGATCTATTTTGTTTTCGAGCTTCTCAGTTAGAGAGAAAAACACTGCAAGAATGCCAAACTCATTGTTAAAAAAGGAACTCGCTGCCAACAGGTCCAGAAGACCACAGAAGTGGATGTACTTAGTAAAGTAAAAGGAGGTATGTTTATCGTCGCCAAAATCTGCAATCAAGAGAAATTACTGTTTATTTTCTAGAAGGAGAATCCCAGATCCGACTACCAGGAAGCATGTAAACAGTTCTGGTAAAGAATGTTTGGACAGATTAAGCTGGGAAAAGGGACACGGAGGAGGAGAGAAGCAACTCTTGATTGGACACCACATGTATCAAATATGATGGAGGCAGTGTAATGGCATAGGTATGTATGGTTGACAGTGGGATGAAGTCAGTAGTGCTTATTGATTGTGTGATAGAAGTATCAGGATGTATTATGAAACACACAAAACTATGTCCTCTGCTTCAGTCAAATGCTACAAAACTGACAGAGCTTTACATGGATAGCGACCCAAAGCAAAATGGAAACCGAACCAAAGACTTTCTTAAGGCAAAGAAATGGGATATTTTTCTAGACTAGACTACAAAAACCTTTCCTTACATTTAAAATTGTACTAGTTTGTCCAGTTACGTTTGAGCTTGTGATAATGGGTGACTGTATATAATGTAACTCATAAACAGTTACAGAACTTCTGTTGAGCCCTTTGAGTCTAAAAGTGTGCACTTCTGTCCCGTCTTGACAGTGTGATTTCAAATTCACCATTGTGGTCCGCACAGGCAGAACTATGAAAAACATACCATTGACCCAACTGTATGCACTACTGTCCAAAAGTTGTGGATACTTTGCACAGCTGGACTGGCCATCGGGCATACCGGGCATTTGCCAGGTAGGCTGATGTTGTTTGTTTGTTTGTTTCTAACGTTATAAACAATGAAAGGTGGTGGATTGAGTGGTCATGATCGACTCTGGGCTGGACCAATTACAATACATCCATATTGAGGTGAAAAGGAACGTGATTTGTCCCGTACGTCACATCTGCCTCGGGTACAAACAAAGGCGGCGGTGTATGCATTTACATCAACAACACTGGACCACAGCGCTAGGACTACTGCATGACATCATCAGCAAACACGAGACTGCTCACCCAGTTGCTGCGTTTGTTGCTGCCGGGGATTTTAATCACTGCACCCTCAGGACTGTGGTCCCAAAGTTCCATCAATACTTGAGCTTTCCGACAAGGAATAACAACATCATAGACCAGGTCTACAGCAATGTAAGAGGTGCATACAAGGCAGTGCCTCGCCCGCATTTTGGACAGTCCGACCACATTTCTGTGTTCCTCTATCTGGCAAACAGGCAGCTCCTCAAACGAGCCCCCCAAGTAAGTAAAATTACTAAAGCTTGGAGCGAAAAGACTGATTCGGTGCTTCAGAACTGCTTTGGTGCTACAAACTGCGACGTGTTTAAGACTGCTGCCATGAGAGAGGACTGCTCTGTGGATTTAAAGGAATATGCACCAGTGGTCACCAGCTACCTCACCACATGCATTGACAATATTGTCCCCACCAAGCGCTACAAAACATATCCAAATCAGACACCATGGTTGAACTGTGAGGTACGTTCCATGCTACATGCACACTCCACTGCGTTTGCCTCTGGTGGCACAGAGCGCTACAAAAAGGCCAGATATGACCCACATACAGACTGAAGCTGGAGGGATACTACAACAACTCGAATCCCGCCGAATGTGGCAGGGCCTCCAACACATCACTGATTTCCCCTGACAACATCCCAGGCCATGCTTTGAGTGTTTGCTCTTCAGAGACATTTTCAATTTGTCCCTCACCCAGTCAGCTGTGCCCACATGCTTCGAGACCACCATCATAGTGCCCCTCCCCACGTAAATAACCTGTTTGAATGACTTTCGCCCCATTGCACTCACTTCAAATTGTAATGAAGTGTTCTGAGAGGATTGTCATGTCCCATATCAAAGAAGCCATCCCGGACAGATTAGACCCTCTGCAATTTGCATATCGGAGGAATCGCTCTCCCGAGGACGCCGTTAATGCAGCTATCCACACAGCCCTCTCACACCTCGGAAACAAGGACATGTATGTTCAAATGCTGTTTATAGACTACAGCTCAGCATTCAACACCATCATCCCACCATGAAAAAGCTCTCTACTCTTGGACTGACACCCCCCTCTGTCTCTGGGTCCTGGGCTTCCTCACAGGCAGACTCCAGGCAGTCAGAGTTGGTACCGGGACATGAGGTACAAAGATAGTGAGCACAGCGACTCCCCAAGGCTGTGTGCTCAGTCCACTCCTGTACACCTGTTCACCTATGACTGTGTCCCCTCCCAAAGCAACACCTCCATCATTAAATGACACAACCATCGTCAGGCTGATTACTGCTGGAGAGGAGACTGCCTACAGGGAAGAGGTGGCTCAGCTGGTGCCTGGAAAATAATCTCTCCTTAAATGCTGAGAAGACTAAGGAGATGGTTATTGACCCAAGAATGAGGAGAGAGCAGCACGCCCCACTATGCATCAACAGGACTCAGGTGGAGAGGGTGAAGACATTCAAATTCCTTGGCACCCACATCAGTGAGGATCTCACCTGGACCCATAACACACGGCAGATCATCGAGAAGTCTCAACAACGACTCTTCTTCCTAGGGAAGCTGAGAAAATTTGGATTAACCTCCAAACTTCTCAGCAACTTTTACAGATGCACAGTGGAGAGTATCCTGACAAACTCCATCACAGTGTGCTACGGGAACTCAGGACAGGAAGGCTCTCCAACGTGTCATCAAAATGGCACAACTCATCTGTGGAGTACCACTACAGGACATTTACAACACTCAGGGCAAACTATATCATTAAGGACAGCACCCACCCACAGCACACACTGTTCACACTCCTACCATCTGGCAGACAATACAGGAGTGTGAAAGCTTTGGAGTTTGTACGTGTTTTGTCTCTAGGGCCCACCGTATTTATTTATATATAAACATATATAAATAAAGCCACTTTTTTACATTAGTAATTACTTTTGTGCATAATTTTATATTATTGTTAATAATAAATTAATTAAAGCAACAAAACAACCTGAAGAGCCGGTTTGGAGCCGAAAGAGCCGTAAATCCCATCACTAATCCACAGCAGAGATGGGCAGTAACGCGTTACTGTAATCTGATTACTTTTTTCAAGTAATGAGTAAAGTAAGGGATTACTATTGCAAAAACGGTAATTAGATTACCGTTACTTTCCCGTAGGAACGCTGCGTTACTGCGTTACTAAAACCGTGATTTTTCTGCGAGAACGTCTCATGACAGTGACATAAGCGAGTGCGACGTCCGTGACAACAGCTGTGTGCAGATCAACAATGGATCATATATCGAGTGCAGAGAGAGTATGAGCGTGCAGCGTTTAAAGCGTGGAAGTACTGACCTTACTTTGAGTTTGATTCCATAAAAAGTGACAAAAACATTAGTGTCCGCTGTGCGTGGGAAGAAAACTTCTTTTTACAGCGAAAAAAACCCCTAAACTTCCAACAAGCACCGAGTAGCTACGACGTAATGGGAAACTCACAGAGAAACTCGCGGATTCTTCCACTGACCGCAGCACACCTGCACCAGGGTAAACCTCCGCCTGCCCCACTCCTGCTTTACAGGTGAAAATAGAGCAACAGGACCGCTGAGTCTTTGACTTTATTTATTTTCTGCTGTGTTTTACTTGCATCTATTTGAAAGACTGAGTGTAAACACACAAAATATTTTATTTTATGTGCTGGAATGTGTAGAAAATAGGTTTAAATGTTAAACTAATTTCTTCCAGTCAGTGAATGTTGCAGATAATTACATTTTTGCTTGATGCATAAAGTTAAAAGATTAAAACTAATAAAACAAGTTTTAAAAAGAGACTTTTCCATTTGATTACATTTGTATGATGGATTATGTAGAAAAAGTAGAATTGGGCTGAAAGATCTATCGCTTTTTCACCTCTTCAGGTTGTAAATCGTGTTTTTAAAAAGTAACTAAGTAACTAAGTAATTAATTACCTTTGAAAATAAGTAATCAGTAAAGTAACAGGATTACTTTTTTGGGGAAGTAATCAGTAATTAGTTACTGATTACTTTTTTCAAGTAACTTGACCAACACTGATCCACAGGCCATCAGGCTACTGAATCAACCCACACAAACATTTCAGCGTCAGCTACAGTGACAAAAGTCCAAACTGAAACGCTGAGTCAATGACCCAGGTACTCTGACAAGTATATTATTCCCGTTTTATCCTCACTACACTGGTTGCCTGTCCATTTTAGAGTTCCGTTTATTCTTTTATTTTATTCTTTTATTTATTTTTAAAGCATTAAATGGTCTTGCCCCACACTTCCTCTCTGAGCTCCTAAATTGTGGTACGCACTTCCATTACAAATTAGAAAGGCTTCCTGACTCGGCTTGGCTAGAGCTGGTCTACTCTGTGGCATCACAGACATGCAGTCTGTTTGCTTCTTTCATAGAATGATGACACACTGAAAAGAATTCCACATGACAGAACTTCAAAGTCTATAAAGAGAGGTTGTAACCTTGAGTCATTCCATATCACCTTAGCCGGAGGAGAGAGGAGGTGGCTACGCTCCGTTGAAGAGGCCCGGTGATACATCGACCACCAACCTACTGTGCCACCCGCACAGTAACTGAGACAGACTGCCTTTCTGATCAACACAGCACCTTTACTCGGACGATAACCCCCCCTTTTTTTCCTTCCTCTGTTTTTTAAGCACCTTACAACCTTTTCAAAAGGTGCTGGACTCACTGTCGGCGCCAGAGATATGGTCAGGTGACGTAGCGTTTTAATTCCATACCCTTCTGTTCCATCTTAACTCAGATGTAGAAGAATTTATATATTTATATTTATAGTTATTTTTATTTAATTTATTCACTTGTGTTGCCTTCATTACCATTGTCTATGTAACTATATCCCCCCTTTTTTCTCTCTGTTTTTACTGGGTGGCAGGGTGTGGTTAGTATTTTTATTAGTTTGTTTTTGCTTTAGGGTTTCTTTTCCATACCTTTCTACTGTGCTGTTTCCACTAACAGAGTGCGCTGTCAGTCTTCCCTTGTGTTTTTGTTTTGGTTTTTTTCTTGTCTTTTTGTCTATAGGGAAGTCACTCTTCATTCTGGATTTTTTGTGAATGGGGAGAAATCGGGCAAACTCCTAGCTAACCAAGTAAGGGGTCTAAAGCCATGTCAGTGTATAACCGCCATTAACTCAGATGATGGGCTCGTTACTGATCATGCCAAAATCAATGATGCGTTCAGGGAATATTATCTGAAGCTTTATTCCTCTGAATCTCCCACCGACCACTCACTAATCACAAATTTTCTTAAAAGCTTAGACTTTCTTGAGCTGGCAGACACCCACAGAGAGATCTTGGATGCGCCATTTTTCAAAGAAGAGATTAGCGCTGCAATTTTCTCTCTGCAGTCAGGGAAGTTCCCTGGCCCAGACAGCTTTTCGGTAGAATGACACTCCAGAATGTGTTCTTCGCTTGATGCGGAAAAAGCATTTGACCGTGTCGAATGGAACTATTTATTTGCTGTGCTGGAGAGATTTGGGTCCGGTCCCAATTTCATCTCATGGATCAAGTACCTATACTTCTCCCCTGTTGTGTCTGTTTGCACCAATAGCCAGAAATCAAAACCATTCCAACTTAAACGAGGCACACGTCAGGGTTGCCCCCTTAGCCCGTTGTTATTTGATCTAGCTATTGAACCCTTAGCAATGCTTTTTCGAAGCAGTAAACTTGTTCAGGGTCTACAAATAGGTCAAACTGAACACAAAGTCAATTCATTCAATTTAAATGAACATCTTTCCTAAATTCTTATACTTATTTCAATCTTTACCAGTCTTCATCTCCAAGTCTTTCTTTACAACTCTAGACTCTATAATCTCCTCTTATATTTGGAAGGGTAAACGGGTAGCTAAGGTGCATTTACAGAAATCTAAGATTGAAGGGGGTCTGGCACTCACCAACTTCCGCTTTTACTATTGGGCTGCCAATATTCGGTCCCTGACCTAGTGGTTAAAGTCTGGGGAGGGTGTGGGACCCACCAGCTGGCTGGCAATGGAATTAGACTCAACGCAGGGTATTTCTCTTGCCTTCTTTCTGGGTTCTTCTCTTCCTTTATCCATTGACAACTTTACATCTAATCCGATAATTCGGCACTCCCTCAGGGTGTGGGCGCAGTTCAGGAGACATTTCAATCTTAATAATTTTTCACTTCAAAGCCCCATCCTTTCAAACCACCTATTCCTCCCCCCAACCTTGGACAACTTGTTCCAGGTCTGGTCTAGAGCAGGTATTATTTGCTTTAAAGATCTCTTTGTACACAATAAACTAGTATCATTTGATCAGCTGTCAAAAAAATACAGTATCCCAAAACTCACTTTTTTAGGTATTTACAACTCAGACATTTTTTGCAATCCCACCTGTCCAATTTTCCAGAAGCTCCAGCTGCTAACTTACTGGACGAGCTCCTTAATTTCCAACTATCAGGCATTTATAATAAACTGCAGTGTAACCCCAGCTCCCGTTGTAGGCTTCAAGTCCACATGGGAGAAGGAGTTGGGTATATCTATGTCAGATGACGTCTAGGACTCAGTCCTTTCTCTGGTAAATTCTACATCACTCTGTGTCCGTCATTCCCTGTTACAATTCAAAGTAGTCCACAGGGCCCACTTATCTAAATCCAAATTAGCTAAGCTTTATCTCAGTTTAGACCCTTGCTGTAACAGGTGAGGGTCTCATGATGCCAATCTAACCCACATGTTTTGGACCCGCCCTGTCCTGGCAAATTTTGGGAAGGAGGTTTTCTGCACTTTGAACAAGGCTACCGGCCTGAAACTAGCCCCCTACTTGCTGTCTTTGGTACAACGGGAGAGGATTATAAGTATATTCCCAGAGCAAAGCGTAGGGTGCTGTCTTTTGGTTCCCTCCTGGCTAGGCGTACAATTTTGATGAGGTGGAAGGCCGCTGCCCCGCCCCTCCATGTTCGGTGGCTTGCTGATCTCATGTCGTGCCTCAGTCTGGAAAAGATCCACTGCTCCATCCAGAACCAAAAGGGCACATTTGATAAAATGCGGGGTTTTTTCTGGAAAACTTCTCTAAACTTCAACTTAAGGATGTTCCAGCTGACTAACGGATTTGCTTCTCCATAGAGGTCTGGTGTCTGTCTGTGTTAATGGGAACGTGAAGCTCAGTGATGTCGTAGCAAACTTCTGAGTGGTTCTTAAGGGAAGGGTTAGTTAATATCATAATCCCTCCCAGGTTGTGGCTTTTGTTGTTTTGTTGGGTTTTTTGTTTTTGTTTTCTCTCTCTCTCTCTCTTTTTCCTTTTACTGGGATTTTTTTTGTCGCTTGTTTGATAAATTAAAAGAGCAAAACAATGTTCTCACCTGAGAAATTCTGTTTTGTATTCAATGTAAACAGTTTGTATTTTCCCTCTTCTTTTTTCTTTATAAACTGTGTCCACAATTAATACAAAATATTGTGAATAATAAAAAAAAAAAGATAAGATGGGGCCTGATTATTTAAGACCTTGTATGTGATTAGCAGGATTTTGAATTCTGGATTTAACAGGGAGCCAATGAAGGGAAGCCAATACAGAGATGAGTCCACTGTCAGAGGCCATAAGAAGATCATTTGTAACCTTCACTAAAGCTGTTTCTGTGCTGTGCTGAGCTCTGAAACCTGACTGAAACTCTTCAAATAAACCATTCCTCTGCAGATGATCTGTTAGCTGTTTGACAACTACTCTTTCAATGATGTTTGATATAAAGGAAGGTTGGAGATTGGCCTATAATTAGCTAAGACTGCTGGGTCTAGAGATGCTTTTTGAGTAAAGGTTTAACTACAGCCAGCTTGAAGGCCTGTGGTACATAGCCGATCATTAGAGATAGGTTGATCATATTCAAGATCGAAGAATTAATTAATGGCAGGACTTCTTTGAGCAGTTTTGTAGGAATGGGGTCTAAAAGACACGTTGAAGGTTTGGAGGAAGTAATTATTGAAGTTAACTCAGAAAGATCAATTGGAGAAAAAGAGTCAAACTTAACATCAATGGTACTAAGAGTAGCTGTAGATAATATTACATCTGTGGGATGATTATTGGTAATTTTTTCTCTAATGATAAAAATTTTATTTGTGAAGAAGTTCATGAAGTCATTACTAGTTAACGTTAAAGGGATGGTTGGCTCAACAGAGCTCTGACTGTTTGTCAGCCTGGCTACAGAGCTGAAGAGAAACCTGGGGTTGTTCTTATTTACTTCAATCAGTGATGAATAGTAAGATGTTCTGGCTTTGCGGAGGGCTTTCTTATAAAGCAGCAAACTATTTCTCCAGGCTAAATAATGATCCTCTAAATTTGTGACACGCCATTTCCTCTCCAGATTACGAGTCATCTGCTTTAGGGTACGTGTTTGAGAATTATACCACGGAGTCAAATACTTCTGATTAGAGACCTTAGTTTTCACAGGAGCTACAGTATCCAGAGTCGTACGTAGTGAGGAGGTGAAATTATTAACAAGATAATCGACCTCTGTTGGAGTAGCGTTCAGATAGCTGCTCTGCTCTGTGTTGGTACAGGGCATTGAAGATGATAACAGTGGGTGGATTATATTCTTAAACTTAGTTACAGCGCTTTCAGAAAGACATCTACTGTGATAAAGTCTACTCTCCACCGCTGTGTAATCAATTATTGTAAATGTAAATGTTATCAGGAAATGATCAGACAGCAGAGGGTTTTCAGGAAACACTGTTAAACGTTCAGTTTCTATGCCATATGTTAAAACAAGATCTAGAGTGTGATTAAAGTGGTGGGTGGGTTCTTTTACATTTTGAGAGAAGCCAATTGAGTCTAATAACAGATTAAATGCCATGTTGAGGCTGTCATTTTTAGCATCTACACGGATGTTAAAATCACCCACAATAATTATTTTATCTGAGCTCAGAACTAAATCAGATAAAAAGTCTGAGAAATCAGACAGAAACTCTGTGTAAGGCCCAGGGATGGATTCCGTCTCTCCTAACAAGACCAGGTTTCCTCTAGAAAGTTTCCCAATTATCTATGAAGCCCACGTCATTTTTTTGGACACCACTCGGATGAAACCAGGAGATGTCCTTACTGAATCATCAGAGCTGAACAGGTGATGGAGAAACAGGTTTACCTTTTAGGTCACATGAATGAGTTGAAGGGAAGTTATGAACTGTTTCTGAGAGACAAATAACACCAGGATCGTTTTCTAAGTAGCTGACAGCTGGTAACTGCAGGGGCGGGTCTAGCAACGTTTTGCCAGGTAGAGCATTAACTGCTCAAAATGCCTGGGCCCATTTTTTGTCCCAGTCGAGCCCTGGCAGCGGCTATTTAGCGGAGAGCTCACCTAGTGAAACTGCATCCCCATCCCACTCTGACACCAGTGGAAAAGACCACGAGAGAGTAAACATTGTGAGGTGTGGGCCCTGGCTCACCTGCACCAACTTTCTGATGAACAAAGTGTGGCTGCTGTCTTCATCACACAGGATCACATCAGCATTTAATGTATGTATATGAGAGCTGCAGCTCATGGTGGTTTCAAATGACTGTGGACCGCACTGTCCGGCTGGCTGTTAACAGCAGATTCCGTTTTTCCATCTTTGAAGAAAAAATGGCACGAGCTTCCTATTGAAACGTCATTTCCGGCTCCTCTGTCTCAAAGCAAGATGGCGGCCGTGATAGAGAGAGTTGATGGATGTGTTGGGTCCTTGGACTCAGATATCGTGTCACTAAGACATACACCCCCTCCATCGGACCAGCAGCACCAGAACAACCCCCTGCTGGGCCTGCCCATCGTGGCCATCGAGACCATCCTCAACTTCCTGTCCTACGATGAGATCAGCCTGCTGCGCTCGGTGAGAACAAAAACAGCAGCAAAGCTAATGCTAGCCAGGGCTCCGAATCCTGTTTGGGTAGCACTCGTGTAAAGGCAGCGCAGACATCAGGCTGTTTCACATCCGTGCTCCAGTCTGGAGCCGTCTGTTTGCAGCCACGGCCCGCATTGTGCTCCTCGAATTAGCAAGACAGCCGAGATGAGCAGGGCTGGGATACACGACACAACACTATCACCATCACACAACTGTCAGAGCGCAGATGAGTGTTGGTCACGGAGTTGTTTGCAGCCAGTACCGGGCTCGTGGCTGTCCTTGTGTAACTCTGTGGGGTTAGTAGAAGCCTCGCAGCTCCATTCACCTACACTTCAGTCTGCTCGGCACACAGCCTGGAGGCTTCGTTCTTCTCCTGCTGTGCAGAATCAGTCGCTGTCATGTGTTAGTTTGCGTTTGCTGAGGAGTTCGTGGCTCACTGGCTAAGTGAGGTAATAAGACTGCTGTGCACTACCCGTGTTTTCACTGACATTTGCAGATGAACGAACCGTTTTCCTGCTGAGATACTCATAGCTACTAAACACTCCCCTCTTGATGCAAAGTATTGTGACATGTAATACAAACAAGATGTGCAATGAAGATTTTTTTGTCATTACACAATGCTCTGTGGACTGTGTCATACCTTACTTACCAGTATGAGCGGTGCAGCTGTGTCAGCAGATGCGTATCAGGTCAGTGTCAAATGACTGTTGATATTTGATGATCAGGTTTAACAAAGTGACTTCATGACTTCTGTAAATGTGGACTTTTTCCTTAAGCAGCAGAAAGCGTTTCCTCCAGTCTAACCCAAAGTAGAATTCAGCCATTGCTTTTTCCTCTGATCCCCTTAACGGTGACATCCGGGAGTAGTTTTTGCAGCAGGATTGTAAGAGAGGATGGTAAATATTCCTTTGAAAACAACAGGAATGATAAGAGCCAATGTATCAGCTCTTAAAACTGTGAATGTAGAGACTGGAAGCCCTCCACTTTATCCAAAGCACTGTGTCAAGAATCCCATGTAGGCAAATAACTTGAAACTCTGAATTGCTACGTACTCATCAGATTACCTGTCCACCTGTTCTCTCTGATCTGTCTTCAGGTATGCAAGCGTATGGACATGATTTGCCAGCGTGTCCTGAATCAGGGATTCCTGAAGGTGGAGCGTTACCACAGCCTGTGCCAGAGGCAAGTCAAAGCCCAGCTGCCCAGGTCAGTATCACATCACAAGTTATTCCACTCTCACTGCACTCTGGTTTTCTTCAGGAACTCTCCTTTATTTAATTATTTGGCCAACTTTAAGAAGCTTGGAAATGACTTTATACTTTTTCCTTGATCTGAATGAATTGGCTGGCACTTATGTAGAGCGCTTTTTTGTCATAATCATCTCATCCTTGCACAAGTATTTTTTCTAAATTCTTCATAAGCTGGGATACAAAATTCACATGTACCTTGTACTAAATGAAAGCATTGTATTTAAATGCAGAGGAGGGAAAAGTCATTGTTCATAAAACAAAACTACAGGTACTGGTTGGTGAGTTAGGACATTGGGAGACAAAACCAAATAAAACATCCTTAACAAACAAAGTGTGTTCTCATGATATCCTTCTGGTAAGGTGCTTCTGTCAGTAGGGTGGGATTTAAGTTCTTGATTCCCATCAAGGACGAGAGCATGATGGGTAACGTCCAAACTGCATCCAGGATAGAAACAGCTGCATTATGCTGCTAACCCAACTTCAGCTCCTTCCAAGCACATGCACAGATAGCATGCTAATTCTAAGCTAGCCACGATCCCAGAGTGATGTGAAAACTGACTGAATGCTAAGCCGACCACAGCGGCCAGACCCTGAACTCCAACAGGGAAGAAGCTTGATAATCAGTCAGGCTGCAGTGTCCGTTTATACGGGTTCAGCTTTGTGTTCATACCTAAATGTCAAGAGAAGGGTCATTTGTGTGTCCTTATTAGGGATTTGTGCTGGTGGCTGGGACTGCTTTACACAGTCTGAGCTTTCAGACCCTTTTTATTACCCCTCAGCTGTAAAAGGCTGATGGGGTTTTGCTATCACCCAGCCAGATGAGCAGGCAGTGTGGGCACCCAAGTTTGTGAATGCAACAACTCAAGAATGAGGCGACGTAGAATTCAAACCATAGGTGCATCTACTAAAAATCTTGGATGAGTTTAAATCCGGGTAATCTTAACCTCAAGGTCAAAGGTCAAGTTTTCCAAAAATCATCAGGGATTTTCACATTTCTACTGGTGGCTGCCGGTAGAGCAGGGCGATATGACCAAAAATATTTATCACGATATACATTTGAAAATTTGCGATAACGATATAACTGACGATATAATTGACACTAGACAAAATACTTTACAACTCCACAACTGTATTAGTGCAAAAAAAACCCATCTATGTATTTTCACTGAAACAAGCAGCTGTTATTTATCTGCATTAAAGTTATATAAAAACGTAACAGTGCAAATTCCTCGCTGACAGTTTAACCAAAAGGCATTTCCAGTGGAAACTGGCCGACACATCCTCAGCATAACCATGTATAATATCCACAACACTTAAAAAGAGGTTATACACACACAACACGGTAACATGTTGAAGCACAGTACGTATCGCTCCGCCTACGATAGCCGTAACGCTCCGACAATCCATCAAGCGGTGCGGCTTCGTAGCTTAGCAAAGTCGTACTGAAACATTTGACAGATTTTCGAGCGCCGTGTACATAAAATCGTTTCGAGGTCAGTAAACACAACCAGAGTTCATACATAAGGCACACGGGATTATAAGGGGCTCTGTCGACTTTCAGAAAAATTAAAGGATTGATTTTAAGTGCGCCGTATTTTCCAAAAAACACGGTAATAACGACGGCCCGCTAGCATGCGCTACCAAAAATAGTGCTTTGTTGTGTATCTGAGGGACGAAAGCTAAACCAGTTCCACACACATCTTTCAGACACTGTGTTCTTTTGGGGTTTTTTGTGTTGTTTCTTAGTCAAACCTACAATAGTTTCTTGACGTCATCACAGGCTTTTGTGCTGTGCTGGCTGTGAGTGCCTCCTGTGTCTGTTACAGGCTCTATTTCTGATCCTTTTCAAACAAGTTTGAATCCCACTTCTAAAACAAGTCAAATGAGTCTTGAACAGTAAATCTTTTTCTTAATGATGTCAAGAAAAAGATCATATGAATGATATAAATGACAATACATAGAAATGGATATTCTTTAAAGTTCTCTTCATGTTTCCATTGTCTCCCAGGAGAGAGTCAGAGAGGAGAAACCACTCCCTGGCCCGTCACGCTGACATCCTGGCTGCTGTGGAGACCCGCCTTTCACTACTCAACATGACCTTCATGAAATATGTGGACTCCAACCTGTGTTGCTTCATCCCCGGAAAGGTTAGTGTAGCTGCTACTGGCAAACAACTCTGCAGCATCAGTAGTTTTCAAGACAGAAGGGAAAAGTTCTCATTTAAAAAGCTCATTTTTTCCTTTTGCAGCAAGTCCACATTAATCCACATTTATTTTTCTTTTTTATGTATTTAGTTTATGTTCTATGGACCCCTGTCTGTTAATAAAGTGAAACGAATCCCCGCTTTGGTGTTTGCCGTGACATGCTATAATTTGTTCCTGGGTCTGGCGCTACATGCAGGATGGTAAACAGATGAGTCCAAAGCAATAAAAGCAAGTTTTAGTCAAATCCAGATGCTGAATATGGCTCTTGTGCTTTTAAATATAGCGATATAGGTAGGGCTGCTCAATTAATCTAATTTTAATCACGATTACGATCTGGGCTTTCAACGATCATTAAAAATGACTGAGCCGATTATTAGCCCCTCCCTCATGCTTTACTCTCGCGCTGCTCCGTGTGGCAAATCGAGCGCACCTCTTTGCATTTCGAACACGCGTCACAACAATTAAGAGGACCCGAGGGAAGCTCGGAAAGCTAAGCAGAAGTTATTTGGAGAGGAGAGTGACTGCCGTTGGTTAAAAAGAGGTAAAAACCTTCAGTGGTGTGGAAACATTATGGGTTCATGGAGTCAGACTGGATCAAGTAGACACAGTGTGTAAACTTTGCTACAGTGTAGCTGCACCACAGAGCAACACTGCAAAGTTCACTAAACACAGACGTTTACATTTTTCATTGATTTCTTATATTGCAAACATTTGCACTGTTATCAGTATTTGCACTATTTTATATTATTTTTTAAAGTCATTATTCAACACATTGTTATTGTTAAATAAATATCGTCAAATAATCGAGATCTCAATTTCAGTGAAAATAATCGTGATTATCATTTTTGCCATAATCGAGCGGCCCTAGATATAGGTATAAATATGAATATAAATATAAAAGGACAAGTATGTGTGCAGGTATTTATGGTGGTATACAGAAGTGACAGGGTGCAGTGAGGTGTGATTATTTCTGTGGACCTGACTGATGTGGATGAATTACAGAGTCTGACAGCAGCATGAAGGAACGAGCTCCTGTAACGTTCCCTCAGACAGCCAGGTTGAAGGAACCTGTTGCTGAAACTGCTCTTCAGATTGTCCAGTGTGTTATGTAGGGGGGAGTCATTTTCCATGATTGCCAGCAGTCTTGCCCGCATTCTGTCCCTGATCACCACCTCCAGGGTGACGAGCTTCATGCCAACAACAGAACCAGCCTTCCTCGTTAGTTTGTTCAGTTTGATTGCATTGTCCTATTAAGGTTTATGGAAATCAGTCTGCAGTTGGCTCATCATCAGGAGGGTTTGATCAAGTAACTACCAGGGCTGAGACACTCAGCTGTCACATGACTAATTTATTTATATAGCACCAAATTACAACAACAGTCGCCTCAAGGCGCTTTATATTGTACAGTAGATCCTACAATGATAGATACAGAGAAAAGCCCAACAATCATATGACCCCCTGTGAGCAGCACTTTGGCAACAGTGGGAAGGAAAAACTCCCTTTTAACAGGAAGAAACCTCCAGCAGAACCAGGCTCAGGGAGGGGCGGGGCCATCTGCTGTGATTGGTTGGGGTGAGAGAAGGAAGACAGGATAAAGACATGCTGTGGAAGAGAGACAGAGATTAATAACAGATATGATTCAATGCAGAGAGGTCTATTAATACATAGTGAGCGAGAAAGGTGACTGGAAAGGAAAAACTCAATGCATCATGGGAATCCCCCGGCAGCCTACGTCTATTGCAGCATAACTAAGGGAGGATTCAGGGTCACCTGGTCCAGCCCTAACTATATGCTTTAGCAAAAAGGAAAGTTTGAAGCCTGATCTTAAAAGTAGAGATAGTGTCTGTCTCCTGAATCCAAACTGGAAGCTGGTTCCACAGAAGAGGGGCCTGAAAACTGAAGGCTCTGCCTCCCATTCTACTTTTAAATACTCTAGGAACAACAAGTAGGCCTGCAGAGCGAGAGCGAAGTGCTCTGATAGGGTGATATGGTACTACAAGGTCATTAAGATAAGATGGGGCCTGATTATTTAAGAGCTTGTATGTGAGGAGCAGGATTTTGAATTCTGGATTTAACAGGAAGCCAAAACAGGAGAAATCTGCTCTCTCTTTCTAGTCCCTGTCAGGACTCTTGCTGCAGCATTTTGGATCAGCTGAAGGCTTTTCAGCGAGTTTTTTGGACATCCTGATAATAATGAATTGCAGTCGTCCAGCCTGGAAGTAATAAATGCATGAACTAGTTTTTCAGCGTCACTCTGAGACAGGATATTTCTAATTCTAGAGATGTTGCACAAATGGAAGAACGCAGTCTTACATATTTGTTTAATATGTGCGTTGAAGGACATGTCCTGGTCAAAAATGACTCCAAGGTTCCTCACAGCGTTACTGGAGGCCAAGGTAATGCCATCCAGAGTAAGAATCTGCTTAGATACCATATTTCTAAGATTTTCAGGGCCGAGTACAATAACCTCAGTTTGATCTGAATTAAGAAGCAGAAAGTTAGCGGCCATCCAGGTCTTTATGTCTTTAAGACATTCCTGCAGTTTAACTCATTGGTGTGTGTTATCTGGCTTCATGGACAGATAGAGCTGGGTGTCATCTGCATAGCAGTGTAAATGTATGCTATGTCTTCTAATGATGCTGCCTAAGGGAAGCATGTATAATGTAAACAGAATTGGTCCTAGCACTGAACCCTGTGGAACTCCATAATTAACCTCAGTGTGTGAAGAGGACTCTCCATTTACATGCACAAACTGGAGTCTATTAGATAGATATGATACAAACCACTGCAGTGCAGTACCTGTAATACCTACAGCATGTTCTAATCGCTCTAATAGGATATTATGGTCGACAGTATCGAACGCTGCACTGAGGTCTAGCAGGACAAGCACAGAGATGAGTCCACTGTCAGAGGCCATAAGAAGATCATTTGTAACCTTCACTAAAGCTGTTTCTGTGCTGTGCTGAGCTCTGAAACCTGACTGAAACTCTTCAAATAAACCATTCCTCTGCAGATGATCTGTTAGCTGTTTGACAACTACTCTTTCAAGGATGTTTGATATAAAGGAAGGTTGGAGATTGGCCTATAATTAGCTAAGACTGCTGGGTCTAGAGATGCTTTTTGAGTAAAGGTTTAACTACAGCCAGCTTGAAGGCCTGTGGTACATAGCCGATCATTAGAGATAGGTTGATCATATTTAAGATCGAAGAATTAATTAATGGCAGGACTTCTTTGAGCAGTTTTGTAGGAATGGGGTCTAAAAGACACGTTGAAGGTTTGGAGGAAGTAATTATTGAAGTTAACTCAGAAAGATCAATTGGAGAAAAAGAGTCTAACTTAACATCAATGGTACTAAGAGTAGCTGTAGATAATATTACATCTGTGGGATGATTATTGGTAATTTTTTCTCTAATGATAAAAATTTTATTTGTGAAGAAGTTCATGAAGTCATTACTAGTTAACGTTAAAGGGATGGTTGGCTCAAAAGAGCTCTGACTTTTTGTCAGCCTGGCTACAGAGCTGAAGAGAAACCTGGGGTTGTTCTTATTTTCTTCAATCAGTGATGAATAGTAAGATGTTCTGGCTTTGCGGAGGGCTTTCTTATAAAGCAGCAAACTATTTCTCCAGGCTAAATGATGATCCTCTAAATTTGTGACACGCCATTTCCTCTCCAGATTACGAGTCATCTGCTTTAGGGTACGTGTTTGAGAATTATACCACGGAGTCAGGTACTTCTGATTAGAGACCTTAGTTTTCACAGGAGCTACAGTATCCAGAGTCGTACGTAGTGAGGAGGTGAAATTATTAACAAGATAATCGACCTCTGTTGGAGTAGTGTTCAGATAGCTGCTCTGCTCTGTGTTGGTACAGGGCATCAGGAAACACTGTTAAATGTTCAGTTTCTATGCCATATGTTAAAACAAGATCTAGAGAGTGATTAAAGTGGTGGGTGGGTTCTTTTACATTTTGAGAGACGCCAATTGAGTCTAATAACAGATTAGATGCCATGTTGAGGCTGTCATTTTTAGCATCTACATGGATGTTAAAATCACCCACAATAATTATTTTATCTGAGCTTAGCACTGAGATTCAAGTAAAGTGAATGGCTACTTTGACAGGGTTTCCACACCCCTGTCCCCCAATAGTCAATCTAAGAGTGAGGTTTATTGCTACCAATAACAACAAAACTGAAAGCATAAACTCCAGGTCTGTGAAGGTTCTTTAAGTTGCTCGAAGACGTCTTCAAGCAACTTAAAGAAGTCCAGATGCTTTTCTTTCCAAACTCCTTAGACCATAAACTCCAGGGTGAAAAAAGGTCAAAATAATAAACAAAACAACCTATTCCAAAGAAGTGCTACCTAAACCCTACTCGAAACCAAACTAAACAAAACACAAGCACTACCTTTAATTCCCTAATTTAATAAACAAGAGAAAAAGTGCAAAAAAATAGGGTGTTCACCCCTTCTGCTTCAGTGCTATTTACAAGATCAAGCACTGCCAGTTTGGAGGCCGAGGACAGGTCTGCTGTTGCTGCCTGGGGAACATCTGCGGGAGACAGGGTTTTTGAAATGGCCAGTTCATAGTGGGTGTCAGTCAGCAGGTGGCAGGTCAAAGCCGGCCCAAAACGGCTCCTCCAATCACGTGGAGGCCCTGCAGAGACTCTTAAAGGCACAGAACACACACTGATTCAGAATATGGCCAGGGCCTTAACACACATGTTGAACTGCAGTGGAAGGAAAATGCCCTAAATCAACAACAGTACCAGCATGATTAAAAAGGAAAACTATTTCTTTGATTATTGATGTTGAAACCGTCTTTAATCAGGTTGGTGCCGTTGCTGCTGGTTTAGGACGTCTTAGCTGCACCACAGTTCAACATGTGACCATTAAAAACTATGCTTTAACTGTTAGTAGTGGCTCATACCAGAGCCTTTTTAATTTGTTTCTTCCGACCAGGTCAGCTCCCCACACATGAATGCCGCATCGAGCTTTTAAAAGCCTGTTTCACTCATTATTTCTCTGTTATTTGTATTCTCCTGATCACGTGCTGTTGTGTGTCATCAGGTTATAGATGAGATTTACCGCGTGTTGCGCTACGTGAACTCTACCCGAGCACCTCAGCGAGCTCATGAGGTTCTGCAGGAGTTGAGGGACATCTCCTCCATGGCCATGGAGTACTTCGATGAGAAGATCGTCCCCATTCTGAAGAAGAAACTGCCGGGAGCCGATCTGTCTGGTCGCCTCATTGGCTCTGCACCAGGTAATTGAAATGTGACAAAAACAATAATAGTTGCGCATCCCTATTGCACCGGGTGTCCAAGGTTTTAAATGCAACATGTGAGCCACAGTGGTTGTGCGTTTGTGGCTTTCCATTTGTATCAGAGTTGTCGCTAAATGTGAGAGACGAGAAAGTCATCGTCCTGTTTAGTCTTACGTGCCACCCCAGCCGTTGGTTGTTTGCACTGCTCTGCACGCGCTCTGCATCACACGCTATGCTAACTCTGGAACACGCTTTACTCAGATGTGTGTCTTGTGCCCTCAGTGGCAGGTCCATCTACCTCTTTGACCACCATGTCCTTGCTGGCTAAGAACACACCTTCTCGCTCTGAGATGACCAAGGTGCAGCAGCAGGTGAAAGTGAACGGGGCATCGATGACGGTATTGCGGAGGGAGATGCAGGAAATTCGGGTCAAGCAGCTGGAGCAGCAGAAGCAGCTGCAGGACCAGGAGCAGAAGCTGCAGGAACAGAGCCAGGTGATCGCTGAGCAGAACGCCCGCCTCGCAGAGCTGGAGCACAAGCTCCGTGAACTGATGGAGAGTAGCGCTGCTGCTATCGGAGGACCCAGGCCCAACACAACTGTCCCCTCCACATCCAGCAGCTCTGCTGTGTCTTTCACTGCTGCCAGCACATCTGCTGCTGTCTTGACAGGCGTGGCTGCAGCCTCACCCAGGGAGACAGAGGGTGAGGTAGGGTCTTCGCTAAAACGCACCAGAAAAAGCTCAGACCTTCCACGGCAATCCAAACGGCTGCGCAGCAAGAAATGAGAAACTCGTGTGTCATTTAGCTCAAGTTATTTTGATTTTTAAGGTCTGACTGATCACATCTTAAACCAGTGCCCAGAGTTATCAGCCACTCCACCAACACACTTCCTGTATACTGTCTCACACACAGCGCTGACACCACCTGCTGTGGTGTGGAATAATTCTCTGCTGTCCACAACCAAAGCACTGAACCCTGAATGTCATCCAGGACTTTGCACATGGTTAGGTTTGTCGTTACAGAACTGTTAATATCTGATTTTCCTTTTGTTAAAGACTCGCCTAAATAATACATTACTGTGTAAACACGTCACTAGTTTATAGTTTCACCTTTAAAAAGGTCCCGTTCTCAGCTACTCCACGTTGTAGTTTCTACTTTGAGCAGTGGATTACTCCACATGTGGCGATGTAGTGATTTCAGGCAGTGGACTGAGTCAGACTACAGTGTGACCTAGGGTGACAGAGTGACTTGCTGATGATTTATCACTACCTGCATGATAATGTAACTCTATAGAAGACATTAGGCTTTGACTACACAATGTTTTTTCTTATGCTCCATTCATCAGTGTCCTGGTTCTGCACATAGGGTTTGTTGGCCAGTCCTTGCAAGGCTTCTGAACCACTTAAATCAATAAGGGTATAGGTGGGTGGTTGGCTATTTGCCTCTAAAAAGGTTGTTTCATTGAAATGACTGTACTCTCAAATGAAGATGCTTATATTTGCAGCCTTGTTAACAGAAGTCACCTTGCACATGTGATTTAATGCATTTCCTGTTTGTTAAGAAAATGTTCATATTTGTCATTTTGGGAACATAAACTACTAAAGGATATCGAATGAAAATAGGAAGTGTGATGCTCCTGGAACAGCCTAACTGCGGTTGCATGTTGTCAGTAGTTAGTGATCTTCACAGGGGTCTAAATCAGTTGCAACAGCTTCTTTCTAAGTTTGGCTAAGTGCAATATGAATCGATGAAATAGTCAGTGGTTTATTTCTTTGTAGTAGCTCGCTTTTTCTTTTTTTTCAAGAGCTGCTGCTCAGATGAGTTTTTGATGAATTCTTGAATCTTCATGAAAAGCACGGCTGAAAGGAGGAGAAGGCCAAACTGTCATGTCAAGCTCTTTGGGGGGGAATATGCACATCAGTTTCTTTCCACTCTTTACAGAAGCAGCAGAGAGCACAGGAGCCATGCTGTGCTGAATATGAAAGCAGTCATGCGTTTGAAGCCCCTCATGTCCATATTTGGCTGTTATATGATGCATTACTGTATGAGCTGTGCTGAGGATAAAAATACTATAAAACTGACCTTGATGGCAAACTGGTGTTTTGCATCTGTTCTCTGAATAACGTGAGAAGCCTGATATGAGCTTCAAACATTCTGCATATTCACTGTACACAACATGTACTCCAGTACAGGTCAGTGTTTTACCCTGGGGGGGTTTCATTGTGTAGTCTGTCCTGACTGCACAAACTGGAGACACACAAGGCCTAACTTTGGCAGGCTTGCACAATACTTTTAATACTTTCACTTTGCTAACAGTCTGAAAACTGAGACGACCTTGAATTAAGTACTTTAACTCAATAAATGTAACCTGGTGTCACTTGCTGGCTTTTATCGACATTTTCAGCCACATGTTGCTTGATACAACATTTGGCCAACCTCGTCTGCTGATGAAGATCTGAAGGTTTTAGTCCGTTTCTGAGGTCTAAATGAAAACAACGATCAGTTGTTTGCTTCTTATACTTTTTTGAGCTTTTAAGATTTCTGGGATGTCGTTGTCAGATCATGTAAACACTCCTCCAGTATTGAATTGCAAATATAGAATCCCCGCTGGCTCATACTGGGCTTCTCCCCAGCTTAGGACTTGTAGTACTTCAGTAAACCCAGAGAAAAACACAAGTGTAGAAGTACATGTGGGGGAAAAGAAGGAAGGAAAAAACCAGAACAAGATTGCATTTCAAAGGTCACTTCTAAAACTTGCAGGTTTTTCTCACTTTGTCCCAAATGCCAGCTGATTTTTGTTTTTTCCTTATGTTTTGAAACTCTTCCTGAGACTTCTGCCTCCACCTGAAAAAGACGAGGGAGTGAACCTGATTTTTGGACTTTTTTGCACAAATAGATGGTGGCAGTGGGAACCGATTACCGTTAGACTGCCTGCTTCCTTCTCTGTACAAACTTGTTTTGTTGCCTTGTGGCTGCACTTGTGTTTTCCTTGTTCCAAGTGTTTCTGTTCTTTGGATGACCTGAACTAACACATGGCACATTCATTTGGTAAAGACATTTTGGAAATGCATCTCACGTGTCTATTATGAAGACACAAGGCAACAAAGCACAAGAAGATGTAATCTGGTGGTTCCATCTGAGACTGCGTCTCAGTCTAGAAAACCTTACTGTATTCTTCATGTATTTTAAAGTGCAGATTGTGAATTATTTCATGTACGTATGCCAAGAAAACTATCTTTTGAGTTGGGGCTAATTGTACAGTCTTGTTGCACACATTACTGTTACTGGTGTACAAATCAAACCTATTAAAAATCAGCTAACACATTTGTGTATCTCTGATTGTAAACATGAAGCTGTAGATTTAATGTTAATATTTGAGTGTTCATTCATCATATACATTCATTACGTTTGGTAGTAAAACAAATGTAATTGACATCATTCTTTGCTTGTGTGGTCGGTCATATTATCCATTTTGGTGGATACATGACATTGGCACGAAAGAAATAAAAACAATAACAGGAAATGTTCGTGCTGGAGACAGGAAACCAGTTCTGATGACTAACTAACTGGAGTGCTGTGCTGGTACGCTGCAGTGTGGCAATGAGACTGCATCCAAATCAAAGCCATTTTTTAAACATATGGGCAGAAATCTGTGCCATCAGAAACTGAATTTGAATAAGTTCAATTTGAATTTGAATTTATGGTTTGAAAATGATCATCACTAAATTGAAATTGAATTTATATTTTGAAAATGAATTGATTTGCTTTGAAACTGCATTTTATCCTTTAAAAATTCAGCTCTCGAATACTTTCAGTTTCACTTCTCACCATTCAATTTCAGTTCCAAAATTCAGTTTTTTGGAACTTACATCCGGTTCCGGTTCAAGCGCAGATTAATAGAACTACGTTTTACTAGCGGACCGAAAGTGTTACTGACGGGAATCTACAGCGTCTTGAGCTGAATTAAGACTTCAGAAGTCATTCGTCATGTCGAATGACCAGCGGATAAACTCTCAGGTTGGTAATAAATGTATTACATGTATAAGAACAAGCGTCATGTTAACAAATGATAGCCGTACGGTAACTTTTATGCTTATTGTAGCTGCTAGCTAAAAACGCTAATTTAGCGTAGTTTGCCCTGAATTCAGCTTTGACAACAAATATGATCGACTGTTTCTAGTAGAATTCCAAAGTTGTCATCTTGGACCCTGTCAGAGTACCCCCTCTGTATGCTTGCAGAGACCCCTACAGTAGGGAAACATGCAAAACAGTGTCCAAACCTTTGTGTTTTAGCTTTATTTATGTCTTACACAGCATCCCAACTCTTTAGCTGACTTAATAACTTTAGCTAAAGTGAATAGTTAGTCTAATTCATTAGTGCAGCATTACTGGATCAATTCATTTTCAAAATATAAATTCAATTTCAATTTAGTGATGATCATTTTCAAACCATAAATTCAATTTCAAATTAGACTAATTCAAATTCAGTTTTCAAAAGCATTTATTCAAGTTACAATTCAGATTCAATCGGAGCAATTCAAATTCAAATTGAACTTATTCAAATTCAGTTTCTGATGGCACAGATTTCTGCCCATACAGGTGTTACTTCCTGCAATATGCATTATGTATGGTGCAAATATGCAGTATACGCGTTTCATATAAATTTTCTTTAGCCCAGATAAATAAACATTCCAGTCATAAAATGTGAATTTTTATGTGCTGTACAGCGTATAGAATAAATAAGTAAGCCAATAAGTGAGACTTGTGTTTGTAAACCCCCTGTGTTGTGTAGCTTCAGTTTGTCTTTTTTTTATTTTTTATTAAGCAATAATCAAATTGTTATATGCTTAAATTTACACAAAATGCAAGAACTCTGCCCCGTCATGAACACATTTTTCACCAAGAATCTAAACCCAGTTTTTCATAATTTATTGGCTTAATAACACGAACCTTCATTTCATTTCCAGAGTGTAACAATCAACCACCTGTGTTGAAATCTAAAAGTGCCCATGGTGTTAATTCAAACGGGAGCTTCCTCACCAAGCAAGTCATCAGTATGTTGAAGCTCATCAATTAGTTCCTGCTGATCAGTCACATTATCCAGGACCATTAACAGAGCTTGAAGTCACTCATGGTGATGGACGGAAAAATAAATGAACAAACACACAGAAAAACCACACAAGACAGAGAACAATAAAGGCAGAAACTGAGCCCTAAAACACATTTACAACAGACTGACATGGCTCTTAAAAGTCCCTTACGGAGTTTTAAAAAAAGCAGATGTATGAAGCAATAATAGGCTGATTGATGAAGAACCTGTTGAGAATTTTTTTTTTTTTTCAGAATTCAGAAGCACCTTAAACCAGCGTTCCCTTCATCTGTGTTCCCACTGGCTGCTAGGGACAGGTGGAGAATTTAGTTGTGCTGATGCAAGTTTGACTTGCATTTAAATACAACATTTAAATACAGCAGTATATGAATAAATAAAGTGAAACTACAAATATATACATTTAATCATTTCTGATGCAAAGACAGTCAGTCATTCAGCTGGCAAACCCAGTTTACTGTTCTTTTGTGTTTAATGCAGTGATGCTTGGTCTGCTATTTAATGGTTATGTTTGATTGATAGACAACATCTGGCTGGATTAGAGCATCAACCCAATCTGGCAACACTGACCCTCATTAGAAACTCAAACTTTACAAAGTGGCAACAACAGCAAAGGTGAGTACACGCTTCTCTGTGACTTTACTCTGGATGATGATATGTACTAGTAAGTATGTCCGTATGAATAGTCTTTGAAGTTTATTATTATCTAAAACACTTGTTTAATGTTTTGAGATCGCCCCCGCCCCTCCAGCACTGTCTGCAGCAGGAGCAGCAGCAACTGCTCAACAGCAACATTTTACACATCAGGTAAAACATAGGCTACATTTGCTTTGCATTGTCCCTGCCTGATGACCAGAGATGGGCAGTAACGCGTTACTTGTAACGCATTACTGTAAATCCGATTACTTTTTTCAAGTAACAAGTAAAGTAAGGGATTACTATTGCAAAAACGGTAATTAGATTACCGTTACTTTGCCGTAGGAACGCTGCATTACTGCGTTACTAAAACCGTGATTTTTTTTTTTGCAAGAATGTCTCATGACAGTGAGGTAAGCAAGTGCGACGTTCGTGACAACAGCTGTGTGCAGATCAACAATGGATCACATATCGAGTGTGGAGAGAGTATGAGCGTGCAGCGTTTAAAGCGTGGAAGTACTGACCTTACTTTGAGTTTGATTCCATAAAAAGTGACAAAAACATTAGTGTCCATCGTCCATCCAACTTCTTTTTACAGCGAAAAAAACCCCTAAACTTCCAACAAGCACCGAGTAGCTACCACGTGATGGGAAACTCACAGAGAAACTCGTGGATTCTTCCACTGACCGCTGCGGCACACCTGCACCAGGGTAAACCTCCGCCTACCGTAGTCCTGCTTTACAGGTGAAAATAGAGCAACAGGACCGCTGAGTCTGTGACTTTATTTATTTTCTGCTGTGTTTTACTTGCATCTATTTGAAAGACTGAGTGTAAACACACACAAAAAATTATTTTATGTGCTGGAATGTGCAGAAAATAGGTTTAAATATTAAATAAATTTGTTCCAGTCAGTGAATGTTGCATATAATTAAATGTTTGCTTGATGCATAAAGTTAAAAGATTAAAACTAATAAAACAAGTTTTAAAAAGAGACTTTTCCATTTGATTACATTTTGTATGATGGATTATGCAGAAAAAGTAGAATTGGGCTGAAAGATCTATCGCTTTTTCACCTCTTCAGGTTGTAAATTGTGTTTTTAAAAGTAACTAAGTAATTAATTACTTTTGAAAATAAGTAATCAGTAAAGTAACGGGATTACTTTTGGGGGGAAGTAATCAGTAATTAGTTACTGATTACTTTTTTCAAGTAACTTGACCAACACTGCTGATGACAGTGATATAGTAAGATGTGATTCCATATTAGATTCTTGATGAATGGAGGTTCAGCCTGGTTGTTGGTGCCCTCTTTTAACTTTGAGCACATGCCCCTTCAAACATCTCTGCACGGCCCTGCTCAAAGCCTTAGTATTTCTGCTCAGAGAATGTCCTGTTTTACACTTGTTTTTTACTGTCACATTTTCATTTCACAACAGTTTAATTTAATGTCACTTTTAAAAAGGATATGAACACACAACTGGAGAATAAAAGAATCTCAGTTATTTAACTTGCTCAGGTATGCGGTGAACTATTTTCACTCCAAGTCAAGAGGTTTGACGATTTTTGAGGTGCTAACTCAAGAAAAACAAAAAACCCTCAAGATATATTCTGTAAATATATGTTTCGCTGAAATGTTAGTTTGTTGACATAGCAACAGCCTTAAAACAAGGTTGTCGTCACGTAACAGCGAACACCGTTACGTGACGACAGGCCACCGGGGGGCGGAGTCTGCAGCCTGCCGGCTTTTGCGCACGTCAGCGTCGGGCCATCAAAGACGAAAGGAAGGGAGGCAAAGAAGTTTCTTTTAAAGAAACGACCTTGTGCTATTACTTTTTGGAGAAGTGCTGTAAACCTCTCACTACAGTAGTCACAAAGATGGGAAACCGAGTCGCCCGTGAGGACTACGAATGGGTTTATACGGACCAGCCGCATGCTGACAGGAGAAAAGCGATTTTGGGTGAGCTAGCTTATCCGTTAGCAAATTGCGCATAAATCCATAGTTAACAAAGGTATAACCAAGTTTGGCTTTTGACGACTAACTTTCGTTAAACCGTCTAATTGCACACCCCGACACCATAAAGGCTTAGTTTTTTGAGTAGTTTTAAGCAACGGTAAGTTGCTAATTAGTTTCAAGCTAACGGTTCCTTATGCACCCGTATATGTTAGCTATCAGGCCAACTTTGCTCAATATTTAACCCACAGTGAGAACCACTATCGTTCAGTTACACAATTTGACATGGACACGCGCTCGCGCACACAAGGAAGTTCCAGCTATTTAGGCCATTCGACCCAACTAATATTATGTGAGGCTAGCAAATGGGGAGTTCTCGCAGTGGTTATGTGCCACTCCCTAAGTTTCTCTTGGGAAAACTGCAGTAACGGTTTGACACATAACCGGTGCTCTCGGTGCCTGTCAGGAGTGGTTTGTTGACTTTGGGGGCAGATTTTAAGCGTTAAACGCACATATTATATCACATTCTCGCCCCACACTTGGTATAGTTAAAGCATTGCAAACAAAAAAGGAAAAGTATTGCAATTTGACAATAGCCACTATAAAAACTACAGTATGCTCCGTACGTATTGGGTTTTTGTTTTTTTTTAAAGTTTGTTCTGGTTTGTAGTTTAAGTGGTATAGCTAATTTCCAAGGACTCTTTTTTTTTGTTTTGTTTTTTTGTTTCAGAGTTCAAACCCAAAGATAATGAATTATCGTGACATGAAACTGAAAGACGTACATAAACTTTTTTGCATTTTCGCTCGAAAACTAAATAATCAGAACCATGATGTCTCTCTCTCTACATATATGATTCACATTAGTAACTATAGGCAGCTGACTCACATTGAATGCTGCTTTTCTTCTTTCAAACACACAAAGCGTTCATTGTGTCAAAGTGCCTTTTTCTCTGAATCAGGTGGTCTGCTTTAGCCACTGGACCAAGAGGACAGTGATCAGTGTTTCTTTTGCATTTCTAGTGTCTTTTTCACTGAGGAGAGTCACACTTTCACACAGAGATTTCACAATACTTTAAGTTCACTGAGTTTTTTTTCCTTACAGCATTTTAAGTTGTTTTTATGACTGAGAACCTTCACAGACAAGTTGTTTTTATGTCACATATTGCAAGGTCTTTGCGATTATATACCTCCAAACTTTGTGAATTGTGCCCCTACTAAATATTGGCTACTTGGTCCAATGTAGTTTGTATGTCCATACATATTTGCTTGTAAAGAGCTTAACTGTATGTGGTCTCAGGTCCCTCCCTCTGAGAGCCATCTTGCTCTAGTAGTGGAGGCAGCATGGTGTGACACAGGATGTGTTGAGACACATCTCTCTGCTGTAAGGTCCCACGTTTTGTGCAAATATATGTAGCCTGGAGGCCCTGTGAGTTTGCTCTTTTAACCTGAGTGAATCTGAAATGAGTCAACAGCTTATACTTACGTGGCTTGAGCTGGCTTTCGTCTTGTTTTGACTGAGGTTGTTAAAGGTTTGAGTCATTCAAATTTTTAATCCATTTTATTTCTATTGCACCTTTCATTGCACGTCAGTGGAGTTCAGTCAGATTAAGTTGTGGACTTAATCCATTGCAGCACATTGAGTTTTAGTTTAAGTATTAGTTTCAGTGTTAGTTTTAGTCTTTTCAAGTATTTCTGTGTTGTAGGTCATATGCTGAACGTTGGCTTTCAGTCTTGTAGGCTCTAGTAAACTCAATAAACTTGTCCATCAAAGCGCCATCAGGCAAGGTGTAGTAACATACTTTAGCAGACTAAAGCTAAGGAGATCTCTTTGATTATGTTTATTTTCACAAAATAAATTCAGTTTGTCCCCCGTCCCCCCCCCCAAGGCATAGTTCTAATTATGTACAATAACCTTTCAAAGGGTATTTTTCCATAAGTCTTGGGGTTTATAACTAGTCTGTTTGTCTTTACATGTTAAACTGGATCTTTTGGATTTTTGAAATGCATCTGTCATGTAGGTACAAATGTATCATGATTATAAAACATGACTACCAGGGGAGAGAAAATTTTAGACTTACTGTATGCTAACGTCAAGGATGCATACAGCTCCTCCTCCCTCCCCCCACTTGGTAGGTCAGATCATAACCTGATTCACCTCACCCCCCGCTATGTGCCAATTGTGAGGAGGGAACCTGTGACCACCAGGACTGTTAGGAGGTGGTCAGAGGAGGCCTTAGCAGAACTACAGGGCTGTTTCAAGTTGACCAACTGGGAAACACTCTGTGAGCCTCACGCCGAGGACATCAATGGGCTTACTGAGTGTATCACAGGTAGGGCTGCCACGATTAGTCGACTAGTCACGATTATGTCGACTATTAAAATCGTCGACGACTAATTTAATAGTCGACGCATCGTTTGAAGCTTTATAAGATCACAAAGGACGCAGGAATGAGTAGTAGGATTTAAGAGTGTAATAACGGACTGAAACAGAAGATGGCAGCACTGCATGTACAAGGATGCCAGCTGCCGTTAAACCCCGAAGAAGAAGAAGCTGTGTCCCAGAATTCATAGCGCGGCCCAGCGCAGTTGTCAACAATGGCGGCAGCTAGTTAGTTTTAACTTTACTCTTATTATTCTTTCTGGGTCACAAAATAAACGTTTAACATATTTTCAGGCGAGAATGTAGCTGTGCAAACCTCAAATATCTGCTCAGTTTATCAAGACACCGCATATTTTCAAAAGCGCTCCGACGTTTTCGGAGACGTCTGTTACCCACTAGCTCGTTAGCGAGCCGGGGGCAAGGCTAACTAGAGCCGTGAGAACACCGGACTCCCGGCAAATCGTTTTCAAACCCACCGCCGTCTTTCGCTAGTCAGGTTAAACATATATATAAGTCACTTAGATAACTTAAATGTTATTGTTTGGCTTTCTTTAGTATTTTATTTGTTCCTGAGTAAATCGGTTTGGCTGAGATTAAAGTTATAGTTTTTGCACAGCTAAAACTGTCAAGCAGACAGCTGATTATCAGAAGTGTGAGACGCTGGATAATATACTCCGGTGTCCTGTTATATTTTAGAAAGCAAGGAGTTTATTAAACTTCACCGAAACAATCTGCAAATTTCATTAAAAATTAATAAACTATCATCTTGTCTTTATTTTTAGTTAGCACAAACACTTCAAGCTGTAAGCTAATGATAGTTATATAAGACCAGATGCTGCTGGTGCAATAAGCTGTACGCTGTACGTCCAATGGATGATGATCTGATTAGTCGACTAATCGCAAAAATAATCGGTGACTAGTCGACTATCAAAATAATCGTTTGTGGCAGCCCTAATCACAGGCTACATAACTTTCTGCACCGACTCCATTGTTCCAGCTCAGACTGTTCATTGTTACCCAAATAACAAGCCGTGGGTGACTAAGAACATCAAAGCCCTCCTCAACAAGAAGAAGAGGGCTTTCAGAGGGGGCAACAAAGAGGAAGTGAGGAAGATCCAGGTGTTACTAAAGGACAAGATCAGAGAGGCTAAGGACAATTACAGGAGGAAGCTGGAGTGGAAACTCCAGCAGAACAGCATGAGAGAGGTGTGGAGGGGCATGAAGACCATCACTGGATTCAGGCCAACCAACAGCAGGGGAGCTGAGGGAGGTGAGAATAGAGCCGACGAGTTGAAACTGAGTCTGAGTCTGCAGAGGGTCCCGGTGATGTGGAAGACATCATGCCTCGTCCCTGTACCAAAGACGCCACGTCCCAGTGGCCCCCAGGATTACAGGCCCGTGGCACTGACCTCCCACATCATGAAGACCCTGGAAAGGCTCATCCTGGACCAGCTGCGACCCATAGTAAGACCACATCTGGATCCCCTTCAGTTCGCTTATCAGCCTCGTCTCGGAACTGAGGACGCCATCATCTACCTGCTCAATCGTGTCTACACCCATCTGGACCAGCCGGCGAGCACTGTGAGGGTCATGTTTTTTGACTTTTCCAGTGCTTTCAACACCATCAGGCCGACCCTCCTGGGTGATAAGTTAGCAGCGATGCAGGTGGATGCTTCTCTGGTGTCCTGGATTGTTGATTACCTGACAGGAAGACCACAATATGTACGTCTCCCACAGTGTGTGTCTGACAAGGTGATCAGCAACACAGGGGCACCACAGGGGACTGTCCTCTCCCCCTTCCTCTTCACCCTCTACACCACAGACTTCAGCCACTGCACAGAGACCTCCATCTTCAGAAGTTTTCTGATGACTCTGCGGTGGTTGGATGCATCAGCAGGGATGATGAGACAGAGTACCGGGCTGTGGTCGACTCCTTTGTCACGTGGTGTGAGCAGAATCATCTGCAGCTCAACGTGGCAAAGACCAAGGAACTGATCGTGGACTTCAGGAAGACCAGGAAACACTTGACCCCTGTTTCAATCCAGGGGGTCAGTGTGGATATTGTGGAGGACTATAAATACCTTGGAGTACACATTGACAATAAACTGGACTGGGCTAAAAACACCACAGCACTTTACAGGAAGGGCCAGAGTCGTCTCTATTTTTTGAGGCGACTGAGGTCCTTCAACATCTGCCAGAAAATGCTGAGGATTTTCTATGAGTCTGTTGTGGCCAGTGCGATCCTCTATGCTGTTGCATGCTGGGGGAGCAGGCTGAGGGCAGCAGATGCCAACAGACTTAATAAACTAATCCGTAAGGCCAGCAATGTTGTGGGGATGGAGCTGGACTCCCTCAAGGTGGTGTCGGAGAGGCGGATGCTGTCCAAGATAAAGACAATGTTGGATAACACCTCCCACCCACTCCATGACATGCTGGTCAGTCACAGGAGCTCGTTCAGTGAGAGACTGAGATTACCGAAAAGCACCACTGAACGACACAGGAAATCTTTCCTGCCTGTGGCCATCTCCCTGTACAACGCATCCACTTAACACACTGTTTGCTGCTACAACTACACATGTTTCTTTTCCAGCTATTTATTTATAAGTGACTTATGTATGCATGTATATATATGTATATATTGTACTATTCTTAGTTAGTGTATTGTCTGTCTTGTCTTAATGTTGGTTTATAATGGAGTACTGTAACAAAAAATAATTTCCCCCAGGGATCAATAAAGTATTCTGATTCTGATATTAGCTTTGTGGTGTTGGGGTCAAAGGTTTTATGAAAGGACAGGAAGATACAGAGAGAATTGACACCCAGGTCACTAATTAAGTGGTGGGGGTTGTTGCTGTTTTAACATTGCCTTGACCAAATTTGGTTTTGTAATCTATGCTTTTTTTTTTTTCTTTTTTTTTTTATGGAAAAAATGTGATGCTTTAATGTAAATGAAACATGTTTAATCACATGAACCTGTGGAAAAGGCTTGAGCGAAACACTGTCTTCAGCAAGTCTCTTAAAGTGTCCTGAAGTGTTTATTATTCTTGAGTCAGCCATTAAAATAAGATCGAAATACTATTTATGGCAGCAGTTTTAAATGACTGATTAGCAAAATGCAGTAGTGTTTTTCAAATTTAACAAGGATACATGTGTTCCAAATTCATAAATAGTCTTAATTCAAGGATATCATTGTCTACAACTTTGTATGAAGAGTGTAACGTTTAATTAGGAGCGCAGCTTTACCTCGTGAGGTTGCGATTGTCTTCTTTTCAGCATTTGAATGTTGACTGAACTGACTTTGAGTCTCCTGTGTTTATCTTGCAGCCAAATATCCAAAAATCAAAACGCTGATGGGTCCTGACCCGAGGTTGAAGTGGATCGTGTGCATGATGGTGGTGATACAGTTTGTAGCTTTCTACCTGGTCAAGGACTTGGACTGGAAATGGGTTCTGTTTTGGACTTATGCATTTGGCAGTTGCATCAACCACTCAATGACCCTTGCTATTCACGAGATCTCCCACAATACAGCATTTGGAAATAACAAAGCCATGTGGAACCGCTACTTTGCCATCTTTGCCAACCTGCCGATCGGCCTGCCCTACTCTGCGTCTTTCAAACGCTATCACCTGGATCATCATCGCTACCTGGGTGGAGATGGGATTGATGTAGATATCCCCACTGATTTTGAAGGCTGGTTTTTCTGCACTCGCTTTCGCAAGTTTATCTGGATTATTCTGCAGCCACTTTTCTATGCTATACGGCCCCTTTGCATTAACCCTAAACCCATCACTCAGCTTGAGATGACCAATGTGGCTTTCCAGGTCACCTTCAATGTTCTGCTCTACTGGCTGTGGGGGGCTAAGCCTGTGGTCTACATGTTGGCTGGCTCCATGCTGGGAATGGGCTTGCATCCAATTTCTGGCCACTTCATAGCTGAGCACTACATGTTCCTGAAGGGTCACGAGACCTACTCTTATTACGGCTCTCTCAATCTGCTCACCTTCAATGTGGGTTACCACAATGAGCACCATGACTTCCCCAGCATCCCAGGACGCAGGCTGCCCATGGTGAGTAAAGTTCAGAGACAGTGCAGGTTGTTACCCACACATCCTGACCACTGGAGTTAGTTCCCTGCTAATGTCACATTGTTGTGTACACATGCAAAGTCAACAGATGGTTTAGGCAGTCGTTCTGAGAGAGAAACTGCAATGGTTAAAAACATTCTTCAGCCGAGAACTAGATTTGTCGCATAAAACCTGCCTAATAGAACAGTAAAGCTGTACTCCATGATTTGATTTGGTTCAATATTAAAATTCTACAGAATATTGTGATTGAATGTACTCAGGAGAACAATAAAGGATCCCTGCCCCTCTGTAACCTGAGATATGAAAGAAACTGAAATCAGCATTGAAAATCCTAAAGGAACATGAAGTTATCTGTGAGCAGCAGGCTTTCACAGGAGTTTGATTTCACCACCACCAGTGTAATTTGTGCAGAAACAGTAAAATCATTATGTCTCAAGCATGAAAGAAAATTGTATAGTGAGTAAATGGAGAAAGTTGTGATGTGTCCATTCCTTGTGTTTTGTTTTCAGGTAAAGGAAATTGCTGCAGAGTATTACGCTGACCTGCCTCAGTACACATCTTGGGTGAAGGTCCTATATGACTTCATCATGGACGATACCATAAGCCCATATTCACGAATCAAGAGAAAGCTGAAGGGAGAGGTCAAACAGGAGTAACGCCACTGTGGGAACACTGCTGTGTGTCCGCTGTAAAGGCAGCCTTTCCACTTTGAAAAAATTAACAGCTTCTGCAGATGAGTGCATTCCACATGTGGGCTAAACTGACTAGAGGGATGAGGTGCTGAGTGTGCACAGAACAGGTCCAAAAACGGGTGGTGCTGGGCTTTAATTTGTTGGTGTTGTAGAGCGAGGACAAATATAGGACTGGCTGCACAGAGACCTGATATCTGAACAGCTATGAATCGGTTCAGATATCCGAAAAAGTAAAGCTTCATTCATACTTTTCCTGAGTGCTTCTCAAAGTCAGGTGGTGGGGGCCCTGGAGCCTGTGTGCGGATACTGGGGGTAGGGTAACTCCGGGGCGGGCTGCCAGTCCACCCAGGGCTAACACAATGCAGCACTTCTCTCTGACACACCCTTGCTGTTACAAAGAGGCTTCATTCAGACTGGACTTCCTTTTTAACGGAGTGATCTCTGCAACTTCCATGTCTGCGTCCTGTCCCGCTAGTCGAACTGTTAGAGTATGAGGTCTTTGTGCAGCCAGCCCCACAGATTCCTCTGCTGAAGTAAAGCATCACAGCTGGCTGTGCAAAGCAGCTGGATCCAACCAGATGTTTTCTTCCACTTTAGAGCTCAAACACAGTGTATTTAAATGTAACTTCCTTCCATATAAATTGAATTTCTTGTGAGTGATGCATCTATGCACATTTAAAGCCAACATAAAAGCGAAATTTAGATGTTCACACTTTGTGGCCTGTAATGGCTCCCGGCCCATCCTCAACAAGATCCAACCTGTGACTGAAAATGTCTGAGCTTGTGACATGCATATGTAACTGATCACCAGAGCTTTGTTTTCCATGATTGTGATCTTAACTCAGTTGATTGCTTCTTGAGCAAGACTTTAAAAGATGAAAGTGTTAAAACAATTAGCTTTACTTTATGTTTTAAGCCTGCACATTTACTTATGTTGAACTGAATGAGGTGGACAGTACTGAGGCGACTGTGGTGCTGTTATGATTTCACTGTGGGACATCTCTGGATGTAAAACGCAGAGGAGTGCACTCACTGTTTTGTGCTGTGTGCTTGGAGCAGGCCTGTCACTTCTGTACTGTGCTGTATGTTTCACACTGTTTGCTTCCTCCTTAAAGAGACCAGCGTCACATTAAACTCTGGAAAACAAACGTCTTGGTCCTTCGTGTCCTCTCTGTGTGTCAGGTGGCTGCTCATTTTAGCCAGTGATAAACTTGAAGAAAGAAATCCATTGTCTGATTTTACAGCTTATGGAAGCAAAGTAAGAGAATGCACCTTGAACACTTATTTATATGTATATAAATATAGAAATGGAAAAGAGTGAAAACTAAAAAATGATCCCCACGCCAGTTAGTAAAGCATTTGGTAGTTTTGGCACTTTAGACACCTCCAAGTTTCCATTTAGAAATATACTTTCATGTGGGGCGCCGGTTTGGCTCACTGGGATGGGGAGGCGGCCGGCCGGCATGGGTTTTTGTTCCGCCCAATCTCTACTGTCCTGTCACTCTTCACTGCATATATTGAGGGTGTCTGGAAAAGGGCCAAAAGTAAATCTTTAAAAAAGAAATGACTTTGATGTGGGAAGAGGACTTTGGAGCACTAAACTACAGGCCAGTTGTTTCTCTTTGGTTCAGGGCTGGCTTGATATCGCCTGTGAGACCGTTGCAGTGCCTGTCCCTCTCCTCCCACTGACAGCAGTCTCAATACAAATTCCTGAGCTGACACTTTCCCTTCAGTCAGCGCTGTTGCTTGAGCACCTCTTGCTGCACTTCCTTTGCAGCCTTCATCAGCATGCTTTGATAAAGCACTCAGACGAGCCAGCCTCCTCAGCAGCGACCTTCTGACATCGTCTTCCATGTGAATCTGGTGCTCGGTGTAATTCAAAATGAATGTATTAACCTTTTGAGTTGAAGAACCCCTTAGTGTGGGTGTCCTGGGCTGGCACGTTCAGCATTAACCTGACACGTTTTACAGTTTTATGTTGAATACAGAATGTTTAAAGGCTTCCCTGTTAAATTCATTTGCAACCCCCCCCCACCTTTTTCTACAATATAATTTATAGCGATGCAGTAGTAAGTACTCCTCTGCCTTGTAGTAATCAGAGCTGTGCTGCTGCGTTTAGTCGGCACCCACGCTGTTGCATTTTTAAGCCTCTCAGCTCGTTTTTCAAAGACAAAGCAGCGGCTCGTAGAGTCGGTGTGCTCCAGCTGAAAGAACACGTGCAAGTCGCGTCTGTCAAACTTTAATAGAAAAGTATTATACCTGTATATACACTACAATATTATTCAATCACTTGTGAGTGGGGCTGATGTTTTCTTGGTCTGGCAGTCATCTGAGGGACTCTCTCAGCTGCTCATATATCCTCTGGTCCTACACAAGGAACACACACACACAGTCAGTGCACGTTTGTGGTTTTCACACAGAAACAAAAGTTGAACAGCTCGTCTCCGTTTCTCTGTCACTCACTCAGTCCACACTTATTTTAAACAGTTACCTGAGTAATGATCACATTGACATTCGGTTTGTAGGTTAGTACTGCAGAGTTTTTTGGCATGCAGTGTTTAGCGTGACGAGTCAGACCGGTTCAGGTAGGTTGCGGGACTGTGACTGAGGCCAGTTCAGTCTGCTGTGACAAACACTTCTTATCAGCAGCATGTGGAATGCTGCCAGAGTAATGGACTCTGGCAGCATGAGTTATGGGGAGAGAGAGGAGCGCTGGCAGTCAACTATGAGGTGTGATAAGACTGGCAGCTGCCTCTCCCTGACCTGCTTTTTTTACACACACATTTTATTTCTATCTATCTATATATATACTAGAGGTGGGAATCACCATACATCCCATGATACGATATTATCACAATACTTAACGCACGATACGATATTATTGCAATTTTTTAAAATATTTTGCGATATTCAGATTCTGTACATAAAGGTAAACTTTATCAATATTCATTTTATCTAATATCAAAGTCTCGCACTCAGTCTTTCTCTCATCTCAGTCAGTTTTATTGTTGACAAACTGAACGGTTTGTATTACAGTCTAGTCCAACTTAACTGAATGCAACCATCTGGTACAATTATAGCTATTCTGAACTATGCAATTTATGAAAACTATGCAGCCCCTGAAGAATTTGAAAGTAAATTAAAACAAAATATAATTTTACATTAAATAAAAAAGTTTTAAACTTAATTAAAATAAAACATGTCTTAAAGTTAAACACATTTGGACAGTGAAGGAATGTCAGGATTGTTGCTCAGAAAAGGATCAACATGCTCTGAAGTCAGAGCACAAAAACTTTTTTTGTAACAAAATATCGATTTCTGCTGTCCCTGTATCGATACAAAATATCACGATACTACACAGTACGTACCTACATACAGGCAAATTTCATATAAATAAAAATCACAGGCCACATGGTGTTGTTGATATGTATTGACTCTAAGACCTAATCACTTAAAAAACATATATCATGGTATGTTAACCTTTTTTCACCACTGTACTTGCAGGACACGTCTGAGAATTTGGATCCATCTAGATCCTGATTGAAAATACATTCCCAAAATGTGACCATGCTTTATTACCTTTGTGGACACAGACGGTCGGACCTTCCCGAAGGCATCCTCAAAGTTGTGCTTGCTCACTCTGATGTCAGCAGCAGAGCCAGACGAATGTGTGTGGCCTGTGTGGAGCGTAGAGGCGAACAGAATGGACATGCATGAGTGTAATTAGCTAGTTTCAGTGCAACTGTGAATCGTGTTTTACTTTTTGATAGCACAACAATCGTTAGCTGTACTAAAGAGGAAACAGAAATCAATAGAAAGAAGAGGGAATACAGGTGCTATGATTGTTTCTTCTTTACGTTTATAAATCACTAAAAATAATCTTCAGTGAAAACCCAGGTAGGTCTCGGTTCCACCTCGTAGGCCAGCTTATTGTTGTTATTTGAGTTGGAATATGAAAGTTTGATATACTGCATACAGTGTTCTCTTGTATATGTTATTGTAGGGTCAATATTAAAGCGCTTTGAGGCGACTGTTGCTGTGATTTGGTGTAATATTAACAAAACTGAACTGAATTAAACTGAGTCCATGCACTAACTAGACCGTAACGTGCTAAAGTAAAGTGAAACCATGGGAATGTGTTTGGTGACTACCTGCAGACCCACAGGAGGACTACAGCTGTGGAGCTAAACACTGTGCAGGCATGCAGAGGACGAGTTCAGTTACCAGGAGATGCAGCCGAGGAAGGCTGGGACTTCAGGTAGGTCCTCAGGGCATTAAGAGACGCCTCCCTCACCAATGCAGTCAGGTCAGCTCCACTACGTCAAAACACACACACACCTTTAGTGTGGATCAGATTTCACTCTTTTCAGTGCTGTTTATGTGTCAGTGCAGTTTGAACACTGCAAGCTAGAACAGAAGGCTTTGCAGCCACACTGCTGCTCCACGGCTCAAACCTACCTGAAGCCATCGCAGCGCTTATCTCGTGCAATCTCTTCAAGGCTGACATCCTGCTCCAGCTGAGGTCTGGTCCCCCCCTAAACATGGAGCAGTGAAGTTGATCAACAGCTTTTCTATAATGTCCTTAATCAGCAGTATGTGGCAGGATATTTTCAGTGTCAGCTAGATTTTAAAATACAGTCATCAGTGCACCAACATAACTGTTTAATGTGTTTGTTTCCCCTTTGTTCTCTATTTGATAGTATACAATATATAATGCACACTTTTTCATTTCATCTGAATAGAAACGGTCCATTTCCTACTTTAGTGATTGTATGCAGGATGGTATGGCGGTCTGCTGGTGGTGGCAGACCCACATACAAGGTTTTATCCAGACGGCCTGGTCTCAGTACAGCAGGGTCGATGATATCTGGTGATAAAACAGAACATTGTAACAGTAAAAACCTGCCATTTCAAATCATTTAAAGAAGAATGTGCTCAAAGTATTCTTTTTAACCTAAATCCGCTTCCTGTTCCATGCATCTAACTTCCCAAATTCTACAGACACTTTAACTTTGTCATCAGTAAATGTCCTCAGCAAAACCCATTTTCAGTCTCCAGTTACTCTATATGAGCAAAAGTCCTCGGCCACACCTGTTACTCTTTGGATTTAGTAGTTTTCAGTCCCATTGTGTAGAGTCCAGTCATGCAGCTGCCTTTACAAGCCTTTGTGAAAGAATGGGTTATTCTCAATGAAATAAGGTGGCACTGTAATACTGTAAGATTTTCTCTCTCCTCGATATTCCACATTCAGCTGACATCTAGTGGAAGCAACAGCATTGCTTAAACATACTGAAAAACAGAAGCAACTCAAAGTGGTGGACACGTACGGCGGTGCACAGCGCTCTGCCGAGCTCCTTTAGTTTAAACATCAACACACAAACAGTGAACCAGGAGCTTCACAGCCTGGGTTTCCATGGCCAAGCAGCTCCTTGAGGCGTGCTGTTATGGTAATACATCTCCATACCTGGTCTGTTAGTGGCAGCCATGATGAAGACCTGCCGTCGACTCTCCAAGCCGTCCATCTCTGTAAGCAGCTGGTTGACGACCCGCACACTGGCTCCTGACTGAACACAAACAAAGACAGTTCACGCCTGCTGTGGGGGGGCGGTTGTTTTTTTAGATTTTCTCCCCCTTTCTCTTCCTGCCTCTCAGTGCTGGCATTGGCATGTTGCACATTGTGAGATTATTCTGTTATTATATGTTATCTTATATATGTAGTTAAAGTAGTTGAATTATGATAACAGTTGTAGGTCATATATTATCCTTTAGTTTAGATGGTGTGCTGTGTATGTAGTCTAGTTCTCATTATACTTTTGAGTTAACAGAACATATTCACTAGGGGTGCAACGATATTCGTATCGATATTGAACCGTTCGATACAGTGCTTTCGGTTCGGTACGCATATGTATCGAACAATACAACATTTGTAATTTATTTTATCAACTTTCCTTCTGACGATGCTGTCTGTGTTGAGCGCTCAGTGAATCTGCGTTCGACTACTCCGCCTAGGCTCGACAGTGCAGCCTAGGCGGAGTAGTCGAACGCAGATCCACTGAGCGCTCAACACAGACAGCATCGTCAGAAGGAAGAGCGCAGGGCAAGCTAGCAAGACAGAAGTTAAGCTCTCCTTACAACATGAACCTCCCCCACCCTCATTCAGATCTGGCGTTTGGAATTATTTTGGTTTTCATGTGACGTATGACCCTGAAGGTAAGCGAGTCATGGACTAAAGTAAAGTATGTTGGATGTGCCATGCAATGCTCAATTACATTGGTGTGAACTAGTGTGTTAGCGCAGTTAGCTCGTTAACGTGTTGGCCGTCTAGCCCCACGCACGGAGCGATCGGCGGTAGCTCGTTAACGGAGATTTGCCGTGTTGTGGCGTTAAGGTCATTTCAACGAGATTAACCTGAAAGCACTAGTGGGAACACAACGAATATGACTGCACATTTACGCCGACATCATCCTAGTGCAAAGACAAAAACAACAAGCATGCTACTAACTTTAGCCGAGTCATTTAGACAGCTGTTAGCACATGATTCTCCTTATGCTGCTGAGAATATAGCCCAGAAGAAGCGGATAGTATAGCTTTTATTTTGGAAAGAGACATTTCTCTGTAATAAACTCTCTTTTCCAAAGATGAGTGATTCCTCAATCAGATACAGGGCTCGCAATATCGCTAGCCCGACGTCCCGGAGCTAGCGATTTTTTCAGTCGGGCTACCAAAATCGATCTCTGCCCTGCCCGTCCGGCTATTGTAGGAAAAATATATGTCAATGCTTTTGCATTCTTTCGGAAATGTAGCTGGGTAATTATGTCATTGGCATCGGTGAGCCACTGTCAATATGTGACATATTGAAATCGCGTTTGAATTTGCGCTTGTTTTTTTGCTTTCACTTTGCAATCGTGCGAACTGTGTATAGAGAGCGACAGCACTGATTGGTGAGTGATGATAATTTGTGCACCAATTCCTCTGACATCGTCTTATTAATCGTTAGCTTACTATGTATCAATAGGTAACTTCACATCTGAGCAGACAAGTATCACATGTGGAGTTCCCCAAGGTTCCATCTTGGGACCCCTTCTGTTTAACATCTACATGCTCCCACTGGCACAGATTATAAACAACAACAAAATAAACTATCACAGCTATGCAGATGACACACAAATATATATCACAATGTCACCAGGAGACCGAGGCCCTGTACAGGCTCTTGGTAAATGCATTGAGGAAATCAATGACTGGTTGTGCCACAATTTTCTCCAGCTAAACAAAAACAAAACTGAGGTAATAGTCTTTGGCGCCAAAGAAAAACGATTACAGGTCACCAGAGAACTTCAATCTATACATCTAAAAACCACAAACCAGGCGAGAAAATTGGGTGTAGTGATGGATGCAGACCTAAACTTAGAAAAACACATTAAGACAATAACAAAGTCAGCTTACTATCACCTCAAGAATATTTCAAGGATAAAAGATCTGATGTCCCAACAGGACCTGGAAAAACTAGTCCATGCATTCATCTTTAGTAGGCTTGATTACTGTAACAGCATCTTTACAGGTCTACCTAAAAAATCAGTCAGACAACTACAGCTCATTCAGAACTCTGCTGCTCGAGTCCTCACTAAGACCAAAAAAGTGGACCACATCAGTCCAGCTCTGAGGTCCTTACACTGGCTGCCTGTCCGTCAGAGGATAGACTTTAAAGTTCTGATGCTGGCCTATAAAGCTCTGAATGGTTTAGGACCAAAATACATCAGTGACCTCCTGACCCAGTATGAACCATCCAGATCCCTCAGGTCATCTGGATCCAGTCTTTTATCAGTTCCCAGAGTCAGAACCAGACACGGAGAAGCTGCATTCAGCTTTTATGCTCCTTATATCTGGAACAAACTCCCAGAAAGCCTCAGATCAGCTGAAACACTCAGTTTATTTAAATCCAGGTTGAAGACTCACCTGTTCTCAGCTGCATTTGAATAAAGCACCAAATCCACACTTTAAGCTTAAATTTCAAAACTTACATTTAACTACTGATTTTATCTACTGTTCTGATTTTATCTGTTTTGATTTTATATACTGTTTTGTTTGTTTGTTTGTTTGTTTGTTTGTTTGTTTGTTTGTTAATTAGTTAGTTAGGTTATTTGCTTGTTTTAATCAATTTTAAATCATGCTTTTTATTTGTTCTTGTTTCTAATGTCTCTGTAAAGCACTTTGAATCACCTTGTTGTTGAATTGTGCTATACAAATAAATTTGCCTTGCCTTGCCTTGCCTATGCAAACATGACGCAGCAAGCTTAAACATGTGAGAGGTTGATCGCGCAGAGAATCGCTGAGCTTATGTGAGTGCGTGTGTAAAAGCATTTCAGTTCTGCTGAGCCAAATAAGACAGGTCAGGGTGAAGAAGTGACAACCAAAGAAAAGCTTACCACAAAACGGAGAAGTTATGACAAATCAGACTATAAGGCAAAAAGAAAGTGCAGCTTTATGGTTTCATGGACAAAAGAATTTCTGTGGCTGCGATATGACGAGCTAAATAACCAGGGCTGCACATAAGTGGTCCGCAGGTGCGCATTCGCTGTCAAAATAAAAAACACGCACAAGGGTTAGGGTTAAATTTAAAAACTGTACTTTTGAGTTAAAATATATATTTATAATTTTAATAAATGACAAATTAAAAATGCATGAACATTTTTTTGTATCGAAAAAATATCGAACCGTGACACCAAAGTATCGAACCGAACCGTGAATTTTGTGTATCGTTGCACCCCTAATATTCACTTATTAGTTCATTAGATAAGTGTGCATCACTCTGTATCCTTGATCTGCTGGGAATGTGTTACACTGTTTTCTTGACATGCTTTATTGTTGAATCATAAAAAGAAGGTTGTAAGCAGGAGACTCTGTGTATAAGACAGGGGAGATGGACCACATTCCAGACCCCCACCTTACAGAGAGCAGAAAGACAGGGAGCCGAGGTCATAACTTAGGCGCCGTATGAGAGAAAGAATGTGAATGTTTGGGCTTTTACGACTAGGTGGGGGCCACTAGCGGCTATAAGAAGCTTAGTAGCCCGTCACCAGTTTGAGACTTGCGGTGACCCTCTTCAGGCATGTCTCCCCATCATGATGGTCCTTATGCTCTTAAGTGTTGAATTGTATGGAAATAAAGTATTGTTGATTGAGCATAAATACACCGAGTACTGTCCTTCCTTCAGCCCAAAGATTCAAAGAATTGGGAGATTTCAACAACATGCACATGTGAATAATAACAGAAATTCATAGATAAATACATAAAAGGGAAGATGAGCCCACAGAGGTATTAAAAACGAAGTGCTTGTCCTGCTTGGTGCAGCGTTTGATACTGTCAACCACGGTATGTTACTACAGAGAGACACACTGGCTGTGAAAGGAAATGGCCTGCATTGGTTTGAATAACATCTGACAGATATGTAAATGGGGAGTCTTCTTAACCACAAGTCATGGAGTTCCACAGGGCTTTGTGTGTCTAATGGGAACATACAGTTTAAATGAAATCACACTTTCCTGACATGCTAACATTATGATCTTACCTCGTGGCCTGAGCGGCGTGGACACAGTGCGTCGATCTCGTCAAAGAAGATCACACAAGGAGCAGAGTTGCGTCCTCTTTGGAAGACCTGTCTGACAGCCCGCTCGCTCTCTCCCACATACTGCAAACACAGAGCACAAGTCAGCTCTGAGGTCGACACAGACGGTCGACTTTTATTCAGCACACTTATAAAGAAATCAACAGAAATGAGAATCCAGATATGCAGATAATATGCAGGCATGTGTGGCTGGTGGTTCGGGACAAACCCTCAGAGGCATGTTTCTTGGCTCTGCTACGACTCTCCAAAACAATGCAGCAATGCACAGGCTGAGGCCAGCACAGCAGCAAGCTCTCCAGCTCAGTGACTTACCATGTTGAGCAGCTCTGGTCCTTTGACAGAGATGAAGTTGAGGCCTGACTCGTTGGCTACGGCCTGCCAGGAAAGAGAATAGAAGCATTCAGTGAGGCACGCTGAGAAAATGAGCAGCATGACAGAGCCAAGTTAGCCATAGGCCTTATGCTAAGTTAAGTGTGTTTGTCCAGTCTCCACAGAGACGTGTGACTGATACTGACAGTGACCCTACTTCATCCTCAGAAAGAGACCGAATGTCCTGATTTACTTCATATTAAAGTTACATATAAAATACATATAAAAAAAAAAAAAAAAAAAAAAAAAAGAGTAAACAGTCAAGCTTTGACTGCGAGTACAGAAGCCCCACCCACCTTTTTTTTTGCATATATTTTTGTATAAATTTGTATATTCACGGTGCGCTCCCTTTTACCTGGAATGGATGTAAAATGGATATGTTTCACCTGTGTGGTTTTAGATGAGATAAGTTGCGATAAGGCTTGTGTAATATTTGTCCATATATTAAAACAATTTTTGTATGTAGAAGCACCTATTGTTTACTACTCTGTTCTCCATTTCCTTCATGATTCACTGTCAGAAATTTCGCCAGAGTTTCGCCTATTAAAGGTTTAAAGAAAAAAACAGGCAGTTGTTACTTCACATTTTGACAATTAAAAAAATATTCTGACATTGTACAAATAAGATTCACAAGTAATGAATAAACCAAAACTTCTTTGCATTTAAAAAATGAAAAAAAAAAAAAAAAAAAAAAGTTACATATAAAATAAATAAATGATAATCGATTTGGTTTGAACATGTTTAAAATTCATCACTCAGATTTTCATAACTATGCTGTGCTATGAAAACAGATGATGCTCGTGTATGTGTCGGTGGGCGGGACAACCTTGGCCAGCAGGGTTTTTCCACATCCTGGAGGTCCAGCCAGCAGCACCCCAGACGGAGCGCTCAGCCCCAGAGCTCTGAACTGCTCTGGAGAACGCACTGGAGCCTGCAGGGCACACACGGATGTGTTATCTGTGCTAACACTGATCAGAGACGAGTGAGGCTGAACCAGCTCAAACACAGGTAACGTGTGAGAGAACAGAGGACAGTAGTATAATAAAAGACAATAAAATAAAAGGGTCATGGCTTATTCTGAAATCCATGTGTTTACCAGTATAGCCATGGTGAGCTCCTCTCGGACATCCTGCAGCGCTCCCACATCTTCCCAGGTGACATCAGGCACTGTGGCAAATCCTTCCCTCTTAGCTGAGGGCTGCACACTAGCCAGAGAGAGCTGGAAATCTGACATGAGAATGGACAAGCCAGCCAGCTTCTCCTCTGATAGGGTCTCTGTGCTCTTCAGCAGGCACAGCACGCTCCACAGCTCCCCCTGCTGGACGCAGCACATAACACGTCAGGGCAACGCAGAGGCAGGAAATCCCGTCGAGTCGTTTTGCATTCAAATGCAGCACAACAGAGTGAGTGTGGCATCTCCACAAAAACAGGGCAGCGACGCGTACACGTGCTGTGGTTGAAGCAGCACCAACATATTTAACAGCCTGCCACACTGAAGGTGTGTCTGCTGTGTGATATGAGCCATACAGATCTGTGTGCGCCGCTCGCCTCAGTTTGGCTCTAATCTATGTCAAGTTCAAACTTCTTAAGTGAGTATTTCTGTAAAACATGCAAAGATCTGTGTTCGTGCTCTGAGAACAGCAGTTCTGTTAGCCCGAGTCATCCAAACATGAGCAGTAACAACAGCTTTAACAGCACCTGCAGGCATCTCTCACTCTGATCTCATATACTAACACTGACAAGAGCTCATAAGAAAAACAAATAAGCAGCAAGTCTGTAGTCCTCATTATTTAAGAACGATCATCGTGCTGAGTAACGTTTGAGACCGTCCCGGAGCTCCTCGTACCTGCTGATGATTCTGTCCCGGCTCCTCCTGAGGCACGGGGTTGGCGTCGGTCGCTTGTTGTTGTTCTGACGTGACGTCTGTCAAAGCTAACGGTTCTTTAGCAGATGTCTGGCTTTGGCTGTGCGGAGGCCCCCTCGTTTCCAGCAGCACCCTGTTTACAGCACTCATGGCAGCTTCGCGGCACAAAGCCATGAGGTCAGCACCCACGTAGCCTGGGGTGAGTCGGGCCAGCTGCTGGTAATCAAAGTCCTCTGGCAGCTTCAGCTTTCGACATAACGTCCTCAAGATCCTGGGAGAGTAACAAACACGTTCAAACTGTGTACTCGTGAGCCGAGCGAGAGACTGCTGTGGTAAATACCCAAAAGTGTCAACAATCCCTGCTCCACAAACGGGCACGGTGCTGATCGTCCACCTGCCCAACACTTTGCTTTAGGTCTCAGCATCCTCTGAGCATCTCATCGCCATCTGTGATGGACATGTTATTCAAATCACGACCCCTTCCTTCAGTATCACCTCATCTTTCTGCCACAGAACTGGAGTTCGTGGTGTGATTCAGTTCTGCTCTGCTTTCCACAGAGGTCGCACGTATGCTTCCCTGTTTTTTCAGGACGATACAGGTCAGCATACGCAGCGTATTAAGGAAACCTTGCTTCACATTCCTGCTCTGTTGTTAGCTAATATCGATCAGGCTGCCTGTGATGTGCTCACGTCACTGTTAGATCCCTGACACTGCCTCTGTCACCTCTATTTTCTTTTACTTGGAACCCAAAGTGACCCAAGTGTTTCCCAATAACAGAGAGAACCTCGAGTAGGGAAGGTGCTGTTCCTTTAATTTCTCACCCATTCCCGCCCTGATGGCCTTTGGCTACCAGTCAAGAAAGTACAAAAGGTAAACGTGAAATGTTGACACGAAGCACAACTGAAACACCAATTTGTCCGTCTAGTTGTGTGTAGCTGACCTGAGACGTGCCGCTTCATCTGGGATACCCATGCAGATCTCTCTGTCGAAGCGGCCGGCTCTGCGGAGGGCGGGGTCCAGGGAGTCTGGTCTGTTGGTGGCACCGACGACCAGGAGCTGAGCCGGAACTGCCAGACTATTCAGATCTGTCAGGCAGAGTGCAAAAAAACGTGACGGCGCTGGCGAAAGCCGAGGTGTGGTGTTAATGAACACGAGCGTTCCGGTGCGACGAGCCTGATAAGTGCTTATGTTTGTGAGTCTGCTTGTATTTCCACAAGAGAATTGCATGTCATACCATCCATGCAGGTTAGCAGCTGGGCTACAATCCTCCTCTCCATATCTTTAGAGGCCACCTCTCTTTTAGGGGTGATGGCATCTATCTCATCTATGAAGAGGATACACGGAGCTGAACTCTGCAAGGGAGGAAGAGAAACTACATTCGCTTTACATTGTTACAGTCACGCCACAGGTCTCATGCTTATTCATGCACCGCCTTGATCTCTATACAAGTTTTTAACCACATTCAAAGAGGACTTTCTCTGACACCATAACACGTCTGCACCCGTGAGCCTGCAGCTCCATCAAACCATCTAAACTTAGAGCGTTGCTGCGGCTTTGAGGATCAGCTGCGTTCGACTGCCTGTCAATCACCAGCACGCTGCTAAAATAAGGTGCGGGCTCAGGAGCGAGCCGGACACTTCTGGAACGATTGGAAGTAAAAGTGGAAAAAAAGCAGTATTAACCACAGCGAGGTCAAACAGCTCCCTGAGCTTCTGTTCAGACTCCCCGGACACTCCGGACACCAGCTCTGGAGCAGAAACCTTCAACATGGGCAGGTGCATCTCCTGAAACACACAATCACAGCTTATTTAAGTGCACAACACCTTCATGGACGTCACCCATACTCAGACCCTGTTAGAGAAGTAGCAGCACTTTGTTGCCAAAACGTGATGAAACCAGGCTGAAAGGATGCCGAGGTGCATCTCTATATATGAATTGTCCAGCACTCACCCCAGCCACAGCCTGGGCCAGCAGGGTCTTTCCACAACCAGGTGGTCCATGCAGCAGAAAGCCCCTCGGAGGAACCATTCCCAGCTGCTGGTACACCTCTGGGTGTCGCATGTGTATGAGCAGCTTACACACTTCCTGCAGCAATGTTTTTTATAGAAATGAGTGAACACCAGCTGGACAATTTCATGTGCAGTCAACACATTCTTCATTTACGCCGTGCTGTGTTACAGCAATGCACTTTAATCAAAGAAGCTAATGTAGCTACAGACAAGGCAGCAAGGACGACGGTACTAACCACTAACGTCTCTTCATTTCCTCCAACATCTTCAAACTTCAAAGTGGGGTAGTGCAGCTCGGGCGACTTTGCTAAAGAATCATTCATAGAGAAAATGACTGCAAAGAAACAGACGCTGACAACCACTGCAGTGAAGTCTTATACTAACAGACGTATTGGAACTGAAGTGAAACACATGCCTTATTTATAGAATTAGAAATAAGGGCTCAAAAATGTTTGCATGCAAGTTTTTCTGCAAGGCTGAAAATGTTGTGGGGGGTGGAGCTGAACCCTTTTAAAGTGGAGCCAGATATCGTCTGAGACGTACCTTAGCTCCCACCCACTGCACGAGGTGCATGCTCAGTGAGGCACGGCGATTACCCATAATGCATCTCTGAACAGCACAGCAAATTATTCCCGCCTGTGGATGCCTCTCTTTACAATCGCTCCATCTAATGCACAGGAAGCACTGCAGTAGCTGTATGATCGCACTGACAAACTACACAAAGCGGTACCTTTCTTGTTGAGCGTGTGTGTCTCTGTGGTTTCAGGACTTCTTTCAGCAGTCTTTCTCCTTTTTTTGGACTTCTTGTGAGACCTGTCCCCCTCCAGAATGGACACGTCAGTCTGTTTGTGACAGGCGAGGAGGCCATGTAACGTGAACACAGGACATAAATACTGATCACAATACCGTCTCTTTTTGCATATGTGTCACAGTTACATGTTTCATGTCATCAAATGTTAATATGACACAACTGTGGACTTCATCTATTAATGGGGAAAAGCTAGCCAAGTCTACCGTGGCCTGTGTGAGGAAGTAATTGCCCCCCTCATGAAACGCTGCGTCCAACCACAGTTCAGCTTCGCCACACGCAGGCTTACTGTCAGACATGCTCAAGAAATCAGCTACATGTTAGGTGATTTCTTATCAAGTCCTTTATTTGAGAAAATGAAGTAAACTAAAAGAGCTAAAAAAAGGAACACGTCATTATGATCTAAAGAACCTGCTGGAAGACAAAACACTGCCGTGTCTGGAAAGGATGGATACCGAGCCGTTTCTAAGGCTGGGACTCCAGAAAACCAGGAAACAAGGGGAAGAAAACTGTGGAGAGCTGAAGGTGAAAACCATTGCTGACCAAAACAACACAAAGACTGGAAGCTTGAGTCACGTTACATATGAGAGCAAACTAACACAGCATTTCATACCAGCAGTCAGACACAGTGGTGCTGCTTCAAGCCTGGATAGTCCATAGATTTGTCTCTCTACCAGAAAATCTTGAAGGAGAATGTCAGGCCATCAGTTTATGACCCGACAAGAGCACTCGGGTTACGCAGCAGGAAAATAACCCAACACACGGCATCAAGTGCACCTCTGACTGGCTCAAAGAAGCAACGAACAAAGTCGGGCCTAAATCTGATTGAGATGCTTTGGCATGGACAGTGCTCCAGTGTGGCTGAACTTGGGTCAAAGTGGGGCAAAGCTTCACCACAGAGATGTAAAAGACTCACTGCCAGTGCTTGATGGCAGTTCTTGCAGCCAAGGGTTAGTTTTAGGGGCAATTACTTTCCCACACATGGCCAGGTAGGTCTGGATAACGTCTTTCCCTCAATGGATGAAACAAACATTTCAAATGTGTAACTCAGGTTATCTTTGATATTAACATTTATTTGGTGATTGAAACCTTCAAGTGGGACAAATATGTAAACAACCGAAGGAAGGTTAGTGATTCTGGCTGCTCCCAGTCTGTAAGTTCCACACCAGTGCCAAATTGCTCTCTGATGGAGTATGACTGTACTTCCATACAGAAAGAAAAAGGTGAAGGAGGCATGTTGTCTAAAGTGGTCAGGTAGAGACAAAAGCACTATAAAAGAAGCAGTGCCGTTCAACAGCTTCTTGTCCGTGACCCATTTTCTCACCACCTTTGATTGCACACTTCACTTTTGAGCCACAGTGACCGTCTCAGTGTCACTATGATATCATGTATGTATTTATCCATTTCCATATCCAAACGGTCTTCACTCCTGTGGAGACCTGTTGCTTCGTCCTTGGACCTCAGACACTATTATTAATTTTTTCCTCATTTCTTGCCTTGGCCACTGCTTTCTCCGCTTCACTTGGAGGTAAACGCGTTTCCTTCAAGAGGAAAATTGGAGCTAGTGCCCGCGAACTGTATGAGACTGTTTAGAACTAATGGCCTTGTGCAATTCTGATTCACTCACACGTGATGGTGAGAACAAAATAGGCCAGAATCACCTTTCATACATGCAGCAGTGATTTTGCATGCAAACTCATTTTTTGCGCAGGGTAAGAACAATTCCACGTGAATGTGAGTAAATCAGGCCCAACGTCCTTTGGGCAGAGGACAACAAAGAGCGGCAAACACAGCATATCAGCACAGAGTACAATGGCAGAGCTGCCACACCTTGATAAATGGTATCCAAGTAATACTTTTTTACTCCATTTGAGAACTCAAAGCACTTTCTAGTATGATCCTCATTCACATACCTTTTCTATACTTAAGCACTTCAATATAACATTCCCATTTCAGTGAATGCACTGGTGCAACTGAGAATTCAGTGAGGACTAGGGCTGCCACGATTTGTCGACTAGTCACGATTACGTCGACTATCAAAATCGTCGACGACTGATTTAATAGTCGACGCGTCGTTTGAAGCTTTGTAAGATCACAAAAGACGCAGGAATAATAGCAGGATTTAAGAGTGTAATAACGGACTGGAACAGAAGATGGCAGCATTGCATGTACAAGGATGTCAGCTACCGTTAAACCCCGAAGAAGAAGCAGCTGTGTCCCAGAATTCATAGCGCGGCCCAGCGCAGTTTCCAACAATGGCGGCAGCTAGTTAGTTTTAATGTTACTCTTATTATTCTTTCTGGGTCACAGAATAAACGATTAACATATTTTCAGGCGAGAATGTAGCTGTGTAAACCTCAAATATCTGCTCAGTTTATCAGGACACCACATATTTTCAAAAGCGCTCCGACGTTTTCGGAGACGTCTGTTACCCACTAGCTCGTTAGCTAGCCGGGGGCTAGGCTCACTAGCGCCGTGAGAACACCGGACTCCCCGCAAATCGTTTTCAAACCCACCGCCGTCTTTCGCTACTCAGGTTAAATATATATATAAGTCACTTAGATAACTTAAAAATGTTATTGTTTGGCTTTTTTTTTTTTAGTATTTTATTTGTTCCTGAGTAAATCAGTTTGTCTGAGATTAAAGTTATAGTTTTTACACAGCTGAATAAACGTCAAGCAGACAGCTGATTATCAGAAGTGTGAGATGCTGGAGAATTTACTCCGGTGTCCTGTTATATTTTAGATAGCAAGGAGTTTATTAAACTTCACCGAAACAATCTGCAAATTTCATTAAAATTTAATAAACTATCATCTCGTCTTTATTTTTAGTTAGCACAGACCTTAAACACTTAAAGCTGTAAGCTAATGATAGTTATATAAGACCAGATGCTGCTGGTGCAATAAGCTGTAGTTTTACGGCCAATGGATGATGATCTGATTAGTCGACTAATCGCATAAATAATCGGTGACTAGTCGACTATCAAAATAATCGTTTGTGGCAGCCCTAGTGAGGACCAAGAACACTTCCAGACTGGGGAGCCGGGGATGAACCCAGTCGGAGCTGGACCTCAGCCTGATTGAAATGCTGTGGCGGGACCTTAAGAGAAATGTGCATAAATGATAGTTTGCTGCCTGCAAACATCCATGGACCGGGGGTGGCTGTGGCAGAGCAGATCAGCTACTGACTGGAAGGTTGGTGGTTCGATTCCTGGCTTCCCCAGTCTGCATGCCAAATACCTTTGGGCAAAATATTAACCCCAAATTGCTCTCCGATGCGTCCATCGGAGTGTGAATGTGTGTGAATGTTTATTAGTTGCACTTGTGTTTAGAAGTGCTTGAATGTGGCGTGTTGTATAGAGCGCTTTGAGTACTCCGGGAGAGTAAAGCGCTACATAAGAATCAGTCCATTTGCCATGGACTGAAGCGGAGTGGTTCAAAACTCCTCCACAGTGATGTGAGGGACTGAAATCATGCAGAGAAAGCTGACAGGCACAACCAGCACTTTTCTTATTGAAGCCAAACAACTTCCAATACTGACTGTGATGCAATTCCAAGCACCAAAGAGCACAACCACATCACATCTTAATGATTATCACACGACGCTTACTAGGGTTCATCTGTGCAGACATGTTAGTTACAGACATTTACTGGTTGTTTGGTCGGGTCGTCACAAAGGTCGATGATGGTGCTGCTCTTCTCGGGAGCTCTATCAATAAACCAGCCTCCTTTGGAGACCAGGGTCACTGAAGCCGAAGGCGGAGCAGTGGCTGTGCTGCGAGGACTGCTGGTAGCAGCGTTCCCTTTCCGGTACAGAGACGACAGAGAGCTGTTCATTTGGTTTGTGGGCTGTGACAGGGAGAAAAAGGTCATTAGCAAATTAGTGCTAAACCACACACGCACGCACACACACGCGCACGCGCACACACGCGCACGCACGCTGCCCCAAGAAGTTGATTCTGTTCATCTGGATGTTTTCGTCACTCATCAGGTGACGTCTTCAGTCTCAGCTGAACATTCGCACGGTGACTAACAACAGGCTGTGAGCTCAACTTCTTCATCATTAACATGTAAATCATGACCACTGACCATCGAACTATTGTTTCCTCTGCCTCCATAATGACATCTCAATAAAATCCAGGGTGTTCTGGATGTGGTGTTCAGAGCTGCAGCAGGTTGAGGATCGAAGCCAGAAACTTTGAGATGTTATAGGTGACAGAGTTACAGTCGGTCTTAAAGGTGCACCCTGTTAATGTGTCTTTGGTAAACCATTCAGCCTTGGTGCAGCTTGCGGTCAACAGCATCGTCTTGTTCTAACTGCTTCAGTCTATCCACTTCCTGGGTCTTCTTTCAGGGGCTCATAAGTATTTCTCATGATAGTCTTTCTGGTTGGTGCACCTACGCTTGACAGGATGCATGATACTGTTGTTGTCATTACTAAGGGATGCGAGTGCCTTCCTTTCCTCCATGCAGATGTTGGATGCTGGGTGCTTTGCATTGCTGGGACAAGTTGAAGCTTTTGTCCGCAGCAGCTCTGCTTTGCCTCGGCGTCACAACAAAGTTTTCGCAGCTTTTGCGAGGATGTTTTTCTCCACTTTTTGCTACTCTCATCGAGAAGATCTCTGTCGGATCTCTTTTAATTTTAGCATGTCAAATCTGTCTCACCCGTTCACTGAGCAGCTGGTTCTGGGGCATTTTTGTTGCTGGGAAGCCTTAAATGAAGATTGCATTTGCAGACTTTTAGGAGTAATCCTGCTTTGTCTGCATCTGAATCTCAGGTGCAGCCATCAGTCGTGCTGTTTGCTCGTGCACATGTGCTAGCTTTAGGCAGTCCTTGCTAAAGTCGGTTAAAATTCTGTTCAGAGAAAAGAATCAACTTTTTGGGATTTCCTTACCTGGATGACTGAGCATCCACACACACACACACACACACGCACGCATCACTAATTAGTGCTTACAATGTTCTCATTACTGTCAGAAGCCTCCTCTGAGCTGCTGCTACCACTCTCGTCACTGTAAACACAGATTTAGAGCACATCAATTACACATTTAAAGAGCAGAAGAACAGCAGAGGACACAACAAGCAGAGGGCCTCACCCAGTGTCACGGTGGCTGTGCTTGGCTCTCTTAGCCAGGTGTTTGCTCTCCAGCTCATTCAGCCCAGAATCCTTAATGACTGCTTCATACACTAGAAAAGCCATACATGTCAAACTGAGTGCACAATCATTAGGCTGTAACAGACACACACAAGCTGCAGAGGTCATCTGGGCTTTTGTCATATCGCTGCACGACAAGACTTCCTGTGATGGAAAACCTGAATGATCCTGCCTGTTTTTCATTAAAAAGGTTCAACATGATCATCCTTAACCAGCCTGCTGCTACAGTGGAATCATTCATCCTTCTTGTTCAATATCAATCGAGATGTGTCCAAACAGCAGAACCACACAGACCGTGCTCTCTTACCTTTCTCTACCTGGATCCTGAACGCCGTCTTGTTTCTTCTGCCATAGTCCATCCTAAAGACACAATAACTTCATGTCACCAGGACCAAAGCGGTGGAAGCACCTAAGGCCGACACGGACTCAGATTTATGTGCATTTTCAATTCTATCCCAGCCGTCCTTCACCTCATGCATGTAAAAGGAATGTAATTAAAAAGTGGTGAAGCTAATTAATATAACGGACTACCAGACACAGGAAAGACAACTGATTCACGCTTTCTGTGACAATAAACAATGGACTAATGATCAGATGTTTCTTCACTGATTTTCTCAACCCAAAGACGGAGTTTCCAGAGTCTTTGTACACCTTGTTCTGCTCTCCTCAGTGAGCTCAGTGGTGTGGAAGAGGAGGTACAACCCCTTTCAGTAGTAAGGTTTTCAGGCCATGATAAAAACAAAAAACAATCTGGTCTTTACCAAGTCTGAAAATGAAATAAAGAACCACATGTCATATTTCTTTTTAACAAAAATGAAGCCCGATGCAGCGAATAGGAAAAAAGCACGGCGTAACACTCTGACAGGGACGAGGGAGGTCAGCAGCAGCCAGGTGCTGATGAGCTGATCAGTGTGAACACAGCAGCACTCAGGTGTGTGTTAACACAATGCCAAGGTGGAAGGACATCAGCAATGATCTGCTGCCCATCGGTCTGACACAGGTTACAGGGTCATTTCAAACACATGCCTGCAAACCTCAGAGAACAGAACTTCATCCACAATGATGACAGAATGATGGAGAACACCTTTACTTCAGCTTATTGCTGCTGAAGGAACTCCAACAAGCTCCTTATGAGCACTGACCCCACTCTAAGACCCACTAAGGACCAGATTTGTCGAACTGACAAGTCCAGTGACCGTATGTGTCACTGTTATCAGTGTCTGTGAAAATGTGCTCATAAATTTCAGATATTAGCCAACCTCACAGATGCAGGTCTGCAGTGTGATGCATTAAAACCATGTCAGCCACTCAAGCATTAAAATAGAGCCGATTTAACACAGACAAAGAAGAGTCAACATGCAGGGCTTTTACACCACCACATATCTTCACTGGAACCAGCCGTGCAGATCTCAGCTTTGTGGAACAAGCTCGAGTGTCTTATTTGAGCCAGGACAGATGACTCGCCTGTACAGTTTCTGAAGGTCCAGGGCCATGGCTGACAGATCCACATATTCACTGCTGCTGGAGCCCAGATACTGAAAACACAGTTCAACATTCATGTAACCAAAGTGGTGGACACAAGGAAAATCACCAGGAAACATCATGAAATCCACTCGCTGGCATTATATTTATGGAACATCAATAGTTTTGACAGCTCGATGATGGCCACACAGTGTGAAGCAGTGCCAGGGTCTCTCACACACACACACACACAGCAGATGCTCAAAGAACTCATGCAACACAAATGATGACATCATTGGTTTCAGTAACATGTAATCTGATTACTTTGTACTGGTCTTGGTCGCACTGGTGACTGAGGAGAGACACGTACCTGCTCAACTCTTTGTCTGAGGCGACCGTCCTGCCACCCGCCGCCGTGGCCCTTCATGCCTTCTCCGCGCCTGCTGCAGGACACACCCTCAGCTTTAGTAACCATGGTAACCACAGCGTCATTTTACACTCACCTTTTACAACAGAAAAGCACTGTGTCCAGCTTCCTGTGACAACTTACAACCACTATGTCCCCACGGCGCCTTTACTAGCCTCGTATTAAACTATGATACATCACATTTGCACCGAACTTCAAAGTCTTCATGTTATTGTTTTTCCAAGCCCGCTCAGCCCCTCACTGCGCCACTAATAACACCGGTGTTATTCATTGCTTTCTGTTAGGAGCATCATTTCTCCAATTTCTTTATTTGGACAATTTTCTACACAGTTTGCAGCAGAAATCAGATTTTTCACTCAGCAGCAAACAAAAGCTCTGGGACAGACGGTGGCCTGGCTCTTATTGTTTCTTTCCTTCACCATCTTCAAGCATCCCAGAAGGAACTCCTGTTCATCTCATCTCTATGATTTCTTCAGCACATCCAGGTGATCAGAAGCGACTCTGTGACAGCGACATTCATCAGGCAGGGACGGCTAGAAAACAAGAGCTGTGAGTGTGGGCACAGCTGTACGGCCACTCGCGTGTTTTTAAGCACCCACGTATGAAAGAGGCACAGACTCAAGCGTAGCGGACCAAACAAAAGTCTAAACGGCTCCTGCAAAAACGTGACTCACGATCAAAGTAGTGGAGGGCGCTCCTGTTCGCGTGGATGTCCGGCTTGTATCAGCTGGACGGCATTAAAACACAACCCCGTCACCACGCGGTTTCTCACGCGTGGCTTTTACAGGCACGGGGAAACAGCCTTACCACCAACACGAGTGCGACACACAGTTATCCCGGAAACGAAAATGATCACATCCGGGTGATTATTTTCAAAATAAAACAGCCTTTCTTGAGATTTGGGAAACATCAGAACACACCGGTACGTTTTGCGATGTAGTTTGAAAAGCTCGAAATATGAATTTGTCATAAAGAAAATGAGTTGACCGTTACTTCAGCACTCCCGACACCGAACACGTCCTTGTATCAGTGAGAAGCAGCAGTCCAAACCGCGTGGTTCCTGGCCCCGGGGAAGCTGTAGTGTGAGACAGTAGTCGGCGGGCACGGTGGCTCCCAGTCTGCCGCTCTGTGCCGCACACGGCGTGAGGAGGAGCCGCTGTCGCTTTCACTTCCTCGTCGTGCTGTCGGACTGCCACACTTCCTCGTTAGTCCGAGGTGGTGGGGCTCGTCGCTGTGGTGGTCATGAAGGACGGTACCGGAGCAGGAGGGCCGGCTCCTTCCCGCGGGGACGTGTACGCGGACTATGTCAAGTGTTACCTGGAGGAGCGGGCAGAGGTCGGGCCGTGCCGCGACCCCCAGCTGCAGAAGAGGGCGGCTCAGTATCTACTGAGCGAGGCGGAGACCGGCGGGACTTTCACAATGTTCCCCTTTTACCAGGCTGTGACTGAGCGCTGTGAGGCTCAGAGCGACTTCAGGAAACACCTGTCCGCCTTCATCAGAGCCTCAGAAGTGCTGGAAACTCTGTGCGTCAACCTGTTCCTGCAGCCATGGAAGAAGGAAATCAGGACACTAAAGGTCAGAAGACGCGCCGCGTTTCCCGCACAGCGGCTCTGTACAGGAGTACACTTGATACTCGTTTGACATGTTACACTGTGACTGCAGATGTCATTCAGCTGAACCACACCGTGTCACAACATCTGCTTGTGTAGCAGTGAGTGGACACACAACAGCCCAGTGACGCTTATCTTTTTTCTGCTCACAGCTGTGTCAGGCCAAACGGAAGTGATCACTGAGCCTGTGTACTAACAGATGAACCGTGTTTGTGTTTTCTTTCTCTTTCAGACATTTACGGCTCCATTTGTTTACTGTCTTGAGCCAGTTTTCAGCAATTCCACCATACAGTCTGTCCTGGCCTCCATTGGTTATGTGCCTCATACAGACCCCAAACAATGGTAAGAACCAGCGCAAGAGTGACGCACCAACTGTAGACATTAATCCACAAGGTCGCAGCCTTGCACAGCTCTTTGTCAGGACAAACGTAGACTCCTTAGGGTGGCTGTGACTCAGGAGGTAGAGCGGGTTAAATGGACGCGATCCCAAAGCTGTGTGTGTGTGAATATTCCACTGGTGCTCAGGTCTGAATGTGTGACCGAGTGAGGCTTGTAGTAGAGAGCAGTTTGAGTGCTCAGAATAGAAAAGTCCAGCTCATTTACCACTTTAATTCCACACGTGGACACGTAACAAGCGACACCTGGTGACACAACGTGTATACAAAGCTTTCCAAAAATTCCCCAAGAATGTTTTCATGTGTCAAGACACTCAGCTTGTTCATATATCATATGTGTCCCTCTCAGAATAAATGACTCCAAAACACAGCAGGCAGCTGGAGACAGTCTGATTTTTTTCTTTTTAATATATTTTTATATGACAGCTGGGATAGGCTCCAGCGCCCCGCGACCCTGAAAAGGATGAGCGGAAGCGAATGGATGGATATTTTTTTATAAATATATTTTATTTTATTGACCTCCAGCACACGCCTTGGTCAGCCGAGGTTCTTTGACTTGACTTTCATAGGATCACTTTTCTTACAAAGGTTCCTGAGACCAAGTAAAAACCCGAGTTCAGATTTTACACACTATCTGTACCTAAGTGCTTTCTATCTAAGATTTGCACTGTGATGGATGCATCAGAGCCCAACCTGCAGTATCTTGCCCAAGAATAATTGGCAGACAGGTATCAACCTTCCGATTAGCAGACTCTACCCGCACAGCTGCAGCCACCTCAGTCGTCTGTGGTTCTGCTCTCCTCATCACTTTGTCTCTGTTCTGTTTGATGCATTTCAGTGAGTACAGGCTCAGTGAGGATGTTAATGCAGACAAAGCCATGCTCGTTGGTTTTGAGCTGCTCTTGGCCAGAGTGGAATGTAACCACTTCCTGGAACTTCAGGAGGATCAACTGAGACCACAGGTATGACCATGTTTCATGTTAGTAATCGTCTCATCAGTTACGTTACAGTATATCACATCGATTGTGGTAAGTTAGTAGGGCTGAGCAGCTGTACTCAGCTTGTAGAGTAGATAATCGAACCTGTCTCCTCCAGTCCACCTGCTGAAACATCCTCGGGCAAGATACTGAAGTTCAAGTTGTGCACAGACTCACAGAGACTATAATAAATCCCTGATGTGAGCGCTGTCTCTGCGCTTACACTGATGGCTCATTGATTATAAAAGCACTTGTTAAAAAGAAAAATAACTAACATCTAACTAAGATTTCAACGTTTGTAAACACATGAATTCTGTGAACAGGGGTGTCCGTCAGCTGGTTCAGCTGCAGCAGGAAGGCGGAGTCAGGGAGAAACTCCGAATTTGTTAAAGAAAACCTGCCGGCCAGCAGGTTGAGTACCACAGTAACTGATGCAGAGTTGAGCTTAACTCTTTGTCTCTTCCTCATCTCACAGTTAGCAAACTCTCACTGAGAGTGAAACCTGGTTCCTGGACCCTGCTCCTCTGATCATTCCCCATAAATTATCCCCTTTTTTATTTCCTCCCTTTTTGAAGCTGTGAGTTTAAACGGTGGAACCTTGGAGCCGTGGCATATTCAGTGTGTCACCATGAAATACTAAATGACTGTAACTTTTCATGGTTGCTCAGCTTTGGCACATTTCCATTCTAATATTCAGCAGTGTGAGGAGGAAGTGTCATGTTTTATACTTTGCTCTGAATAAAGTCATGAATCCCAGAATAACAACTGCTGAAAACGGCTCCATGCTGCCAAATACAACCCAATTGTGAAAAGGTTGTGTAGCTGTGTGGAATATAGATGAAACCAGAATCCAGTGATTTGCAAACCTCATAAAGCCAGATTTTATTATTAATAGAACATAGAAACATATAAAGAGAAAATATGAGCCCATTCTGAATTGAATGTGTGCAGAATTCCCCAATGTTGCTGCCTTGCTGCATCTGACCCCTGCTCACCTTAAACAATTCAGGATCTCCTGGGAATTAATACAGAATTCCTACACTAAGTGGCTCTAAAAGAAAAGTAAGCAAAGAAATAATGTAGAGACAAAATCAGAGAAAGGAAAAACAAAGTATACAAAAAATACATAAATTTTTATTATTATTATTATTGTTGAAGCATTATTCAATTCAGTTAAATCAGATTTTTACTCAAACACAGCAGCAAAGTGCTTTGTGCTGTGAGGTAACGAGCATGCAATCAGTACGAGAGGGGGGCAGAATAGAAATCAGTAAAGCATCATGGGAAATCCCTCAGCACAGATCAGGCTGCAGCCTGACACAGGAGTGGCTGTTGGGAGAGGATGTGCAGGTGACACAGACGGCAGGTCAGAGGTCACGCTAGATGGGTTTGGTTTGACCGCCACGTGACGGTGATTGTCTTACTTTACAGGAGTGGCTCGATGTTCTTCAGAGACGAGAGCGAGCTGTGAAACTGACTGAATGCACGCAAAACAGGACGGCAACGGAACAAACGGAGGACGAGGAGGAAAAGAAGACGGAGGAGGATAAAAAAGAGGTAGCTGCTGCTTCCTGAAACCTGCAGCTTTTCCCAGAGTGCTTTACAGAGACCGACTGAAGACACACGATACTGTGTGCATTCATTAAAACAAGTCCCAACAGTTTAAAATAAGCACCCACACGATATTTGATATAAGAGTGACTGACAAAGCTTAATAACTAAACTACATTAGAATCAGCTCAGTTTGCTGTTTATGAATGAAGCTTGCTGAGGGTGCCGGGTGTTACTGTTTGTGCTGGGACACATTCATGCACATCACAGCCAAGCATTTAAATAAGTAGTGTCAGGAATTCTTCACCCGAGGCAGGGTCTCAGTATTAGGCTTCTCCCAGCGTTCAGCACACGCACCGACCCTTCTCTGGTGGTTTTCATGATACTGGCAAGTAAAAATAGCCGAATGTGTGTCTGACAAACATTAACTGGAGCTAAAGTTGAGTTTCTTGCTTCCACCTGTTTGACTTTATTGAATATCTGCAGCTCCACAGGATCGAAGTGTGGAAAAGCTACTTGTAATGGCAGCGACCTCAATAGCTATTCCTTCTTGCCAACAGAAAGGCCATCTTCAGCAGCTGATGGTAAATCGCAGTCTGCCTGTCTCAGGCCGAGGCAGCGTCCTGTGTGTAACATGCTAGATCCACGCAGTTACACACAGCCATCCTCAGGTCGAGCTCTAAGCGCCATCGCGTTTCTACATTTTGTGTTTTTCTGCTCAACTCCAGCAGCACTGCAGTCGTGTGTCAGTGTTCATGCTGTGGACACCTTAGACTAGAAGCCACACCCAACTATCCCCCCACACCTGCATCACAGTACTGGCACATTTCAAACCACAAACACGTACCGCACACAGCTCTGAACCAGGAGCCTTTAGTTGTGACACATCAGTGCTAATCACTGCTCCACTGTGCTCCCCATGTCTGCTGCCCCTTCAGCCCTCTTATTAAACCTGACCTTACTCTGGAAACCCTCTGGCAGTGCAATGTGGTGTTCCAGCACGGCAAGGCAACTCGGATAGTTCCTTTAAAGACTCGTTCTTTAGCCTGAGATAAAACTGAATCTGTTTTCATCAGTAAACTCAGCAGCATTATTTATGTTACATGAATACAACATGTCGAAGCTGGAACACAGCTGGGAAACAGCTGGACTGATGTCTAACACATGAAGAAAGAACACTGGACCACCATACTGCTGTGGTATGTAGAGCAATAGGTTTAGAGGCCTCTACAAATACCATAGTTTTCAGACCAGAAGGCGCATGGATTATAAGGCACGCTGCCGATGAACGGGTCTGTTTTCATACATAAGGCGAAACAAAATCAGAGAAGTCAAACATTACTCAACTCATTCTTCTTGCTTCCTCCACTTCTGTGCCATTGATTCATTAATGCTGAATCCTCTGGCAGCTGCTCTATTCCCATGTTGTTGCAGTACATTAATGACTGACCTCGTATTGTGGATGGATTATCTCAGTTGTTCTCCTGACTGAAGTTTGGTCCGTGTACAGCATCCTGCCATGCGATTGCATTTGTCTCTAACCATCAGGAGCCTTCACGTTAACTTTTATCGAGTGGAAAAAGGTTAGCGTTCATCCTGCAGCTTCACTGTTTATGCTATGCTAACATAGCTGTGTTGCTAGCGATCCCATAGCACATCATTATATACCAGCTAGCCCAACTTCAGTCAGGGGCGTAATTTCCAGGGGGGTTAGGTTGGTTATGACCCCCCCCCCCCCCAATAATCAGACCCAACCAATATAACCCCCCAATAAAATTATGAATTATCTTGCATAAATAGGCTGTTGATTTTCTTTACTCATTTCAGGTATTACCAGCAAAATAGTTGCATGTTTAATCATTTAGGACAACTCTGTTAAATGTAATAAATCCTGTTTTCATGGACGCCTGGATGTTAACTTAATTGTTACACCTGGTAAAGCAGCAACGCTGATCGTTTTATTAAAGGTGAAAGAATTTAGACAGTTTTCAATGCTCAGTGATGCCACAGTGTTCGTTTGACTTTGGGACCTGAAGAAGACGGAGTTTAGACCCAGATTACTCCGCAAGGCTCCTGACCAGTGTTGGTCAAGTTACTTGAAAAAAGTAATCAGTAACTAATTACTGATTACTTCCCCCCAAAAGTAATCCCGTTACTTTACTGATTACTTATTTTCAAAGGTAATTAATTACTTAGTTACTTTTTAAAAACATGATTTACAACCTGAAGAGGTGATAAAGCGATAGATCTTTCAGCCCAATTCTACTTTTTCTACATAATCCATCATACAAAATGTAATCAAATGGAAAAGTCTCTTTTTAAAACTTGTTTTATTAGTTTTAATCTTTTAACTTTATGCATCAAGCAAACATTTAATTATATGCAACATTCTCTGACTGGAAGAAATTAGTTTAACATTTAAAGCTATTTTCTGCACATTCCAGCACATAAAATAAAATATTTTTGTGTTTACACTCAGTCTTTCAAATAGATGCAAGTAAAACACAGCAGAAAATAAATAAAGTCAAAGACTCAGCGGTCCTGTTGCTCTATTTTCACCTGTAAAGCAGGAGTGGGGTAGGCGGAGGTTTACCCTGGTGCAGGTGTGCCGCGGTCAGTGGAAGAATCCGCGAGTTTCTCTGTGAGTTTCCCATTACGTCGTAGCTACTCGGTGCTTGTTGGAAGTTTAGGGGTTTTTTCGCTGTAAAAAGAAGTTTTCTTCCCACGCACAGCGGACGCTAATGTTTTTGTCACTTTTTATGGAATCAAACTCAAAGTAAGGTCAGTACTTCCACGCTTTAAACGCTGCACGCTCATACTCTCTCTGCACTCGATATATGATGCACTGTTGATCTGCACACAGCTGTTGTCACGGACGTCGCACTCGCTTACGTCACTGTCATGAGACGTTCTCGCAGAAAAATCACGGTTTTAGTAACGCAGTAACGCAGCGTTCCTACGGGAAAGTAACGGTAATCTAATTACCGTTTTTGCAATAGTAATCCCTTACTTTACTCGTTACTTGAAAAAAGTAATCAGATTACAGTAACTGCCCATCTCTGCTCCTGACTACAGTAGTCGTAATGCTGCGACAGTCCATCAAGCAGTGCGGCTTCGTAGCTTAGCAAAGTTGACTAAGATCTTTTTGACAGATTGCTGAGCGCTGTGTAGCAGATAACATCGGTTCGAGGTCAGTAAGCACAACCAGGATTCATACATAAGGCCGATGTTGATTTTAAGTGCGCCTTATAGTGCAGAAAATACTGTAAGCCTAAAATAAGGAAGCCTGTATGTAAGATATTTCAGTGGCATGAACAATTTTTTCTTTTAAAATGCCAATCACATGTTATATTAAAAAAACAGACGCTTTTTAAAATAATGGCTCCATGTGATATCTATATCAACTAAGCTTTTAGCTATCAACCGTGTTGAACACGTGAAGGGGGAGCCTTTAACCCAGATAAGAAAGCAGCGTGTAGTGATGAGGAAGAAACAGACCTGGGGAAAAGGCAGGAAAAACCAAAAAGACAACCGTAAGATCGATGGTTTAAGTCTGCTTTCATATTTTTGGAAAATGAACAGATGCAATGGGCCATCTGCAGTGAAGAGAGGAGTGAGTATCTCAGACACAAGCAGCACAGCGAATGTGTGGGAATGAAAGCACAAAGTTGTTTAAAATGCTTTGAGTGCTCAGCTAGAGCAGAAAGGCGTTTACCAGTCCGTTTAGCTGAAGCTCCTCAGCCCTGAAGGCGCTTCAGACATCTTGCTGACAGTCAGAAGAGCATAAACGAAAGTGTGGTGAACGTTAAGAGGCCAGCCTGTGAGCTAAATGTTATTTATACTGTAAGGTAAAACTACAATGATACAATACTAAATCACCTGTTCTGTTTGCCAGGTACTGTACTTGGACACCAGGCTTGTAACAACCCCCCAGCCTAAGCCTCAGCATTACCACCTCTGCAGTGTAGACCCGTCTATTATGGAGATGCAGAGGACCTACCCTGACCTGGCCATCAGGGGCCGGCCCCTGCTTCCAGACAAGCCCCACAAAGTCTGCAGCAGCACTAAAGCTGTGAGTGCCGCTGACCTGCCCAAGACAGATTGCAGCGAGAATCCCTGCACTGCTGTTGCACCTGTGCTCACTACCAACGACGACAGCAAAGCTCAGCAAAGTTTGGACGGCAGTCGGAGAGGCAGGAACAGTGGAGGGGCAAGCGCTCCAGGGGACACCGGCAGCGACACCCACAGAAGCAGAGTGGATGATGAGCTCAGTGGCCCCAAGGCCATTTCCCTCCACATCACACTCAGAGCAGGAGCCACAGCACAGCCTCCAACACAGCACGACACTGGTAACACACACTCACACACTCAGAATACAACAAAATTTGTCATTTGCTCCAAGGGTGCCCTAACAGCCTCCAGCACTTAACTGACACACGCTGATTTTCACAGGGACACAAGACGAGAGTCCGGTCAAGTCAGAGCTTTCCTCTCTCAGCTCCGTGGATGAGGAGGAGCAGGAGCTGAGAGGGTTGGTGGAGTGGATGGGACAAGTGCAGGAAAATGAACATGAGACAACAAGAAAAGAGGGGGACAACACAAACCAAGACAGGAGGAAACAAATAAGAAAAGCAAACACAGAAACAAAGAAGAGAAGCCTCAGGAAGCCAGTGGTGGGAAAAGCTTCAGCGCTGAGTCATGACGACGGCACACACACGAGCCCGCAACAGTGTGACGCGACAGTGACGAACCAGCAGCCCGCCGAGTGTCAGCCCTCGCCTCCAGCCGACAGTACGGCAGACACCCAGAGGCAGCGGGAAGGAGATCCAGGCGGTTCTGGAGACGAGGACGCTGGCCCAGCAGAGGAGGAGCAGGTGGCGCAGAGCTTTGTTATAGTGGAACAATGCAGAGACTGAAGAGCAGGTGCAAACAAGCTGAGCCGAGGTGTAAGTGTGCTGTGGGAGTGTGAGTGTTCTTCCTTCTCTCACTTTGACCCTGTTCTGCTGTCCAGCTGCAGAGCGCCACACAGATCCAGTCACGTTCATTTGTCAAGATGACGCTTTCATAGTTTCAGTGTATTTGGGCAGCTTTATGCTGGATGCCCTTCCTGACACAACCTCCAAGGCAGTTTTGTCTTCAGCTGGAATTGAACCTGCGACATTTTGATTTGCAAGGGAACGTGTTAACTGCTAAATCATCGGAGGAACTCTGAAGAGCAAAACGTGCGTTACTGCTAGGTGGTTGAGCTAATTAACCAGTATGTTGTGCTATTTACAGCAGCCTCATAATTTGACCCCTCCTCACGAACGGCAGCTTTCTGTCTCTTTCCAACGATGGAAGTATGTTTACAATGATCAAAGATCTTCTTTCCTGCAGATAAAGCACAGATAGTCTTATCATCATTTTTTTATAAAATGTTAAATTGTGATTGTTGTGCCTAAATGACCAAAATCAAAGCTGTATACCTTTGGTATATTATTAAAGCCATATAATGTAATGTAAACTTCTTGAATGCATCAATAAATAATCATGTTTTATTTAAAATAAATGAATAAATTAAAAGAAAATGAAGAGAGCTCATGAGTGGGACCCATTTTCGGCTCTGGTTGTGACCAGCATGCAGCATTTCCTGTATATGTATTTGTGCTGTTGTTTGTGAAAGCAGACTCATTCACCGCTGTCAGACTAATGCAGAGGTAGATGCATTGCATGTAGATGCTGTTTGTGTGTGAAGGTCCTCAGTCAGTCGCAGCATCAGTGCAGCCAGGAATGCCCAGACCTCTACATCGGAGAGACCAAACAGCCACTTCACAAGCGCATGACACAACACAGAAGAGCCACCTCCACAGGACAAGACTCAGCAGTCCATCTGCATCTTAAGGATAAAGGTCACTCTTTCGAGGATGCCAATGTTCACATTTTGGACAGAGAGGACAGATGGTTTGAAAGAGGAGTGAAAGAAGCATCTATGTCCACTGTGAGCGACCATCTTTGAACAGAGGCGGGGCTTACGACACCAACTGTCTGCCATCTATAATCCAGATCCTTCCCAGACGCCTTAACGCCCACTCACATCCTGGGCCCTCTGACCTCAGGAAATCACATGATCGGGTGGGGCCAGGTTTCACAATGAGCTCACCCGAAACTCTGGCTGATTGTGACCCACACCCAGTTTCACACCTTGGCTTGTGTGATTAGACCCTTTGTAAAGCTCAGACATGTATATGCTACCTAAACTAAACTTAATTAAGTAATAAATACATTAACTAGTTGTTAGTGTCACTCTGGGATCTAATCATAGAGATGCTGCACAAATGGAAGTAAGCAGTCCTACATATCTGTTTAATATGTGCACTGGAGGTCCAAAATGACTCAGGCTCCTAACAGGAATATGTGACTTCACTATTACAAAGTTGTGACCCAGTATTTTCCTGAAACTGAACATACAACTGAGAAAAATCCTGAATCAGGAGCTGCATCGTTCCCAAGGGCAGCGATGGTGGTAAACTGTAAAGCATATGTTCACACAGGCTTTGATTAAAACTTGCTGTTGTTCACCCTCAGCATCGCAGGTTCATTGATGGAAACATCTGTACATTCGTTGACTGGTGAAAGTTCTTCATTGTGTTTGGTTTGTTCGGCAGCATCAGGAAAGCTGATGTTCACTGTTCAAAAACGAACTGTTGTGAACAGAGTTGCTTATAGATCTTTTTAAAAAGTGGCGATGAATAGATTAGTCTGCTGGTGTTCCTTTAGCTGTGTTGCCTCATTTACTAAAGACCTGTCTGGACTACGTTCACAAATAATGCTCAGCCACAGTTAAACATGTCTGCTTGAAGAATGAAGCAAAGCTTTTACATTTGAAGACACATTTTTGAAAGTTGTTTTGATGCAAGCATGCATGAGCTTAAGGCTCATCTGCAGAACTGCTCCAGTATCCTAGAGTTAGGCAGGAAAAACTGCAAATGATGCAAAACAGTGCAGCTAATAAATGTAAATATTTTTTTTCTCTTCTGCCAGTTTTTTGTTATTACCTTTTTGCATGACAGCAACATAATTTTATTTTATTTATTTTTTATTTTTTTATTTTTTCTGCCTGTCCCGTTTGGCTCTTTTGCATCAGAATTGTTGTCTAAAGGCAAAGAAAGATGCCCAACGGATTTACTTTACCAAATTGACCATCCTAGCCTTGCCGTAATGGTTTATTTGATTCACCTTTTATTGTTTATTTTATTTTCACTTACTGAATACGGGACAGACTGGACTGGGGGAAAGAAGGGGAGAAAGAAAGAGGGAAAGAGAAACAGCTGAGAAGAGGGACGGGGGAGAAGGGCAAAAGACAAAAACCAACAGAATGAGCAGAAAAAAAATGCATATATCAATCACCTGGATCACCTGCTGAGAAAGAAAAAAGAGAACAAGCAGAAGAGAACAAGAGTAATAGAATAAACAACATCACAATGATATATGGGAATATGACAGTAAATACTAAATGTTAAACATTATTATACAGGCACACACAGACACAAACATCCATTCCCACCCTCATGCTCTCATATGCACTTACTCCACACTCAACCAACGTGGAGACAGACATAAAGAGACGCTGTACACACGATCACACTCCCCAAGCGTACTCTACAAACCGGGTCTAGGTACCCTTGCCCCTGGAGGGGGGAACTGCACCCATACCCAGGTGGTGTTACCCTTTTCCCTGCGGTGGGGAGAGGCAGACCGCCCCGACTCCGCAGCAGCAGGGAGGCCCCACACTCCAGACCTCAGTCGGACGGCCAACTCCTCCTCCTAGCCCCCCCCGCTCCAGCAGGCCGCAGAGAATGGGGGTGAGAGAAGACTCCAAACCTCCCTCCACCCGCTCATTGTAGTGTTGATGCATGTGTGTTCTAAGGTGCATTTAAAACCCAGGAGGGCTTGGAGCTACCTGCCAGAGAGCAGCAGGTAAGCGCATGGTCCCTCCTGCTAGCCCTCAATGTCTACGTGTATTCAAAATTGAGAGGTGGGCAACGACGCCAGGGGTGGGGTGTACACCCTGATGGTACTTTGGACTCCGTGTATCGTGCCCACCCCCAAGATCCTATATGTATGTGTAATGAGAGTGTGAGTAATGTGAATGTCTAAGTTGTGGGATAAAATTGAGGCAGAGGCAGCCAGAAGGGGACAGAGGGGGGGGGGGGGGGGGGGTAGCCTCCTCTGCACCCTGGTGACATACCCCCACTCCAAGGCCCTGCATGTGTGGGTGGTTGTGGTGGAGCGGGAAGAGGGAGGCAGCTGGAGATGGGGAGGGAAGGAAGGGAGGGGCAGGTGACCCCTCCCTGGGGCCAGCTCCCCTGCTGACCCCAGTAGGCACCCCCATACTCTGCGACCCGCCAGGGAAAGGGGGCCCAGGCCCATCCAGACCGGGGCCCAGTGCAGCAGCGCCTCCCGGCCACACAGAGCCCGGGACAGTCCACCCAACCCCACCACAGAGAAAACTGCACCCACCCCACCATCCACTCATCTTCCAGACTACATAAGACAATAGACGCCCAGGCTGAGATCTTCCTCCACCTCTCCTGTATCTCCCCCTCCTGCAGAGAGAGTTCCTGAAGAGAGGAAAGTTCCTGCAAGATGTGACAATCTCCCCCACCAGTTGAAGAGCCCCCCAGGTGGCTCGATGCACTGGCGGCACCCTGCTCCTGGGCTGGGCCCCGATGCACCCACCCGCCCACAACCCTGGTGACACACCAACCAGGACCCAAGCCCCCGAGGCCCGGCCCGGGCTCCAGCCCAGAGACGGAGCGCCCCCAGAACCTCACGCCCATCCCGGACCCACCCAGGGGCAGCCAGGCTACCAGGTCAGTAACCCACGTCCGTCAGCACAGACCCTCCCCTAGCCCCGCTGCACGCAGCCGCGAGGAAACAGTCACCCGAGAGCCAACAGAGCCCTTAATAGGCCATGATCGATACCCCGGGTTGAGCCCCCCAAGGAAGACGCCTCCGGGAACCCCCCGACGCCCTAAGCCTGTCGTAAATATTATTTACATTGAAAGTCTAATTACAGACTCGCGTTGAATGCCATTTCTGTAGGATACGAGACAAAAACCCAACTTTGACTTGTAAGAAATATTTTATTAGTTCATTATATGTGTTGGATGGAAGAGTGACGTCTAAGTAAAGTGGTGCAGTGCAAAAACATGTGTATGCATGCTGCCTCTGTGGTCTGAGGTCACTAATCTTCTGTTGGTGGATCTGGATGGAGGACAAACAATAGTTTGGGTCATTTTTTTCCCTTTGGTTAAAAGCTGTCACGTTTATTTATAGCACCAAACCACAGCAATGTTTGAGCTCAAGCTGCTTTATACTTGCAGCCCCAAGACGAGTTTTCTATTCATTACCCAAGTCTGTCGGCCTCCCACAGCCCAGAAAAATATCACCCTGACTTTAACTGATGTGCAAGCAGTTTGCTAATCCCTCTGCAGTCAACACGCCAATAATTCAGTTCAATCATATTGTTTAATTGATGCTTTTGACTTTTATTACACAGAGTGCCAACTCTCAATGAGCACAATTGCAAAGTGTATAAAATAAAACACAAATTTTACACACATTTTATTCCTAACACAATGCAGCCAACTCTGCTTGATCCTTCAAGCGCTGTAAACTCGACTGATCAGTCATGTGACCTGGCAGTGAGTCTTTAAGCACGCTCAATCATCCGGGTAAGGAAAGAGAAGGCAGAGAGCCCACAGCATCACTCAGGAAGCTCCAACGTGTCCCCGAGTTCAAGGCTCCAGGGCGTCAGGCTGTCAGTGGCTGCAGATTTTTCACAGTGCCGGATCACACAGCCTGTTCAAACACTGACTAAATGTTGTCATGGAAATAGGCTCCTTCATTCAGGTGGCAGAGCAGATGGAGGCAGGTAAAGGACAGAGGAGTGATACAGAGTGATGATCAGACCAGGACGTATAACTCGTGGTCTGAAGTGACACAACGCTGTCACTGGACTTGTTCTGTATGAAGAGTTTTCACTTACACACTTCCTCAGACTCACAGAGGATTAATCACGCTCTCAGGAAAAACTCAGCAGATAAGATGCAAGGACCAGCCTGAGCGCGCAGCATCTTTGAAGGCTGACAGGCTTGGGCTCGAGCACTGGAATGATCCGCTCTCATGTTCAGTTTCTCGATAGTTTCTTGTGAGCACATCGATTACATTTTACTTTAATACTGCAATCAAATGTACTGAGATTGGTCTTCATGAATAGGAATGGCTGACCTGGGAGTGCATACAAAAATGTCACATGTGACGAGGTGTAAGATCAGAAACAGCTTAAAAAAGGTGCTGTAACAGCTTCCTGTCAGGTTGGGGTTAGCATGAGTGCGTGTTCGGGAATCAGAGACTTGCTGCTAGGATCTTGGCTCGGTTCTCTTCGTACTGGTGCAGCATCCTCTGCAGGTTGTGGTCAGCAGGAATCACCTGCAAACACACACATCATTCTTAAATATCAGGAAGATCAGGGTTGGCTATGAGGGACTTACTCGACACAGAAAGCAGCAAAAACATGGCTCCAAACCAGATTAAAGCCTGTGTTTTGGGGGAAGCGGGGAAAACAAACAATGATACAGTGTCTCTACGCTGCACTAAAGGACAAACCTGGATAAAACTAATTGTAGGGACGACTTTCCCAAGCGTTCTTCATAGTGGGGTTGAATATGCTTCATCACAAAGCGTAATCCTGACAGCAGACAGTCTTCTGAATCAAAACAGAGCTGGTACTGCAAAAGAGACGGCTGAAAGCTGAAGGCTCCGCCTCTCCTGTGGGGGCTGAACGTCCCTGTCACTGCAGTATTTTGGATCAACTGAAGGCTTTTCAGGGAGTTTTTAGGACATCCTGATAAGAATGAATATGTCCAGCCTAGAAGTAATAAATGCATGAACAGGAAGAACACCACTACACAGGCTCTTCTATACAGTGAGCAGCAAAGATCTTCTAAATGAGTGGATAGAGCTGGATAGAAAGAATAGAAAACAGTGCTCGTATGTGTTGTGTGTGGATGGGTGAATGAGGCATACAGTATGACATGCTTTGAGTAGAAAAGCACTTAATAAGAACGAGTCCAATCACACTGACACAACTCGTGCTTCAAAAACAACTTGGGTCAACCAGACCTGGGAGTTTGGGCCCAGGTTCCTCGTCGTGTTTCTAATCAGTGTGGAAGAGTGCACCGTCCCGTCCTTGTTATGGGCTTAGTTGCAACAATATTTAGGTGGGTGGCATGAGACAAGAACCCAAGGTTTCCCCAATTCATTGTTATCATTCACTGTGTGTGTCTGTGGTGTGAGAGTACTACCTGAAAGCAAAGCTGTGCTCGTGTGAACACTCACCAACACAGGAGCAGGAACAGGCCAGGAGCTACGCCTGATTAGCCACTCCTCATAAAGCTGGTGAATGGACTCAAGGTACTCCTGGTGGATGGACACACACACACACACACACCTGAGAGACAGCTCACTGCTGATATTTATGGGCTCCGCAGTTTAACAAGGATTTTATTTAAGGTCTTTTTATCCGGAACGACTCTAATTCTTTGGGATTTTAAGATTCATGTTTGCTGCCCCACTAAACCTCTTGTGAAAGACGTCCTGAACCTTACTGACTGTTTTAGTCTTGTTCAGTCGGCGCTCCCTCCCACGAGCGTGGACGTACTTTGGATTCAGTCTTATCTCGTGCTCTGTAATTATGTGATATTCTAATTTGCACTTTTGGTAAATGGCCTGGTTCTTATATAGCGCTTTTCTACTCTGAGCACTCAAAGCGCTTTATACAACTAATTCATTCACCCATTCACACAAGCACTTCTAAGCTTAAGTGCTAAGTATCTAGTATTCATAGACATTCACGCTCCGATGGATGCATCGGAGAGCAACATGGGTTAGTATCTTGCCCGAGGATATTTGGCATGCAGACTGGAGCAGCCTGGGATCGAACCACCGACCTTCTGGTTAGTGGCTGATCTGCTCTGCCACCTGAGCTACAGCCACTTTTCTGATCACTGTCATAATTCAAATTTCTGTGCTGACCAGTTAAACCTCTGTTACCTGTGCGCGAGCTCTGCACCATCACTCCTGCTGGACATTTTTCTGCTGTTTCAGAATATTGGGGCCTTTATTTGGGCATCAGCCAGGCTCTGCTCCCTCTTCTCCAACCTGCTCACAGGCAACGTAAACGCGACAGCATTTCCCCAGTTTTGGCTTCCAGTAAATTTTAGATTTGATTTTAAGCTTTAATTGTTTGCTTTTAAGTCTCTAAATGGGTCGGCTCCCTCTTACCTCTCTGAACATACTCCTAACAGAGCCTTCAGGTCTTGTTGTTCCTAGAAGCAGACTCAAACACAGAGCAGGCCGGCCTTTACGGTGGCTACATCGTGACTTTGGAACGCTCTCCTTTTCGCATTAGGACCTCCCTAACACCACATCTTTATTCCCTTACTGTGACTCTTTTCTTTGTTTTTGTGACCTGTCTGTTGGGTTTTTTCCCAGTTTGTGCAGCACTTTGGTCAACCTGTTGTTTAAAAACATACTTATAAATACACTGACTTGAATTGACAGGACGCCTGCTGTAAACTTGTCATGTATGTTTGTAGTAGCAGTTGTCTGGTAAGGTGTAAATATTGATGCCACCTCACTGCAGTCCATGTAGTGAAGACCCAGGTGAACAGAAACTGGAGCTAGGAGGAAGCCGTGTGCTGACGTGTGCTGCTGCTCACATCTTTAGCCTTTTGTTGCATCTCTAGGAACCAGCTTCATCTTTGAAGCAGAGCTCCAGCATTTGTACGCGTTTCAAACAAAGTGTTAAATGCCATTTGCCTCGACAAACCTCAGATTTTTCACCATGAGTTGGAAATGTTTTCAGACTCTCTGGAGTAGCTTTGTGGTCACTTCAAGTGGTCATTAGATTGGCACTACTGTGCAGCTGTCTGTGTCCCTTTGAATTGACAAACTTCAATGAAGTGAAGCACAAGCTCCTCACCAGTGGAATGACTTTCTCCTCTTCTCTGCATCGCTGCTTTAACCTTTCATGGCAGGTCTGAGGAGACGTCTGCAGGTAAACTGGAGCCAGGGAAAAAGCCAAATATGACATGTATCATTATTATTACTGCGACTACATGAACTCATTTCATTACATAGTAATGCCATTTGTATAAACACACAACCTCAAAGACAGAGGTCAGTTCTCATCGTGTACATTCAGACGTGCACAGGATTCGTGCTTTGTTTCTTGATGCTGAGCTGCAGCAGGTTTGTTTGTGTTGTACTCACCAATGAGATCAACAGGAATGCAAATGTTAGCTGTAATCCAGTCAAACCACTCGCTGAGAACAGCATAGTCCACCTCTGGCATTTTCCCACTGGAAGAAAAACATGAAATAAAACTCTAATTCTACTCAAAGCACTTTATAAACATGTCTCATTCACTCATTCACAGGTTCTATCTGACCTAACGAGCTTGGAAAGAAAACCGACTGGACTTCTTGAAATGTCTTGAAGACGTTTCAGCTCTCACCTTAGAAGCATCTTCAGTTCTAAGGTCTCACAGTGATTTCACCCAGAACCTCCGCTGATAATTTCACACGTTGGCACATGATCACTAGCGGGTCAACAACACCAACTACGGCTTAAATACCCGGGACTCTCCACACATTGGAGGTTCAACCATAGACTGTAGCAGTCAAAGATCAAACCATCAACGCTCTGATTAGTAGGTGACCGTCTCTACCTCCCGAACCACCCCAGCTCTCTAAATTCCCAGAAATGTCAGAAATGCTCAGTTACAGGTTGGATGATTCATTTGAGACAGTTACATATTTTAAATGAAATGTTACATTTTAAGTAACTGCTTCTCTGTTTACATAGCTGCGGCTGTGAGGCACTTTGGCCATTACTGCAAATCAACATCTGGACTATTTCATGGTAAGACTTGGCTACAATGATGCATGACTGAACACGACCTTTACATTAGAGACATGAGAACAGATGCTGAGCCTGACTGAAATAACAATCCATCCTCTCTGTCTGTACATAAATCACATGCACAGGTTGCACACTCTCCTACTTCAGCGCTGCAGGGCTGTGTTGTTCAGGTGAAACTGTGTGGATGATCCGTGGATCAGATTACTGTACCTTCTGAAGAGATTCTCCACAAAGATGTACTTGGCGCTGAAGAGAGATCTCTCCATCATCCTAACAGGAGCTGCCTGAAACCAACAAGAAACAGCACGTGTGCCAGCGTATCCGTTTGCATAACCAGCATACAGCCATCAGTGTGCTAGCCCAGGCTATATGGGTGTTAGCATGCAACAAAACAAGCACAGAGTAAACCAGCTGTGGTGCTAGCTAGCAGGACACTTACCACAGCTGACAGGTGTCGATCCAGCATAGTGAGCTGAACGTAGGTCTGTAGCGTGATGCCCCAGCGCTGAGGATCCTGGTACATTAAAGCCTGCGGGGACAGAACCTGCAGGTGAACAGCTAGACTGACATGCAGGGAAGTCACACTACCAACCAGCACTCAACACATTCCCAGAGCATTTGATAAGCTTGACCAGACTCCTGAGGAAGGATCCTGATGGAAGCGGGAGTATACAGAGACAATCCATGGTGTTTACACTCACCACATCTCATCCCAAGTCAACACTGTTCAGCACCAGCGCGTTAAACACCGGCGCGTTCAGCACCGGCATGTTAAGCACCGGCATGTTCAGCACCGGCGCGTTCAGCACCGGCGCGTTCAACACTCCAGCATCATAAAAGCACAAAATGTTTTGGAAGAATCCTTCCAGCTCTGCACACTGACAGCACGGTCATGTACGTTACCAGAGGGTTGTGCCCTCGGACATCTCTCCATTTAGAGATTGGCTCTGTAAGGACCTGCAAGAAAGAGGCAAGGAGAGAGGAATACATTCGTGAACAAATGGTATACTTTGAGCTCGGTAACACTGGAAATCTTGAACGCACACAGCTACACTGCACAAAGACTGACTGACCTCGATACTGCTGGTTTTGCTGAAATATTCCAGACATGTTGTCTTCCCACTGGCAATGTTCCCCTCAACACAGATCTGAACACAGCAACGTACAGGCAGACTGTCAGACACTGCTGTGAGTCTCTGAATATTCATCACTTCCACTGAAAAACTATGGACGATCCGTCCCACATGAGAATCTGCTGTCCACATTAACATTCACATCATTCCCAGCATGCACCGAGGGGCAAACTCAGATTAAACATGGAGGCTCACCACTGCTTTCCTGTCCTCTCCATCCCGCAACAGCTTCCCTTAGAAGGGAGACAACACAGTCAGACTCGATTTCACTTCCTGTAAGTGTTATTGGTTGATTGATTTGAAGGGGGCTCAATACTGTGGGAAATAAAAGATAAAACCTCAAAGAGCTCGTTTTGAACTGTTTGTTTCCCCACATGTTCTTATGACGCTACTCTGAGTCACTCCCTTTTCATCAGCTACTGCTGACAGCACACAACACGTTAACTGACTGCAGATACCTGAGTTCAGACTGAGGTCAGATCGCTGCTGTCGATCTGTAAGCACCGGGGCAGACATTTGAACCCGGCTGGTTAAACGCTGCTTTAAAGCTCGAGTTCAGCACGGGTCTGATGTGTCCTGACAGCGGCAGCACTGACCTGCAGCCCCGGGCCGTGTCCCGCTGCGGGCTCTGGACGGGACCAGCCTGAATCCCCCGGCACACGCTTTCCTCCACCCGCTCCATCCAGCCCACAAACATGCCGGCGCCACGGCACGGCGAGCGGACACGAGTGTGACACACACCGACATCAGTGTGCCATGTCAACAGCCTGTACACGATCCTCTGTACTCACCACACAGGAAGAAGAAGCGCCGCATTTCTTCTTCGAATTATAAGAAGCCGCATCACTGTCAAACAGCGCCACCTACTGTAGACGACCAATCGTCTGCTCGACGGAAGTTGCGTCACCAAAACAACAACAACACGAAGCGGAAGAGCGAAGAAGTCGGCAAGTCCGCTATTTTTTAATGGAAACTGGCATTTCTTCTATGTCTACGTCAAGTTACAGAGTCTGGATTTAGCGGAAACGACGCTGAATAGCGCGTTTAACCCTTTTGCTTTGTGGTAAATGTTAGCCGCGCGCTAGCCGCCCATTTCTAGTCTTTTCAGTGGCTACACCTGCTTTCCGTGGCTCGTTACAAACGATCTGAGATATATGAAGTAGTAAGCGTATTTAATGCCATACTAGGCAGATTTACCGCACTGCCATTTACTACACATTTACCCGTGTTTGGCTATTGTCAGTACATCTCGCTCGTTGTAAACTTTCTTTAAACATGTATGATTCCAGCCTACCGGATGGGCACTTTTGACTTTTTGTAGTTCAGTTCACTGATTGACTCTCCTGCAGTGCTGTTTTCCTGTATTCATCACCTTTAATAAAGTGTCCTGTGTTACAGTAACAGTGAGTTGTGGATTTACTTAATGAATGCCTAAGTTGGGCTTTAATCTGCCTTAGACATGTGTTTTGTATTTTTTTATTATTAAGTTATTCTCTGCCAATAGGTCTAGAAACACATAACAGACCTGAACCAACGAAGCAATGTGTACATGCAGGCAAAGACAAGTTTTGGAAGTATTTGTACAACACATGCCTCCGCAACAACTTCAGCGTTTCCTGGAATTGATTAGGAAACACTAACAGAGCTATTATCTGTTATGGGAGTCAGATAGTCTTGGTTGACTGTGAAGGCCATGGTGTATGATCACGCCATTTTCATAATCAACTATTCAGTCTATTTGTCACAGGACAAACATAATCTCTCATAGCAAGTTTGTAATGATTTTACAACTCTTTTACCTTTGGCAAGTGAACTCTAACATGTCTGTCTGTAAATGACAGTGTCATGAATAATCCTTCAGTTTTTACCAGTACAAAAGTAAAACAGTTACATTGTCTCATCAGGAGAACCTAAAAGACTCCTCTTATGGCTAGTCTTTGCACATGATAATCACAGAAGAAAAGAAAGGAATTGATTTTCAATTGCGCTTAATTTCAGGAGACTTTCCAACCTGTTGGTTCAAAAGAACCAAAAGAAAATCCTCATCGATGTTGGAGTAAAAACTAGATGCTTTTATTGGAATACACACTGATAATGCTTACTGTCCTGTCATTGTAAACCAGTCAGAATACATAAATAACTCATTGTGATCATGCTGACTGACTTATGTATGTATGTATGTATATATATGTATATATTGTACTATTCTTAGTTAGTGTATTGTCTGTCTTGTCTTAATGTTGGTTTAAAATGGAGCACTGTAACAAAAAATAATTTCCCCCAGGGATCAATAAAGTATTCTGATTCTGATTCTGAAGACCACAGACAGCAGTCCAGGCGTCAGGTGGGATAAAGGAGCTGGAAACATCACCTGACAAAGAAAAATCAGACAACAAACTGAGTGAATAAAAGAAGGCTTCTTCGTTGCACATTTTTCACCAATCACAAGCCTGTTCTTTCGCTCTAGACTTTCGACCAATCACCGATCAGGATGAATTGCACTGCTGTACTGTGCATCCCCGTCCGCACAAGAGGGCGACAAAGGAGTGTTTGCACACCGTAGGAGGAGGAGAAGAAGAAGAAGAAGTAGCGTTCAGCATGGCCGCAGGCTGGGAGGCAAAGCTGCAGCTGGTCCAGAGACACGTCCGCGCTTTCCCAGACTTTCCCAAGAAAGGGATCCTGTTCAGGTAAGACACTGCGTTCTTGTTTGAACGGCCCAGCAAACGTAAGGTCTCTTCGCTGTTCTACCGCGAATAGAAACGGGTCTCTGAGAGCTGTAACCAGGTGCAAGGGCACGTGTCAGACCCCTGCTACCAGGAAGCACACTTTGCCCCCACAGTGAGCACTTAGGAACAGCCGAATAGTGTGTGTGTGTGTGTGTGTGTGTGTGTGTGTGTGTGTGTGTGTGTGTGTGTGTGTGTGTGTGTGTGTCGTGCAGTGCAGAAGGAGGGCGGGGCTCTTCAAGTTAAAGCAGCGGCTCATGTAGTCTGTCATCGGTACCAGCTCATCTATGACCTACGATTGTTTCCACAGCCTGAGCTTCAGACAGTGAACGGCCTCCGTGACCCGCTGAGCATGAGGTCAATATCAGTGTGTATTTCAAAATAAAATCCCTTTGAAATCTTGCTGTCAGGATGCCGCAATGGCTCAAAGCACTGAAAGCCTTCACTGTAGTCAGAGAACTGCTCAGAGGTTAACTTCAGAGGCCTTTGAACATGACGATGAGCTGTTTAATAAGGAATACATCACGCAAATGAATATGAAACAACGTTTAACCTTCAGGCTGTTAGTAGTTTTTGACCGTGGCAATATTTTCTTGCAACACTTTGATGACTGTGCATGAAAATTGCCACTCAGCTCTGAATGTTGCAGACACAGAAACAGTTGATCTGTTACAGTAATATAATCGGGTGTTAGCCTTCCAGCAGTGAAAATGCATACAGTGTTTTCTAATAGTACTCCCTAGAGGTAGCATGTAAAAAGTAGTCCGCCCAACACAGAGCCCAGTGACACTACAACATCCAGCTACAGGCTGGTTCAGTTCAAATAACATGCAGTATTTGTTCAGTTAGTACTGTGCATTATAACTATGCCACCTACAAGTCAAAGGCTGGGTTTTGTCACTCCAATGTCAAATATAGATCAGAAATCAACACTTTGCATCTCTAGGAAATGAAATCTCTCTGTGGAAATGTATGTTATAATTCTGATGTGTATCCAAAAGGACTGGTTACTATTTAAGCCTGACTCTTTACCTGGAGGTCCAATCCCCCCAGTAAGTAGACGAACCACTATTCCTGCTGAGCCACAGCTACTCCCAGTATCAGCTGATCATAGGAATTTGCTGATATATCAGTATTGGGATTTATAACAGCTGATAAATGGAGACACAGGAGAAAACCCTTCAGCATGGTTTCAGGGTGTTCCTCCTGTGCTCATGTTGCATTGTTTGTCTATCAGAGGGTGGCTTCCCTCAGAAAAAGATCAGCAGTTATATCTGACTTTTAAGCCACCAAACAATAGCATGAGTCTTAAAAGCCCTGTATCTGCCAGGCTGTAAATGCTACAAACTGTTGTGTCTGAATCTTGCAGAGATATTTGTCCCATCCTCAAGGATGCAGCTGCCCTTAAAGCAGTAATTGACCTGTTTGAAGAACATGTGAGGAACATGTACCAGCACGTGGATCTGATTGTAGGTAAGAAAAACAAAAGCAGAGCTCTGAAACTGCTGTGCTCCACCTTTTAAAGGCGTCTTTTAACACACCTTAAACATCCTCTCAGCCAGCTGTATCGCATGCTTGGTGTTCGGAAAGTCCACTTTATTTGTGCAGCTGTGTGAGATATTGTGTGTTAACTCCTGTGAGTATAGTGGTAAAGCATGTACACTCCATCAGATACTTCTGTTCAATATTTTTCCATCACTTGTTCTTAGTGTAAGCTGTCTTACAACGTCAAACATGAGGCCGCCCTGGACCCAGCTCCTCAGCAACAGCTGCTCAAAGTGAAAGAGTTGAGACTGGCAGGAAGCCGGCCTGTACCTGCTTGCTTCCTTAGTTTATTTATGTTCTTAAGCCAGTCAGGTCTGTGTAACAGTCAACAGCACACGGTGAATAAATGAAAGTGGCTCTCTTTTTATCTGGTTAAGTTACCATGGTAACTCATGCTGAAGTTGGCTGTGTTCAGTTTAGGTTTAAAATTGCCTGGAAAGACAATATTTACATTGACTCTTTATTGTGCAACATGTGTGAGTTAAGCAGTGCTGTAATCAAACCATCACAAACTTGCATTATCACAGGATTATTTGTGATGTGTTTGATCCTTAAGCTGCTGCCGAGTCTCTTTTAGTCTGTTCGAAGTGCAGCTGCTAGAGTACAAGAATATCTGTTACACACTGAACTCCTTTATCAGGCTGTGGGACCGTGAGCTTTACTGCTTCCATGCATCCAGTTTAAATGTGCAGCCGTCACTTTAGTAGCAAACAGCAACCCTGAGCACGCTCAGACACACAATCACTCACAGAGGATTAAATAATCTTATCTGCAACAGTGTTGCAGTTTACTGCTGTTTCTATAGAATTCTAATCATTCAATCACAGTCATCATCTGATAACGTCTCTGGTTTGGTTCGGGCAGGTTTGATGTTATTGTGTCCTTTTAATGTAAATGTTGCTCCTCCCACCTCATTATTGCTGTTTGTGTGTGGCAGGTTTAGATGCTCGTGGTTTCCTGTTTGGGCCTCTGCTCGCCCAGAGGCTAGGTGTTGGCTTCGTCCTGGTCAGAAAGAAAGGCAAACTGCCCGGAGCCACTGTTTCTGTCTCTTATGATCTGGAGTATGGCAAGGTAAAGAACACAAGGACACACTCTGAAAGGTTTGTGTGTTTGGAGGGCGGGCAGGATGAAACTGTTAGAGATGAGGTACTAAGGACAATCCTCATAAAAGTGGAGGAAATATGTATTTTTGGACATTTCACTGCTCGACTTTTTCATCCCCACTCCTCTTTTCCATGGGGCAGTTGAACGCATCCCTTCCACAAGCCGTATACAGAGACACTTATGGAAATGTAGACACTATGATCCTATTCTGCAGACAAGGCAGCAATATCTTAGACACACCTTCAGCCTTACTGGCCTGCTGTAAGCGCTGCGTCCTATAGGAAGGATCCAGCACCACAAACCCAGGATGGGAGGGTTTGTGGTGTTTGTTACATAACAAACAAACAGTATACTAAGACAATGTCAGCTTGTTTTCACCTGTTGAAGTGGAAAATAAGATCCAGTTGAAGTGCATCCTTTAGGTCCTGTAGTGCTAATCACAAATACGTGCACTGCAGCTTGCTGTCATATTCGTGTTTTTGTTTCAGTGACGTGTCTGCACAGCAGCTCAGAGATTCAGAGACAGAAAACCCACTGCTAGCTATCATGATGCAGATATGAGTCGAGGTTTACAAGAAACTCCGTTTCTCCTTTCACTGTTACTTGAGATAAGAAGTTTAGTCTCTGTTGCATCGTTGAGCTTGACCACATTCAGATCTCATTAAAAATGGTATTTACTCTGTTCCCCCAGGCAGAAGCAGAGATCCAGGAGGATGCTGTGGCGCCAGGACAAAGGGTCCTGCTCGTCGATGACCTCCTGGCTACTGGAGGTGAGAAATTGCCCAGTTTAGATGTGATTCAGTCCGACTGAGACATGAATACAAGTTATGTTGCTGAATATTTCCCCTTACTGGCACTTCTGCTTTTACTTCAACATTAGATAATCCGTGTAACATTATGGATGCCACGGGGGGATTCAGCGTTCACAGAAACAACCTTCATGACAGACGGCAGCTCTGATGCGTAGCGGTCGTTTCTTATGGTTTATGAAAGAAGCTGCACAGCTCGCTCGCGGCTGACACACAGCATTAATATTACTAGAATCTTTTTTCCCCCAGTCTCATGTTGTGACTCTGGTTTGACTTTTTTAATTAATGGCAGCTTTCCTGTCTTGAAATGGCAGTGATGAAGGAAAAGTTTGACTAGAACAGCATCGTCCTGTCTGGGCAGTGATGCGCACTACTCGTCTTCACTTTTCATACTTTGTTTAATCTGTGATGATTTTCCTTCACTCTTCTCCTGGTGAACTCGGCTGTTGCCTCCTCCCCTGTTTTGGCCCATAGAGTCGTGCACGTCCAGCGAGGGGCAGTTACATTTTGGAGGTCTGTCTGTGAAACCCCTCTGAGACGCATAACGTGAACGGGACCATAAGTTAGGCTAAAGTCAACCCAGGCTTTCAGCTCAGCTTGAAGCGAATGTTGTTGTGCGCGAGACACCTTTAAGCTTTCTTTCAGCTGCAGCAGCAGGGCTGTAATTCAAACACAGGCTTACTCTGCATGAAAGTTTCATACATCGGTCCAGAAGTACTAACAGTTGCTGTTTTGGGTCATATTGATCCATTAAATATGTTTTTTTATTGATCCATATCACAGAACGCCGAGGTAATGAGGTCTGAGAGCTCTCCCTGTTTTCTGGAAGACTGAAAGAAAAGTTACCTGACAAGCCCAAATCCTGCTTTGCACTGTCGTCTTGGGTCCCCCTACTTCAATAAAAACTCGGTGTAGAGAGAAACAAAGCGGATTGGGCTGTTAGGAGTATCGGTGGGATGCGTGACTTTCTTTGGACTGATTTCTCTTAGGAAGTCTGCCTTTAAGACTTTGACATGTGTGTATTGCAGGGACGCTGCATGCTGCCGCCGAGCTGATGAGGAAACAGCAGGCTGAGGTTCTGGGCTGCATGGTGGTCATCGAGCTCAAAGAGCTAAACGGCATCGACAAACTCAAACCACACAGAGTCTTCTCCCTGCTTCAGTACTGAGGACACTCGACCCAGACAAGAAATCTCTTAATTTTACAGTAATTTTGTTTACAGGGTGTAGCTGCGCCCCGTTATTTTAATGGGATGTTACTGGAAGTACAGTACGTCCAGTGTCTGAGCAGCATCCAAGTTTACTTTGCCTCGGCTCAGAAGGCAGGGTGAGTTTGACCCTGTCTGGGTTCATGTTCAGGCGTGACGACTCTGCCACTGGAAGGCAGCTGCTAGTCACGAAACATGAACAACTGTGATGGAAATAACAGGGAGTGCAGATGAGACTGAAATGACTAAGAATACAAAAGATGCAGCACATGAACACGCAGCAGCCTCCATCAATGTAATGACTGAAAAAAGAAACGTTCCACTGGAAATGACCAAAACCAGCTTTACTGGGTGTAACTTTGCAATAAAGTGTACAACACATCTGTGTCAGTCCAATCATGTAACATCTAAAAACAAACACTGGTTATCACTGATGACTAAATGATCATCACTGTCTATGCTGGAACATTTAAAGCCATGAGACAAGCTTAAGACTGGTTTAGAATCAAGTGTGCAGCTTAAATTGTCTTTGTGTGCAAGTCTTCCAGCTGCAGCCAGCTGTGCTTTGCTCGAGGGTGAGTGTAGTTGTAGAGCACAGCAGCTGTCATGAAGCAGGTCTGCTTACACATCAAACCAGAACGAGCCGAACACGAGCTGAAACTCCGGTTTGGTCACAGCAAAGTCAATCATTACCTTTACTGATGAGTTACATCAGCCTGCAGCTGTTCGAATGGACCCGTTTTCTGCATCAGTAATGAGAACATCAAACACCCACAGCACCCTGCTGAGCTGTTTAAGATCCCCTCATGACCAATCCACCATTCGTGACAGCACAAAGCTGGGTGCAGCTCTTCACTGTGTTTCTTGAACATTCTCATCAAACAGTGACTCTGAATCTAAAATACAAAATGAGTTTACTGCATAGAAAAGTGTTCCTAATAACAAAGTCAGTACATCCGTGTTACACTTTGGATAGAAGGAAAAAACAAAACTGGATCAGTGTTTCGAACAACTCAGCACAAGCATGTCAGGAGGACTCCTTCAACTCCATCCATGTATTATCCAAACCAGACGAACGTGCCAAAACCTGCGGACAACCACTGAAACGTGCTAAAAATACTGCGAGGCGGTCACGTTAAAGGCCACCAGGCCTCAGATCAGAGTCTCCTCCTCTCGGAGTCTGCTGTTCACCGTGTCCGTCACAGTGCTGAGCTCCATGTTCTTATTCAGCTTCAGGTACAAGTCCTTCCTCACTGTGTGAAGAGTCAGCCAATCACCAGCCACTTCTGCCAGCAGATGGATGTGTTTCTCCATTTCACCTGTTGATTACAAAGGATCAGCCGGTCAGCTTCTACCTAGTGAATACGGCTCTACCTGGTTCAGTTTTCTGCTACATTTCTAACAGTTACAAACAGAAACCCTGTGTGGAGGGAGATCTCAGCACAAGCACCACATTGTTCTGTTTCGTGAACCAACCTGTGCTCAGAGAAGATCTGTAGCTTGCCACCATCCGGTTACACGCCACCTCCATCGTTAAAGCCGGTTTCTTCTCTGCAACAAACACACTGCGGAGAATCCGTGCCAGCTCCCCAAGGCGTGACATCATTAACAGGCGCTCCTCCTGCTTGCTGTTACGAGTCATGACTGCCTGGAGCTTCTGTGCCTCCTTTGCCCGAATCTGAGGAGAAAGCAAAGTAAACTATAAAGATGTGTTTTTAGCAGCTGTTAGAGACAAAAATCACATCTTAAAGAAGCTCCAACAGCACTGTGGTCGACCCCCCTGAAGAACTGTGTGCCCGGTCTACCTACCCGGTCCAGCAGAGACTGGGACACCCCTTTCAGGGCATTTGGGACAGCTGATGTTTGGGGGACTGTGGGGTTCTCCTGGGATGTTGGCTCTTTGTGAGCAGCTTTGTCTTCTGTCTTCAGAGCCAGCCCAATCAGAGCCTTCTCCATCTGAACACACACAAAAAGCCAACACATTTAGCGTTACAGTAATTATACTAATATAAAGTTCCATTAAAGAGCATCATGACAATCCCCGGCAGCCTACACCTGTTGCAGCATAACTAAGGGAGGATTCAGGGTCACCGGTCCAGCCCTAACTTCAGCAAAAAGGAAAGCTTGAATCTTAAAAGTAGAGATAGTGTCTGTCTCCTGAATCCAAACTGGAAGCTGGTTCCACAGAAGAGGGGCCTGAAAACTGAAGGCTCTGCCTCCCATTCTACTTTTAAATACTCTAGGAACAACAAGTAGGCCTGCAGAGCGAGAGTGAAGTGCTCTGATAGGGTGATATGGTACTACAATAATGATTGCATTTTATAAAGCGCTTTACAATGCCACTATTCATTCACTCTCACATTCACACACACTGGTGGAGGCAGCTGCAGTTGTAGCCACAGCTGCCCTGGGGCAGACTGACATCATTAAGATATGATGGGGCACAAATATACAAGAATATGATTTTGGATTTCCAAATATCCAACTACGCTCTCTCTCTAGTCCCCGTCACCCAACGAAAGCAGTCCTACATGTTGGATGGAGCACACGTGCTGGTCAAAACGACTCAGCCTCTTAACAGTAAGACGTTCTTGTGACTACACCCACTGTTACTAAGTAGTGCTCACCAGTTTCCTGGAACTGAACATACAACTGAGAAAAATGCTGAATTAGGAGCTGCATCTCTCCAAAGGGATCGATGGCGGTAAGCTGTCAGTCACCATGTTCACGCAGACGGCTTTGATTAAACTTGTTCCTTCTGTCCTTCACCCTCATGAACAGTAGGAGGTGATGCGAGTTTACAAGTAACAACACAAAACACGCGACGCTGGTCTGGTGGCAGACTCAGGAGGGGCTACGTGATTAACTGAGAGGGGAAAGTGCTACAGAGTGTGGGTATGACACAGCTGTTTGTGATTGAGGTCAAGTGTTGAACTGACAGCCTGGAGTGATTACTGCCCATGTGACCTTCAATCTTTTGAGACAACGCCACAAATGTGTGTAAACAACACCTGAAATTCAGAGTGCTAACACCTAACAGATATTAATCTCAGACTACAGTAAGCTCATCGTTTACGCAGAAGCGTGAGAGCGGCGACACTGCTGCAGCACCTTAGGTGTGATGAGTGAGCGGGCCTTGTCGAGCACCTCCTGAGCTGTGGCCAGTTTCTCCGGGCGAGGAGTCTGAGGCAGTGCGCTCGTATGGACGGCTGGCACAGAATCCACATTAAAGCGAGGATGCCAGCGGGTCAGTTTGTCTTCTGGAACCAACACTGGGGGATCCAACGAGGACAGGAAAACCTGCAGGGAAAAAAAAGGAGATTTAGGCAAAAGTTTGAGACGACAACAAAAAAGTAACTGCTGTGTGACTTATTAAAAAAATGAGTGAACCCAAACTAGAGCAGCTGACCTTGTGGTGCTGTTTGACAATGGAAAGCAGGCTGTTATGGAACACACGTCTTCTCTCCAGGAGACGAGAGGCTGACAGCACAGGTCGAGCCTCGCCATTTTCTGAGGAGAACAACCCCAAAAACCCAAATCAAAGCCATGTACTGAGGGACAGTTTACAAATATGGTATTTGGAGAAAAGGGTTGGCTGAGCTGAAGGTGACGTGCGCTCTAACCGGAGACGATGATGGGGTCCACGGTCAGCTGGTAGCTTCCCTTCTTAATGCTGCTGTTGAAAGCTTGGATGTGTTTCTCCTGCCGGAACGTGTAGGCCTCAGGAAACACCGTCTTTATCTGACCCACGTGGCTCTCTTCAAAGCGCCTCAAAGAGGAAAGAAGTCAGTTATTATCTTTAGCAGCGAGCCACAGGTCCAGCGAGCCTTAGCTTAAAAACACACGAAGCTGCTGACAGCTGGAACCTTTCTAGCACAAACAACAGGACTGCTGACACATTCCACTTTCCCACACATTCTCAGCTTTTGTCTCACGAACTCATCCGACTAACCGAACACTTACTTGTGCATCATGTCCTGAACTCCCCGTTTGATCTTGGTGAAGGTCGCGGTCTCGCAGCGGTTGTACAACATGGCGACCACAGTGTCCATGCTTCTGAACATTTCAGCCAGCACCTTGTAATGGTAGGGGAGCGAGAGGCCTGGGGGGGCATCTTGAGCAAGAGTGTGGTACCGCTGATACGCTGGCTGCTCGGTGCTGGACACACAAGGGAGGACATTCACTTTAACATGGACTAAACAAAAGCTCATCTTTGGGGAAATGCAGCTTACTCTCACTTAGCTCTGTGCACATGTGCAAGTGCTCACCTGTCCTGAGCACGGGTCTCAGTCAGCTCATGCTCCACTGCTGCTTTTGCTTCCTTCCTCTTCTGAGCTTTAGCTGCAAGCTCTTTGGCCCGAGCTACAGAGAGCTTCAGGGTCTTAGCTTCAGCAGAGGCCGAAATGATGGTTTCAGGAACAGCAGGGGAGCTACTGTCAGGCACTAAAGATGGAGAGGGTGTAGCTGAGGACGCAGTGGCAGGGATCTCATCTACACGCTTCTTAATCCTCAGAAGGCGTGACTTGAGAGCAGCGATGTCCTCTTTACCCAGGACCTGCCAGAAATGGAAAAAGGTGCTCTCAGCTGGGGCTGCTCAGTTAATCGAATTTTAACCACGATCTGGGCTTTCAGTGAAAATAATGGTGATTATCATTTTTGCCATAATCGAGCAGCCCTACTCTCAGCTGCGACCAAAACACACCAGAGGTCATGTGTGCAGCCCTGCTCCCCACATGCTGATTAGCCATCATGAGTGTTTCTCTCTCACACACAGCAACCTTTGTTAAAGAGAGGCGTGTTTCAGATATGATCAGGCTGCTCTCATTGTTCCAGTATGAAGACCTTATTCAAACTGCTGAGACTGAACCCTCTCAGGAATGATATTAAATCACAAGTTCAGTCTCTGAGAAAAGGCATAGAAACATCTCATTTATTCAGCTGAGAAACCTCGTGAGATTCAGAATGCCGATTTAAAGCCAGATCAGTCCAGAGGAGCAAATATCCAGACACTACAAAGATCTGAGCATGACGAAGAGTACACAAAGCCTGCAACTACAGAGTGAAGGCAGGACAAAGCCTGTGGGTCTGTGTGTACATGCACACGTCTGTTACCTGTGCCGTGTCTGCGGGCAGCTCCAGTTTCTTCCTGGCAGACCGCCTCGCCGGCCTCTCTGCTCCTGCAGCGGCTGCCGGTGCTCCGAGATCCGCCTGCCGCCTCTTCTTGGCGGTGCTGTGCTCGACGGCTGCGGCGGACACGGTCGCTCCGAGGTCAGCCGAGCCCCGCTTGGGGGTGCGGGGACTGGAGAGGGGTTGCTCCGCGCCATGGTTCAGCCCTGCGGCCTCGTCGATTACACGGAGAAACTCTTCATGAACTGTCGACGAACACGAGAAGGCGCTGCGTGGCTCTGTCGGCTTCGTTGGGCCGCCAGTGGCTTTCTTCGTCCGGGAGTAGAAGTCGGTAACCCGAGCCTGAGACATGCCGCTGGCCTCACAAGCGAACACGAAAACAAAACGAGGACGAGCAGAGCCCCAGCACACAGACGCCGTCTGCAAACGTTCTCCGGAAGTGCGCACACTGCACAGGAAGAAGAAACAAATGTTCGCGCGAAATGAATAAAGCCACGCCTCCCCCGGTCCTCTTGGTCGGAGGGTAAACCAGGACTGGAGCAGACCGTGGGCGGGCGTGTTCTTCTTCTGTGTAAAAGTTTTCCACACGCTAAACACGGGCTTTGAGCGGTGCTGTGGATCAACATGTCCAGTGTCTGTTTGTGAAAGTGTAACTTTACCTGTCTAATCACCATGGTTACAGCAGGTGATCACGTTCAAATCACGCCACCTTCCCGATAGTTTGCTGCGTGTTTCAGTGACACACACAAATAACACCGGTCCACCCAACCTCGTGGGTTCACACAAAGGGAGAATCTGTCTAACAAACCACAGTAAAGGTAATGAGAATATTCGTGCTAAATAGTATGCAGTTAATCATGACAAAGTTCAAAAGGGACGTGAATGTGAAAGCTATCCTGAGACTTCTGGGTCACGTGCTAGAACATTTTGTCTTTACTTTGAAATGGGAAAATGTTGTATTTGTTTCTTTCAAAGGCAAAACGGAAGATGTATACTTTATAATAAATCTGTTAGCTATCTTAGCTAAATGTTATTTCCAGAAATGCAAAAGCCTCATTTTAAACACAGCTATACTGATAACTGCTTAGTGGATCACTTAATAAAAAGGCTATAAAAACAATTACTATTTGTACTAATTACAAATTATTTGAATGTAGGCTATGTAACTTTTTATATGCACCCCCTGGCATGTGTTAATTATGTTCAAATACATTCTCTGTATACTGTTGCTTAATAAAGTTGTTGTTGTTTTTTTTGTTTTTTTTTTGGGGGGGGGGGGGGGGGGGAGCAGAATAACACTAGATCACAACCACGTCACTGTGTGTCGACAGGGGCGTAATTTCCAGGGGGGTTAGGGGGGTCAGATTTATTTATTTATTTAGACAGAGAGACCCCCCAAGGTTTAGCACGCTGATGAGCAGTGAGCTTTGAATGGTCCACAGCAGCCACTCAGCCACAGGATGACTGAGTGGACTGTGCGCCATTGATCTCTTCTGTGATTTGCAGCCGGAAGCTGGAAGATAAATCTGTGGCTGTGGCTCAATGCGGACACTGAGCCACAGCCACAGATTTATCAAATCCAAACTTTTGTTGACTTTGTAACTGAAACCTGTGAAAAATCAGCTGATATCTGGAGTTCTGTAATGTGGAAACATCTGGAGAGAACAAGTCGTAATTTCACTGCTTTGCAGTCAGGAGTGGCTGCTGAGCGCCACGAGTTTATTTCAATTAATATCGTTTTTCTAAGTCATCACATCAGGATCAACGCGGTGACCTCTCCACGCCGGTGCTGCGTCACCCTGCGTACGCAGAGGGGCGCTACCTGACCGCGTTATTATACGAATTTTGCCAAACTTGACGTGAGGAGCGGCCTCAGGTACCCCCAAGTACTGACTGACACGGATCTGACACGGGAGAGTGTGAAAGGGTCATTAGAAGAAGGACTGAGTGCTGTGAGCGCTCTGCACGAACTTTAACGCGCAGTCAGACTGCGAGAGAGGGAGGCGACTGTGAGCAGCTGCAGTATGAACGCCCCTCACACGGACCGCCCGTGAATCACTTTTTCCATGTGCCGCGGAGCCGCCTCAGCCCGGCCTCCAGCTATCCCTACAGAAGACCCCCTCCCTCGGCTCAGCGCGAAGCGGAGCTTCAGTGTGAGTGTTCACGTTACGGAGTAACGGCCCGGACAGCGATCGGCCACCTTAGACCAAATGGAGTGCGTCTGACATCGAGCCAGCCTTCGTGCCGTGTGCGCGGCGTTGACGTGCTCTGCCATGGATCTTCAGGTGGTTGTCTGGCTCTTCTACTGCCTTCTGCTGCCCTCCGGCCTCTTAACAGGTAAGCTGAAAGAGAAGCAGCTGCACTGATGCCAGCACAGCGGCTCTCGGCTCGTCCGGGCTCGGCTCCGTGACGCACTGGGAGTTCGCCAGGGAGTCAAAACTCTCCACAAGTTTGACAGAAGTCGTACAGGCCGACACATTTCCACACTGCGTTTATAGTTCAGAGGTGTTCACAGAAACTCTCAGCCCTGCGTGTCACACAGCTCTCTGCTCCGGAGTTTGGCTCAAAAGTGTCACTGCTGCGCGTGCACGAGCACGAGCTTTTCTCCAAGGCGCTGATGTGGAAAACACCAGTTCACATTAGGTAACCGAACTGCTGCATGCACTGCAGGTTTTCCTGAGCGTGAGCGGAAAGTAAGTGTGTCTATTGCGCGTGTTAAAGCTGCCATCCTGTCTGGGCTGTGGAAAAGCTTGTTTGCGCCCCCGTTTCTCAGTCAGCCATCAGTTTAACAGTGGACATGATGAAATGCCTTTCAGTTGGGGCCTGCAGGAGAGAAGACGACCCTCTGTGTGTGGGACAGACAACAATCCAGTGGCTTGTTGGGTGGTGGGTCCTCGCTAAAAGCAGTGTGTGGCTGTGGTCTCCAGCAGCCCGCTGACACACCCTGCACTGACTCGACTGCACTGGTACTTTCCTTTACAGTTGTGTAAATATGACATGTTGGTGACGGTCATTCGTAGTATGGCAGCTTTGTTGGGAGCAGTGCCATTGCTCAGCGGTTCATGCAGACGCTGTTTAAAGATGAAGGGTGTAGCTGTCCCAAAGCTTTTGGAAGAATGGTCTCCTGAATGTTGCTGAACACATCAGCAAACAGTTCATACTGCCATTCTCCTCCTTTACCACCGCAGTGTTTTACTGCTACTCTTTCATAAAGACCTGCAAAAGGCTGGGTCCTGACACGTGTTTGTCTTCTTGCTCGCATGTTCACCGCAAACTTCTCTCAGTTGTGGTTTGAATCAGTGGTGCTGTTCTGTAAAGGCAGTCCCACACAGGTTCCTGCACGCGATACACTGCACTTCTCTAACAAATTCCTCTGAGAAGAATCACAACAAAGTTGTGATTTTGAGCATATAGTCAAAGTCTGAACTGTTGGCTTGGTTTGATCAGGTTCCCAGTGTGAAGCTGTACTAATATCATGGAAAACTCTGGTGATCACAGAGCCTCTTCTTAGGAAACCCAATAATGCTGATTCCTGCACAGAGCCCTCTGAATGCCATGGTCACATATTCAGTTAAAAATAACTACTGCTGTTTATGGATCATTTACACTATCTATTCTGTTTCACCAAAATCCATGTAGTGATCCTACAAAAATAATGACTCTTTTCTGCCATTTAGGGATTTTCCAAATCTAAAGCCATGTTATTTAAATGTTTTTATGCCCAATCTGCTCTGGTTTAGGTTAGGAGTGTCATTCAGCAGAGTTTGTAACAAGTAAAATTAATATTCTGCTCAGATAAAACAGGAAGTGTATGTTTAGCCTAAATCCAGCTGGCAATCTCAGAGGACAAATGTCATAAGCTGGAATGTTAACAGTCTTACTGTGTGGGGCATGACCAGAGGTGGGACCAAGTCATTGTTTTGCAAGTCTCAAGTAAGTCTCAAGTCTTTATCCTCAAGTCTCAAGTCAAGTCTCAAGTAATGTCAGGCAAGTCAGAGTCGAGTCTCAAGTCACTGGTGTAAAAGTCCGAGTCAAGTCACAAGTCTGAAACTTTGAATTTCAAGTCCTTTCGAGTCTTAAAAAAAAAACAACAACGAAAAAATAATGTTGCAGTTATGCTAAATGTAAATATTAGACCATGTAATTTTAAAATCTGTGTTTTTCTCAACACATGACAAAATAGTGAACTTAGAAAATATACACAAATTGTGAAATTGCACCTCTTTAGAATGCAGCTCAATTAAACCTAGCTCCAAGAATAATTTTCACCGACAGTTCTGAGATAAGCTGCATGTTATTCTTGGATGCGGTTGTAGGACCGGCTTTAAAATCGCATGACAAAAATATCATACACATTAAAAAAAACTGTATCACCAACGTAGCCTGGAAAACATTTGCTAGTTAGATGAAGTCAGCTATCTCATCTTAGCATATTTATATGCATATTTATAATTATACGGTTCTTGGAGTGAGTGCACACACTCATGAAGTTTAGTAACTTCAGGTCACTGCAACAAGCCCAGGTACAGTTTACCGACGGATGGGTGCAGGACCTTGAAATGCACCGTGTAGAACGAAAGACCATCGTACGTATCATAAGTTTACCAGTCTCACAAATCGTCTTCATAAATACACATTCGTTAACCGTTTATTAATAGGACCTTTGAGCTCAACGGTAATTAATTAGTAGTGGAAATAATTTCTGGTAGCATCACAGAAATGTAGCAGTGACAATAATACTGTATGCTGTAATCGTACTGGGCAATTAGTGATACAAAAAACCTGTTTTATCCTGTGAATAAAAGTATATGTTTTTGTCAATGTACCATAATAACAGAAGCGAAACACAATATTGTGTCAGGACAATTCACTATTTATGCACAATAAATAAAGGAGCATAGCGCGACAATTTCTGTTCAGCGCCAGACTTGCTTGTAACCTATATCACCAGTTATGTTATGAAAAATGACGCATTAACTACAACAGCAGACTGACCTTCGTGTAAATGCTTGGAGCAGACTAACCTGTGAGCTGGAGTGTTCTGGGACGTTATATTTGATCTTTGAATGGCTGCAATCCAGTCGCCTCTTTGTTACTTTGGAAACATGGCTCGAACAATTTCTCTTCAACGACGTAATCCGATAACAACCGATCTCTTTACCCGTCGGCTTCCCGTGGCTGTCATGCGACCGGCTATTGCAGTTAATAATACAACAGCTTCTTGACATTTTTGTGTTTCTTTTTATCGCTGTATAACTGATTTTAATTGAAAGCCTGCGTGCGCTAGTACCGCTTGCCACGAGTTCCCAGAATCCTTTGCGGTTCTACCCGTGAATGACGTCACATTTTCAATCTCTATATAATATGCATGTTAAATTTTATATTTGGGGTAAAATATCAAGTCTTTTCAAGTAAACCGGTTCAAGTCCAATTCAAGTCCCAAGTCATTGGTGTAAAAGTCCAAGTCAAGTCACAAGTCTTAGAACATTTTTTCAAGTCAAGTCTAAAGTCATAAAATTAATGACTCGAGTCTGACTCGAGTCCAAGTCATGTGACTCGAGTCCACACCTCTGGGCATGACTACTGTTGCTATGAAATGTTGGGAGACTGAGAGAAACAGAAACAGTCTCAGACAGGATGCAACTTGTTACAACTTGCAACATTGTGTCTTTAAACAGTTCACATTGTGATACAAAGGAAGTGAAACCCGACGATATAACAGCCAAGAGGACATTGCATCAACATTTCCTGGAGAATTACCCTCATCCAAACAAACACTTTGTGATCCTGATCATGTGTCGCTCTTCACACTAAAATTTCAAATATTAAGGGTGGTTGTAGCTCATCTGCTAATCCCAAGGTTGGTAGTTTGATCCCAGTCTGCCAAAGTGTCCTTGGGTAAGACACTGGACCTTGGGAGAATGTTTGATAGAAAGCACTTTTATGAATATTGTTTGTAATCAGTTGTTTCAAAACTCGTGGTACATTGACTTTTTATGAACGTTAGTGACAGTGATTTATAAAAACATGCAAACGTACATGGAAGTACAGCTTCAAAGCAAATATTTGTTGTGAGGACCTTAATTTTTGATAGATAGCTGGCAAAGGAACAATGAGACAGGAGCTTCTTGTTGTTGGGAGTGTATTCCAATGCTCACAACCCAGAGTTGACAGATTCCTTCCACCTGTTTCTTTGCAGAGACAGTAAGAAAGTCCATTCCTTACATATAATGATGGATCAAGTATCAACAACAACAACTTTATAAGGGCTGTGGAATAATGTAGTTAAAGTTTACACAAGCACACTTCACTCGAGCGTGTTGAACATAAGTAGCGAGGTGTTATTTTAGGTTTCGGTGAAAGATCTGAATTAAAAAAGATGAGAGGGGGAAAAAGCGCAGCACCACTGGCTGGGTTTGTTTCAGACACAGACCTGATCTGAGTAACAAAAATGAGCCTGTTTACAAGAGAACTGTGTGATGTAGCCTAGTGAGTCAGAGTCATTCCACAGTAGTGCAGTTTAACAGGACTTCACGGCTCGGTGAGAAATCCTCGGTGTGTAGGAGTGAGTCAGAGAGAAGGATTTATTTGTGCTTTAATTTCGCCACCATCAGCACACTGAACAGCAGCTCATCTCACTGTCATTTCTAAGAAAAGGAAACTGTACAACCTGCTCTTGACTCGGAGTCCGATTTTCCTACGTGCTTAGTTTTAATGGTAAAGGTATACTGTTACATGTTGATGCCAGGAGGCAAAGAGGATAGCTACGTTTGGAGAGTTCAGAGTTGGGACAGCGTCTGCTTCAGTGCTGTGATTGGCCTGTTTGTAACAGAGCCTTAACTCATGGAATATCTGACTATAGCTGTAGAACTCATTTAAACACATATGAACCAGGGCAGAGCCAGTGCTTTCCTGCTCTCACAGGCCTTTAACATGCCGCACACTACAGTCACATTTAAGCAATCCCACAGACTGATTTAGTACGTTCATTCTTTGCACTTGAAGCACTTTGTCTCTCTGACATACACTGATATGTCTGAGTTTGCTGTGAGCCACTCAACCTGTATACTGGGCAGAAACATCCTTTGATAAGGAATAGGCTGCAAAGCACCGCTGAGTCTCACAGCTACAGACCTACACACTGTGTACCTGCTTGAAATACTTGGCAATAAGTACTGCTGTATTTTCACCCTGACACAAGTTTTTGTGCTATTTCTCTGAATATACAGATGACAGAATATAAGAGAATTCAGCATCAGGCTGCTGAATGAGTCTGCTCCTCTGCTAGCTAGACTAAGTGTTTTGCGTCTGTTATACCCAATAAAACGGCTCTGTTGTTTGTTAGTTTTGATCAGCTGGTATTCTTTCTGTGGTTTCTGGTGTTTGGTCAGTCAGTTCAACATTTTGGCAGCTTGTTGAGTGATTTCATCAGGCCCGAGTCAAAACTGTTTCTGTTCTTTAAGTGTTTGCTTCAAATCCAGGCTTTCACCTTCAACTCTTCCGATTCCTTCGGCTGATGTATCATCACAGACATTTATGTTATGCAGTGTATTTGTTTTTACTGTCATGGAAACGGTGCAGAGGAGCACTGGGCCATAAATGACACACACCAGCCACTTCATTAGGTACACCTGTTGAGCTGCTTGTTAACACACTTTGAACACAAGTTCAACATGAGCATAAAAATTTGGAAGAAAGTTCATTTGTGTGACTTGGAACGTGGCGTCATTGTTAGTGCCAGATGGGCTGATTTGAGCATTTCAGAATCTGCTGACCTGATAGGATTTTCCCACACAAGCATTTCTAGAGTTTACAGAGACTGGTCTGCAAAACAAGAAAACATCCAGTGAGTGGCTTTGTTGTTAGTGGAGGTCAGACTGCTTCAGGAAGACAACAGTGATTCAAATCACCGCTCACTACAACCCAAATATGTACAAAAGCATCTCTGAACACATCGAACCTTGAACGGGATGGCAACAGCTGTGGGCTGAGCAAAACTGGGCAATAAATGGATCCATCGGCGTCGTAGCAGTGGTTCAGGTGGCTGTAAATGTGTCTCTTATATTTTCCTGGCTCACTTTGTGCCCCTTAGTATCAGCTGATTGTCGTTTAAACCACACGGCCCACCCAAGAATGTTGTTGACCATGTCTATCTATTTCTGACCACAGTGTTCTAGATCAGCGGTCCCCAACCCCCGGGCCTCGGGCCGGTACCGGTCCGTGAGTCGTTTGGTACCGGGCCGCGAGAGTTGAGGCTCAGGTGTGAAATGTCTGGTTTTCAGGGTTTTTATCGGTTTTCAGTGTTATTTTGTTATTGTTTTTATCGTTTACTCGGTTTTCCTGGGTCTTTTCACGTATGTTATGAATAAATCTTATTTTTTTCGGTACCGGTACTAGTTCTATTTTGTTGTATTTATCCGCGACACCTTAAAGGCCGGTCCGTGAAAATATTGTCGGGCATAAACCGGTCCGTGGCACAAAAAAGGTTGGAGACCGCTGTGCTAGATCATTGCAGAACCTCTGACAGCTGCAACCAGCAGGATGATGCACAATGTCACAAAATTAAAATGGATCTCACACCACTGTGCTCAGATGGCCTCACAGTCACCTTATCTTAGTGCAATAGAGCACCTCATCCATCGATGTCATGGATGTAGCAGCTGTGACAGCGTTACATCAATGTGGACCAAAATCTCTGAGGAATATTTCTGGCAGTCTGAAGTCCTACCCAGTGTTAGTCAGATGTAACTAATGAAGTGGCCAGTGAGCATACGTGTGTGTGTGTGTGTGTGCACACACCTTTTTTCTTTCCACAAAAACAGGAAAGTTGCTCAGGATGAACTCTACTACATGCAACAAGAGAATGTTCCATTCCAACAAAGCTGAGCTGGACCTTTATCACCGTTGCTCCTCGCTTTGATTCTTTCCTCAGCAGAAGCGTTTTTACCTTTTAGATCTGAAAAAGAGTGGAGAGGAATCTCACTGACAGAACAGATTGTAATATAAATAGCATTTGATCAAACCTCTGTTATAACTGGAGAGAATGTGATCACCATGTCTTTATTTCATCTCTCTAATCATGTCATCATACATAAAGCTACGTTTAAGAGTTCTGAGGACCTCACATGAAGAGAGCCTTTCTGCAACCTGGAGCTTGCAAAAGTGCACTCATGTATGAGGTGAGCAGCAATAACATAATCTGCCAGACTGAATCTCAGCATGGACTCAAACGGAGACATAAAGTTAAAAATCAAAATGTGGCATTGTTAGTCAGCGAGCTAGCTGTCGCTCTTGGTACTCTTGTATTTGATTGTGGATTTTGTCCTTGGCACATATTGTGCACTTCCTTTTATTGTTGTTTGCCGTTGTTCTGCCCTGTGTATTTGAGTTCAGTGCTTAGCTAAGGTTTGATGACAGGACGCATCAGTTATTGTTCAACTGAACAAGAAGCAGGAAACCCTGGCTTGGAAGCACAATGAGGGATTTTTAAGTTAAATACTAATATAGAGAGCTCTGATAGTTTAGCAGTTTACACATTCGCCTAAAAATGGAAAGACCCCTAGTTTCATCCAGGGAGGAGATACAAATCCCTTTGGCCAAATCAAACATGCCGACCGGCACGCTGAGGCACTCCCAGCAGAAAAGAACGTCTCCCGCTGACACAGAGGATTCCCTTTTGACTTCTCTAAATTGCACTTCTGTTCTAGTTTTCCTCAGTTGTGTGAATAGAGGGTTGCAGAAAGACAAACTTGTGTCAGCAAGTATATTGCAGTTGTTCTGTCCTTGATGCAGTGTGCACTTGACTATCATATTCCTGTGGCACTCTTTCATGTAATAAAAATAAAAGTATTTCCACATCTCCACTGCAGTCTATGAACCTGTATGGAGCTTCCTTTAATTAGCTCTAGCCTGTGTAGGGGAGACCTCAGATGCCCCAGCAGATGATGTAGAAGGCCGTTCAAGAACTGGCTCCAGTGTTTGTTGCTTTGGTAGTTGATAGGTTTGTAGCTTGAACCCATCCGCTGGAACGTTGAAGACAATATAATTACACAGCAAGCAAGACACGAAGTAGGCAAAGTTCTTCATGTTTCTCGTGCACGGGAGAGAACCGGACAAACGCCGTTCCTTCGCTTGACCCCAGTTGCTCTCGTCCGTTCTCCCGTAACACTGTTCTTTTATTGAGGTTACATGAATATGCATAGGTTCATTAACATATAACATCTTACATAGGTATACATGTGAACAAAGAATACTGTGTGTGTGTGTGTGTGTGTGTGTGTGTGGTCAAGATGTGACCCTGTGAAGAGTCTAGCGGGTCCATCTGAACAAAAGGCTCTTATACTTAAACAGATATACGTGTGTTTGCTATGCCATATATCAGCAAGAGAAGATACAGATCTATGCCAGAACACTCTGTAGAGGAGTGAACGCACTCCCCTCTTCATGCTACACAGAGCTGTTACAGACCTCCTAGGATGAGACATTCTTTCAATCTACAAATGATTATACACTTCTAAGCATATATGAGTAAATATTTCTAAGCATAAATGACAATGAACAATACAAAACCTAACAGTAGTGAACGCCTGTCAGTGCAAAGATATTAGATGGTGGTGGTTGTGTCACACTCAGAGGTGGAGCTAGAAAGATTTTCTTTGGGTGGCACGGAAATCAGATGGGCTGGCAAAAGCCATTTCATACACATTTGCAGGTGTTTCATTCTCTGTTCTGTACCGTGTATAGTAAAATACATCAAATGAAGCAAGAGAACATGTTTGATATATCTTGATGCATGCTCAATCATCCAGGTAAGTAAATCTCCAAACGTTGATCCAGTTCATCTGGACGTAGCGTTTTGTGGGAGAAACGTTTCGTCACCCATCCAGCTGACTTCTTCAGTCTCGCAGAACACAAGAACCTCTGTTTCACCTGGATTTACACGAGCAAAGTTTGAAGACATCCAATTATTAATGGCAGAAAAGCATTGTGTTGGGGTTGTTGGCTTAGCAGAAAACTACAGCTACATATTATCAGCATAGCAGTGGTCGGAGATGCATTTGAACATGTTTCATACATGACCCAGAGGTAACGTATGTAGTGAAAACAGAAGAGGTCTAAGTATAGATCCACATACAAGGGGTGCCTAAACTGACTAATATGAATTCTGAAGTATCTGTTAGATGTGTGATAAAACTTTTAGAGAACAGTTCCAGTCAACTCGGCTCTGTTTAGTGAGACTAAAATGGATTACTCACCTTTATCTAAGTGAGAGTATCATTAGTAATTATTTATGATGTTTCTGTGCTGGGCTTTTGTTTTCATTTTCAATTGAAACAAAAAAATTAAATTTATCAAAGATATTATTTCCCTCTGCTACGTGAAAGCAGCAAGGATCCAGATGAAAGGACTGGATATATAATAATAATAATAATAGATTTTATTTATGAGCGCCTTTCAAATCACCCAAGGACACTTTACAATAGGATAAAACACTTAGTAAAACAATGGCAGAATAAGAACAATAAAACAAAAGCACAAGATAAAATGAACAAACAGTGGATTCACAGTGAATATGCAGATTTGAACAGATGAGCTTTGAGTTGGGATTTAAACTGGGAGAGAACCAGTGTTTCTTATTTCAGGGGGCAGAGAGCTCCACAGCCTGGGAGCAGAGCAGCTGTAAGCTCTGCTTCCCACGGTGGTGAGGCGGAAGGAAGGTACAGTAAGCTGGATAGAAGAAGAAGAACGAAGTGAACGGGCAGAACAGGTGGTGGTTAACAGGTCAGAAAGGTAAGGAGGAGCGAGGTTATGAATGGCCTTGAAGGTGAGCAGAAGAAGTCTGAAAATTATCCGGAATTTCACTGTGAGCCAGTGAAGTTCCTGAAGAACAGGTGATGTGCTGGTAGGAGGGGTTCTGGTGAGAATGCGAGCAGCAGAGTTCTGAACCAGTTGAAGCTGATGGAGGGATTTTTGGGGGAGACCATGCAGAAGAGAATTGCAGTAGTCAATACGGGAGGTAACAAGACTGTGTACAAGAATGGACGTAGACTGGGTGGAAAGAGAAGGAAGCAATCTGTTAATGTTACGTAGATGGAAGTAGGCAGAACGGGTGAGATTACTGATGGGAGATTTATAGGAAAGCGAACTGTCTAGGATGACACCAAGGCTCTTAACCTGAGGAGAAGGGAAAACTGTGGAGTGATGGTGAGTGAGAAATGGTTCGCCTTCAAAAGGTGTATATATATGATGGAGAGAAGCTGGGGCAGATGGAGGGGTGATGTCAGTCGGGCAGGAAGAAGAGTGCACGTGTGAGGCAATATCAATGAGAGCTGTTATTGAAATCAGAACTGGGTGAGACACTCGACGAGGGTAAAATCATCCAGACTCAAATTATGATCTGATAGCTTTGAACTTGTCACCAAAGGAATTTAGCAGTATCAGAAAACGTGGTAAGCAAAGAGGAGGAATCAGGAGTAAGTCTAAGTCTGTTAATGGTGTCAAACAAGAGCCTTGGATTGTGCTTGTTAATGAAACCAGCTAAGTAAGATGTTTTTCGCTGGTTATAGTTGAGTGTGCTTAGCAATTCCTTCATGCGATGGTAATGAACATCGCATAGTGAACATAGTGACATATGTAGATGGATATGTAGCTGCGCCTGATGGCTTCTAAGGTCAGTGAGCTGAGCATCCTTGAGTTAGCTGGGGTAACTTTGACTGAAGGTAGTGGACCACTGGGAAAGGTCAGGAAACCAGGCGTCAGTGCAGTGATGACATCAGCAGAGTTGAAGGTGTCAGTGCAGGATTTCAGTCACTCCACAGTAAAATTCAGTAAATCCAATAAAACCAGTGAAAGCTGTCAGAATACAAAGAGAACCAGTTTGAAAAATTAGAGTCCAGAAGTGACAAGTGATCTTAGCGAGGAGAAAGATTGGCACTGTTGTGCGAAATCATCACACAATAGTGCCACAATGGAGCAGCTGCACCATAACCAAAAAGAGTCATGGCTCTATGATAAGGGACTGCAGTTTTTCCAGCCTGCTTCTCCATCACTCTGTCGAAATCTTGGGCTGGTGACGCACCTGAATCTTTATTTGGCTGCTCTGAAAACCGGCCTGTTGTCTCACATCACACCTGGAGAAAGCCGTGGCACACAAATCATGGCACACTTACAACCCACTTTGATTTAAAACTGCCCCAACTGTCAGTGAAAGGAAATGTAGTTACACATTAAATCGATGAGATATTATAAAATTATAAAATATTATTTTTTTACACAAGTAATATACAATCCTAATATGTTATTTATTTATTATTTCATTGTGGACACTGTGAAAAAACAATTTCTATAGTAGATAATGAGACAACTTTACTGTCATTTAATTGTTTTTCTATCTATTATTTTGATGCAGCATGAATGTCTGTGTTAGCTGTAAAACTTTATGCCCTCCTTTACACTTCCCACAGTAATCCAGGGGCCACACTGGATTCTTTGCTGGGCCAGTTCTAGCAGGTTGGTGTCTGTTTGACACCCATGCCTTAGATCAGGGCTGCCCAATCCCGGTCCTCGAGAGCTACCGTCCTGCAGCTTTTAGATGCATCCTTGTTCCCACACACCCGAATCAAATGAATAGCTTGTTATCAGGCCTTTGCCAAACACGATGGCATGCTGAAGAGGTAATCAAACCATTTGATTCAGCTGTGTTGGAGTAGGGATGCATCTAAAAGCTGCAGGATAGTAGCTCTCGAGGACTGGGATTGGGCAGCCCTGCTTTAGATGGACTTCAAATTCAGATTCCTTTTATTTGTCATTTTCATGCTTTGCATACAAAACACATCAACCACACAGTAGTGCATTTTGTAAAGTAATAAACCAATAAATAAGAGCGTTTAATAAATGGACTAAAAATATGCAATAAGATGAAATAAATATTATGAATGGTAAATGGGTAAAAGTACTGTAGCAAGGAAACAGTACAGTCAGTCCCTATGAGCAGCTCACATACTCTGGTTAAGACGTCTGTGTGCTGTCCTTGATCTAATGCTACTGTATCTGCTCCCAGACTCTGAGCATGAACCAGGGGGTTGGTCGAGTCCTTTATGATGCTTAATGCTCTGTGCCTACAGCACTTAGTGTAGATGAGGCCAGGAGAGCGAAAGTGTTGCTGGGCCTTCATGATGATGGCTGCGGCGTCACTGGTAGTTAGCTCATCTATCAGGTGAACTTCAAGGTTTTGGTGCAGTGAGCCCTCTGCATTTGAAAACTGCTGATGGTTAATGGGAGCTGCTGCAGGCAGCTAGTTCATCTGAAGTCATCCATCCTTAGTTATGTGATTCATGGCTGTTAGCTGCTCTTTCCTATGTAAGAAACAACTGTGGTATCATTGCAACTGTTATCACATGATTTGCTGAAGTTAGCAGAGCAGTCATATGTCATCAAGGTTAACAGTAAGGAGCTCAGTAAGACAGTAACAGTGAGCACAGACTGATGGGCCATGCTCTGCCTGTAACAAGCAATCATGATGTAAACAACATATTTCTTCTCAAAGCATCATTAGTTAAGCAATTTGTAACATCTAAAGGAACAACATTTGATTATTAGAATTATTTTTGAAAATTACAACTAATTTACATCTTTTGTCAAATGAAAAGTGTATAAAACATATAATCCACATTATTATTGAAGACGTTATTCACCATCTTTTTACTAATGTATCACATGGTTTTCATTCAAAGCAAGCAACATTATTCTTATTTGTATAATGAAACCACGTTGGATTATTTTGACCATCAAAACAATGTAAATAAGCACACAAGCAGCCGAGAGGTGGAATTCCTCCAGTGGGTCCTGGGTCTATCCTGCAGCCTCCTCGGACATGCCTGAAGCCCCTGACCCAGGGTCCATGTGTGAGCTGCAGTGACTGATGCATACAGCAGTAAGCTAAAAATAACTAGACAAATTATGATTGATTCCTCTTACATTCAATTAATTCAAAGCTGCTGCTGCCTCTTGTTGACATTGTAAATCTGAGTTAAACATTTTGGCTGGTCCTAACTGTGTCATACATCTTTAAAGAGTTGTTTGAAGGTTAAGACTAGGTTTATAGCTAAGGTAAGAATCAGGTTTTAGCTAAGATAAAGATTGCAGTTAGGTACTTAGTTATGATAGTTAATGTTAGGCTAAGGGACTGGGGAGAAGACCATTCCCAGTTTCAGCCAGAAAGTCACTGGACTTCTTGAAGTTTCTTGAAGACCTTTCACCCAGCAGGTCCCTGAGGTCATGTGACCAGGGCTTGCTTGCTGTCCAACACACGAGGCTGAAAACAAAAGGCGACAAACTTTTTGTAACTGTGGCCCCCAGACTGTGGAACTCTCTCCCTTTGAGCCTGAGATCTGTGGACTCAGTGGTCTCTTTTAAAAAACAGCTAAAAACTCTTCTTTTTAAACTTGCTTTTGGTTGATTTTTATTTTTATGTTTTAGCTTCTGTGAAGCACTTTGTGATTTTTATCTTGAAAGAGGCTGTATAAGTAAAGTTTTACTTACTTACTTACTTACTTACTTACTTACTTACTTACCTCGCATCTGAGAAGCTTTTTCAGTCCTAAAGCCAAATAGTGGAGAGTCACAGGTATTTAAGCTGTAGTGGGAGTTGTCCCTTAACAGGGTCGTTGGCCTACTATCGATCATGTGCTTTACCACAAGGTGTGAAAAAATGCCTGGGTCATTATCAGCAGAGACTTTGCCTCACCCTATCATGTGACCCATTGAGATCAACTGATGCAAGATGTGAGCGGGGGTTGAGGCGCCTCGGGACAAATCTCAAAACTGTGTTTGGTGGCAATCAGTTGGTGTTGAAAGCCACCCCCTCTGTTCAAATATAGTAATATAATGTAATAAATAAATAAGGGCTATGGTCCTTTAGGGTGGGGATGGCAGTTGCACATCTGCCAGAATATTGCACACACTAAAATATTGCACATGGAATGGCAGCAACATAGTCAGTAGCTGTGACAGAGTGATTATATGCAAGTCTGTTCACACTCTTAGTTTGCATTAAAAGTTCTGACTTGTCCTGTTGTCTTGTCCATCGTGTCCTGCAGACATAGCTTTATTGAGTGGCTGTTCGGTTTGTCCGGTGCAGAGGTCCGAGCGCTCCTCGCTGCGCTGCACAGCATACACTATGTTTTTTAGCTTGTTTCCAGGTTTTGTCCTTGGGATGAACCAGTTCATGCCTGAGTGTGCGGCTGGCTCTGAGTGCACTGGGATGTCGTGCTTGGAGAAGATTAGGAGTTTCTGAGTTTCTCCAATAAACCTGGTTTCAAAGGGATGACAATCTTGTTCTGTTTGTCATTTACAGTGGGGCAAAAAAGTATTTAGTCAGCCACCGATTGTGCAAGTTCCCCCACCTAAAATGATGACAGAGGTCAGTAATTTGCACCAGAGGTACACTTCAACTGTGAGAGACAGAATGTGAAAAAAAATCCATGAATCCACATGGTAGGATTTGTAAAGAATTTATTGGTAAATCAGGGTGGAAAATAAGTATTTGGTCAATAACAAAAATACAACTCAATACTTTGTAACATAACCTTTGTTGGCAATAACAGAGGTCAAACGTTTACTATAGGTCTTTACCAGGTTTGCACACACAGTAGCTGGTATTTTGGCCCATTCCTCCATGCAGATCTTCTCGAGAGCAGTGATGTTTTGGGGCTGTCGCCGAGCAACACGGACTTTCAACTCCCGCCACAGATTTTCTATGGGGTTGAGGTCTGGAGACTGGCTAGGCCACTCCAGGACTTTCAAATGCTTCTTACGGAGCCACTCCTTTGTTGCCCGGGCGGTGTGTTTTTGATCATTGTCATGTTGGAAGACCCAGCCTCGTTTCATCTTCAAAGTTCTCACTGATGGAAGGAGGTTTTGGCTCAAAATCTCACGATACATGGCCCCATTCATTCTGTCCTTAACACGGATCAGTCGTCCTGTCCCCTTGGCAGAAAAACAGCCCCATAGCATGATGTTTCCACCCCCATGCTTCACAGTAGGTATGGTGTTCTTGGGATGCAACTCAGTATTCTTCTTCCTCCAAACACGACGAGTTGAGTTTATACCAAAAAGTTCTACTTTGGTTTCATCTGACCACATGACATTCTCCCAATCCTCTGCTGTATCATCCATGTGCTCTCTGGCAAACTTCAGACGGGCCTGGACATGCACTGGCTTCAGCAGCGGAACACGTCTGGCACTGCGGGATTTGATTCCCTGCCGTTGTAGTGTGTTACTGATGGTGACCTTTGTTACTTTGGTCCCAGCTCTCTGCAGGTCATTCACCAGGTCCCCCCGTGTGGTTCTGGGATCTTTGCTCACCGTTCTCATGATCATTTTGACCCCACGGGATGAGATCTTGCGTGGAGCCCCAGATCGAGGGAGATTATCAGTGGTCTTGTATGTCTTCCATTTTCTGATGATTGCTCCCACAGTTGATTTTTTCACACCAAGCTGCTTGCCTATTGTAGATTCACTCTTCCCAGTCTGGTGCAGGTCTACAATACTTTTCCTGGTGTCCTTCGAAAGCTCTTTGGTCTTGGCCATGGCGGAGTTTGGAGTCTGACTGTTTGAGGCTGTGGGCAGGTGTCTTTTATACAGATGATGAGTTCAAACAGGTGCCATTCATACAGGTAACGAGTCGGGGACAGAAAAGCTTCTTACAGAAGACGTTACAGGTCTGTGAGAGCCAGAGATTTTCCTTGTTTGAGGTGACCAAATACTTATTTTCCACCCTGATTTACCAATAAATTCTTTACAAATCCTACCATGTGGATTCATGGATTTTTTTTTCACATTCTGTCTCTCACAGTTGAAGTGTACCTCTGGTGCAAATTACTGACCTCTGTCATCATTTTAAGTGGGGGAACTTGCACAATCGGTGGCTGACTAAATACTTTTTTGCCCCACTGTAGTTTCTCCCTAGTTGGCGTCTGACCTTCACTTTAGAACTGAAGAAGCTTCTCAGATGAGAGAAGTCCAAAAACGTACACTGGATCCAGATGAAACCACTGTGTCGTTGGATGTGGTCTCCTTTTTCACTTGTATCCCTACAACCAAGGCAGTGGAGACTGTCAGAAAATGACTACAGCAAGACAGCTCCTTAGAAAACAGAAGTGGGTTTACCCCAGTCTCTGCCTTACCACTGCACACTTTAAATACAACAAGGGTTTCTACAGACAAAAACATGGATGTGCTATAGGCCCCCCAGTGTCACCCAGTATGGCAAACCTTTACATGGAGGAAGTGAAAAGTAAAGCTCTTAGCTATTTCAAAGAGCAGCTATAGATGGATCTATATTAAATCAACTCAATCTAAAAAAAAGAAACAGCTGTGGGAAAATGAGTATTAGAAGCAAGAAAAAAATAAAATATGCTTAACTAGACTTTTCATTTTTAATCATAATATCTTATTTTTTTCATTATAACAAAGAAAAGGATAGCAAAGAGGGAGCAGAGCGCTAACCCACCAACGAAACATCAAACCAGAGACGGCTATATTTGTTTCTTAGAAAGTGCAACGAGTGAAACATACATTCATGGTAGTGTGAATGGACCAGCAATACTATATTGTTACTATCATGTAGTACTGACAGTAGTACTTGAGTAGCCTCTTACCTTATTATGAAAAAATGCAAGTATAACTGCACCATGGTGGACCTGAAGCGTATGTATTTATGTATAAGTTTTATCAGAGAATGAACAAAAGGAAGTGCTTTGTGTTGGAACACTGGACGTACCCTCTGTCTGTCGGGTTTGTTCTGAGTGCTAGTGAGAGATAGATGCTGCCTGTGGGCCTAACGAGTGTTATCATGTTTGTCAAGAGACATCATTTTGGGCGGGTCTGAAGTTTTACTGGGCAGCAGGGTGGAGCTCCTCCATGCAGAGTTTGTCCTGTATGTGAATATTCACAGTGGCGTGTCTAGAAAATTTTTGTTGGGGGGGCCAGGTAGGGGCACAGATTTGGAGAAGGGTGGCAGATTTAATTGGCAGATAATGTTTTAAAAAAAAAAATTCTACCAACCATTAACCATAATTCAATAATCCTATAAACCTAATAACCAAATGCACTTTTAACTCTTATTAGAATGAGATTTTAACCACTACGGTGCAAAGTTTTTAGATACTGCGTTGATAAAGTACAAGAGATACAATCAGTGCTTTGTCAGTGTTTACTCAGCATTCAAGGACAGCAATATTTGCATAGTATTTTTACTGACATGTAGTGCACATATGTTTTGGGCAAAAACATTTTTGAATATTAAAATACGAACATTTGTAACAAACAATTGACAAATTAGCCAATGCCAATGCAAAACTTTCTCTGCCTGTTAAAAAAAGAAGATAATCTTCTCACAAACTGGTGTTTGATTTTGAAACAGGAAAAAAGTGGAGAAACAACTGAAAAGACTAATATTTGAATAAAACCTGAAAGCAAGTAAATACTTTCTATGCTGCCTTATGGTAAACTGTGGTAATATTGATAAAGAACAACACTGGCTGATGATGAAATACAGTCAGCTGGCATGGTGACACTGCCAGTATTAACCTGCAGGGCTGGACTGGGACAGAAAATCGGGCATTTTGACTACAGACCGACCCCCCAGGTATTAAAGCCATAAAGCCTTTGACTGAAAACAAACGTTGTTGTGACAGTGATGTACAGTCTTGTTGGTATATGTATGATTTCTATACATTTTACGTCAGATAAAAACTTTGGTTGTAAGATTTAGATAATTATTTAATAAAAGCGAGATATTTTAAATGAGAATAAGAAAGAAAAGTATTTCTTTGTGCCCCCCTCTCCCTGTTAATGCCCTACCTGCCCCCCTGGCAACACTTTGCTAGACCCGCCCCTGCACAGTTACCAGCTGTCAGCTACATAAAAAAGGATCCTGGTGTTATTTATCTCTCAGAAACAGTTGATAACTTCAACTCATTCATGTCACCTAAAAGGTAAACCTGTTTCTCCATCACCTGTTCAGCTCTGATGATTCAGTAAGGACATCTCCTGGTTTCATGTTTCCCTCTCACCACATATCCAAACTGACATCATGACCAGCAGCTTTACAGCTGTGGCTCCAGCAAACATCAGCTGATACTAGAAATTAATATTAAATACATTCTAACAACAGCTGATCAAGCTTAAACGTGCTGCTGCTGTTTAGCGCGACATCTGCTGGTTTCCTCTTTCTGGCGCAAAGTGGGCGATAAATAAACAAGAGAGAAAAGCTGATCAGCTGATCATTGATCAGTTTCATGATTGAAGTAGCAACAGGAGAGGGAGGGGGGAGAATGAGAGAAGAAGCAGCTGTGCCGCATAACGACAGAATAAATCCAGCTTTGTGTCTTTTTTCCATTCTAGCTGAAGTTCGGGACAAACTGCGTCTCTTCTCAGCTCAATACGAAACGTGTAATATTTTCTCTGAATGAGGGACCATTCCATTTTTTTAAGGAGCCGTTGGCAACTCTACTAACTAACATTATGAATAAAATAAAGTTCACTATCAGTAACATCATAGCACCCACCCACCTAAAAACTCCATCAAGCTGGCTAGAACGCAGTATGAGTTATTGCAACTGACGGTAAAAAGTCAGCACAACTAAAATAAACTCCACCTAAACTTGGTTTATATCTGACCCAGAGAGACTGCAGGTCATAACTTCTTACCTGAAGTTCAGTTCACCTGACACTCGGACTGGCGGCTGCCTCGGGTCTCTCCTCCTGCCTCCCCTTCCCTCATCCACCTGTTGCCTCTGTGGAAGCCCCGCCATAGCCACCACCAAACAACGGAGTTATTTCTACACATCGACCTGCATCTGGCCAATCCACCACCTCTCATTGTTCATGCCGTTACAAAAAAAATAAAAAATAAGTCAAATAAGCCCGATGGCCAGTCCAGCGATGTTAACCTGCAACCAAATCTGCAGCTCCATACAGCAATGTTACGACTTAGATTATATCTTATAACTCATAACTCTTATGTTAGCTCCCCTCAGTAGCATACTGTCTGAAATATTCCACGGCTGCAATAATTCTTTAAGTGTTATTTTTTCCTTGGTATTCTAATTTCACCGAAGTTTACTAAACTCAACAAACTTAATATTACTTACCGGGACATTTATTCTGTCCTCATTTTCTTTCACCGAAAAATTGTTTCCTGCAGTGCGTCTTTCGCGCTTGGCTCTCCTACCTTTGCTAACGTGATGCACATAGCGCAGAAGGATGCTGCATTCACTTACAATCGGATATCTGAGCGTCACCGTGAAAACATAATCGGACATTTGATATTTGATTGAATTTTATTGTTTTGCCTTTGGGGTGGCACCTGGGGTGGCCAGTCTGGTTGGGGGGGTGGCCTGTGCCCCCCCAGGCCACCCCGCTGGACACGCCATTGAATATTCATACAGTAGGTGTAGACATAGATCCACTGGGTGTGGATCTATGTTGTTCCAGACAATTTTGATAGCATGATGTGAGTTATATAGAAGTTGTATCAGCTTTTAGAAGCTGATAAAATTTTAAACCTGTCGTGCAATTTTCCTTATTTTTATTAAATTTCTTGTGAAGTACTGCCTGTTTTCATCATTTCTTCTATCTTTAAGACTTTAACAAATGTAACAAGTAAATCTACAGAACTTTCTAGAGGCGAATGGATTAATATAGTTCATATGTTGCCAAAAGGCTACACTTATCTTTCCAACTATTTACCTTTGAAAAAGATCTATTCTGATGATTGGGCGTGGACACCAAGGATCTCGGCCAGGTTTGATTGGTATTGGCTGTTTTTAATAGTTTGATGAGTAAAGAGTTTGGGGCTTTAAGTCAGATTTGAACTTAAAGTGACAAAAGCTGCGCTTAAAGTCCAGCATGTATGTGACTAATCTAACAGGAAATCAGTGAGTGCCTCCAGCTAACTTCGTATTATGAAAACTGTTCTATATACAGGCTGTCAAAGTATTTAAGGGTGTTAGAAATGTGGAGCTTTTTCATTGTGCAGCCAGACTTTCTACCCATTCTCTCGACACATGTAGATACACTGTTGATTCTGTATGCTGGTGTAGCAAAGTGCACACTGTAATGCAAACTCAGAGTTTTTTGCACAGTCCACAGTGTGATTGACCGCCTGACATGTGTGCAACTCCTCCAGGTCCCGGTGTGCTACTGGGACGAGGCTGATTAGCAAATGAGTGGCAGCCAATTAGCCCAGTTGGCACTGCTCCCTGAACCACTGAGCAACTTACTTTTACAAGCATTTTTGAGCCCTTATAACTTGTATATACAAAACTAGATAATGATAATGGGTGTGGGGCGAGACCAGTGATTGTCGGTTTCTCAAAAAAGAAAGCTAACCAACACAATATCCCACTAGTGACACAATTTTGTGTGTCCTGCAACAACACCAGCTAGGTTTGAACGAGCCATCGGTTCCACAGGGGAGGGCAGCGTGACAGCCAGGGAACAGAGAATGGAGCAGATCCTTTCTTAAAGAAAATAAACTGATTCCCCCTCGATAAATTCACATAAAGTAAGAATAGAGGTGCCTCTAAATAAAACACAGATCTGAAAATAGCAGTTATTGTGGTCTCAAAAACAACCACCAGGGAGAAGAATTTAAACAATGAGCACAGAGGAAACTTGTACAGTCAAGACAACAATAAAAATACTGTCCAGCAAGCTGTTAATTACCAGACAGTCCAATATTTGTCTAAGTGCTAAATTCAGTGACTGTTCGGGTTCTTCTCAGCTCTGAATAGTGAGTCTCAGCTGAGCAGATTGTAGCCGCTCCCTCCTGATGCCGCTTCTAGGGTTGCTCGGTCAGCAGCTCTAAAGAATAGACAATGGTGACATTACCCAGCCACGTACAGCCACTGCTGATCTTACACACTCCCCTAATGAACTACTGTTGCCCAACACCGAGGAAAAACAGGTTACTCACAGGGCTGGGCGAGGCGCTAGCCAGAAAATTCTTATGACAACATGACAAAACTAAGAGAGTTCAGAGTTTGCACAACAAATATGAAACAAATAAAACCAAACACATGCAAAATCCCTAAAAACACAAGAACTTAAAAGACAATCGAAAATAAAAAGATGGAAATGGCACCAGCATGAATATTCTGTTATAACATACATGCAGGCAATCAGAAGGTCCTGAGTCCAGTTCCACCTTCAGGCCGAGGTCTTGCTGTGCATGTTCTCCCTGTGTTTGTGTGGGTTCTCTCCGGGTACTCCGGCTTCCTGCCACAGTCCAAAGACATGCAGTTAGTGGGGCTAGGTTAATTGGTGACTCTAAATGATAGAGTTACCACAGGCAATGGGAGTGAATGGTTGTCTGTCTCTGTGTGTCAGCCTGTCCAGGGTGCACTCTGCTTCTTATCCTAAGACAGCAGGGAGAGGCTCCAGGCCCCCGCGAGCCTAAAAGGGATAAGCAGAACAGAACACACTAACAATCACAAAGCTTAAAACCCCTGGTCGATATCACTGTTCTTCTGAGCTGACTGCAGAACTGATCAAACTAGGAGCTGGCTGGTGCCTGTTTTACCTTCAGCCATTGTCTTTTGTGGAGGACGAAAGGTTTCAAACTTCCAGGCCTTAAACTTCACGTCTCTTCTCCGTGGTAATAGTAAATGGATAAAATAAGGCTGAATGAAAGAATGCTTCCTTGAAAAAGACTTGAATACTACATAAAATAAACCTCATCCAAAGTGTCTTTGAATGGCAGACACAGGATGTGTCTGAGTGTCTACATGAGTCTCACAGGCCTGAACTCTGAACTGTTTGATTTGCTGCTCACCACAAACGAGCAGACGATGCATCAGCTTTTCCTACTGATAAAAACCTTCCTTATGGCCATTCATACTACACAAAGTAATGAAGCAATAAACAATCAAATGACACAAAAGTTTCTTTTTAACTTTCTACTTAAATTGTTTTTTTACAATTACGGTTAAAAAACAAAACAGTAAAGGGAGTCTCACTGGTCCGGCCCACCTAAGGTCAGAGTGCGCTGTATGTGGCCTGTGATGTAAAATGAGTTTGGCACCCCGGCTCCAGACTGCGTGGGCCTTTCTTGCACCAGTGTAGTGTCTCGTGGAGGTCTGGATCGAGCCTCTGGGGTCCCCTTTGTTTGAAAATGGTGGCTCCAGTCTTCAAACAGGTGGACCAGAGAGTATGCTCCAATTATCATCCAATTAATGGGAAATTCTATTCGAGGGTGCTGAAGGAGGCTCTGGCTGGCAACTGGGGGCAAAGGAAAAATAAATAAATAAAAATTGGATCCCTAGTTCCCTGGGATTAATTACAGCAATAATTGCAAGACGAGCAACTCCCACCCGAACACTGTGGACGCACAAATTGGATTTGTAATTTTTTTCTGTTTCTCTGCTCATTCTTGCCTTGTTGGATTATTCCGAGGAATTGGCTCCCTTCCTATCAACATGTATCTACATGCAGCAGAGATGATGGTGTTGGTGGCCAAGGTGTTCCCACTCTCTCCTCTCGAGATCAGCTTTAGCTTTGTGTATTATTATTATTACATCACTCTCAGGGTTCTTACAGGTTACTCTAGCCTTAAAAATGAACAGGACTTTGGAGCCTATTTTTCCAGGCTGCTAAATTTGAACCTAATTAGTTACAGGATGCATGGATTTAGAGGTGAGCTGCTGTTACCGGGTGTGGGTGAAGGAGGGGTGCTTGACCCCAAGGCCACCCTGGCGAGGGTAAACAGGGCTGTGCGCTGTCAGAGGAGAGTAGTCCCTTTACCGTTTTGCTGCTATCCCTCTGTAACAAAGCATCCCTAACACTCGCCTCCACCCACTCCACCCTGTTTGCGCTCTTCTTCATCTCTCTTGTACACGGTCCTTGCTTTTGATAGTAAACAACAGTACTTAAAGTCATCTACCTTAACTACCTCTGCTTATTTCATCTTCACTGTCAAACCCGTCTCTCTCTCCTCTTCTTTGTAACACACAGCTTTGATAAAACAAACACAACTGGTTCTCAGCTGAATTAGTTTTTTCAGTACATATGCAGCTATTGTTTAAACGCTGAGGGCTTTTTTTGGTTATGAATAGTCTCGTTATAAAGAATAAAGCCTTGCTGCTCAACAGTCATTATGATAATGCTTTAGTTGTTATCTGAGTATTTGCATTTTGTTTCTAACTATACACCACATCAGGAGATTCAAACAAGCTAACTGAAGTAATTCAGCTTTGAATCTAAGAATGTAACGAAGGTATTGCAAAGCTATTCACGAGTGTTGAATCTGGTAGCTTTTCACTGTAACTCCAGCAGATTCACAGAGGTCTTGGTGCAAGTAAAGTATGCCCCCACCAGTGGGCTGAAAATACTCAGCAAAGAAGAAAAAAGAGTCAAAGCCTTAATCACCATGTTTAAGGCGAATAATATACCTTTGCAATTCTCGACAATATTCCTAACTGATCGTGATCATCTGCAGGACATGAGAAATGAATATCTTTTTATAATACTTGTGCCAAAAACGCAGTTACAAGATGCTGGCTCCGCCCCCCACTATGTCAGATTGCAGGGACAGTGTGAATGACTCAATTACATTCTCAATACGTCTTAAGAAGAATGTTTTTGCCAAGCTATGGTGCGAGTGGGTCAATTTTATGAAGCCTCTTCAACCAGACTTTAGAGGCTTGAGTGCTGTGTTTTATTTCCTGTTGAGTTCTACGTATGACATTGTTGCCTTCTCTCCCCATGTGCTTTTTGTCTGTTTGTTTGGGGCATATCTGGATGTTTTGTTTTTGATGTACTATGTGTTATACTCCACTTTGTTTTGAAAATAAAAAATAAAAGTGGCTAAATCAACTGTGTTGCCTGTTTCTGCAAAGAAAGCTCAGTAACACAGAAAAGGCCTGAGACAGCAGGCAACAACTTAAAGTGAGCAAAGTGATTCCAAAATGTGTTTCAGGTTAAGACAAATGGCCGTAATTCATAAGCAGTTAATGTGATCGTTTTGTTAAACCTCTTGAATTAAAGCGTAAAGTTTTCACTTTAATAACATGTTGATTGTTTGATGAGTAAAAACAATATGATCACGTGTAAAAGGTTTCTCTCTGAAATCCAGACCTGACATTACATCAAAATCCAGTTCAAATATGGGTATAATTTGAATATTTATCAGAATCGTTTTTCCTGAGATGATTCCATAGTAAGATGATCTGTGTAAAGATGTGCCCACACTGCTGTTTGACTGCGCTGTTTCTGTCTTTGCAGCTTGTCTTTTTCGCCTCAACATCCTGTCATTGGTTTACTTCTTGTACCTGCTGCTCTTACCGTGGTTCCTGTGTCCCAACAAACACACCATCAAAGGTAAGACCATCTGTGTTTTCAGGTCCGACCTTTTATGCATTTGAAACCTGCTTTTCTTTAAGCCGTCCATCCATCCGGGCCGCGAGGGCAGGAGCCTTCTTTCTAGCTTATCCAAGGAACGCCAGGGTGTTCCCAGGATAGCCGAGAGGTTTAATCGCTGCACTGTATCCTGGGTCTGTTCAGCTGGCTCCTTTTGATGTGGAGACGTGGCGGCTCCACTCTGAGCCCCTTCTGAATGGCCGAGCTCCTCACCCGGTGTGTAAGGGAGAGGCCAGCCACCCTGTGAAAGCTGCTTTTCACGCTTAGATTAGATTAGAGATTAGATAGAACTTTATTAATCCCTCGGGTGGGTTCCTCTGGGAAATTCGATTTCCAAAAAAGCACAGCACCGACAGAAGTTACAGAGTTACAGAATATTATATATATATATATATATAATACACACACACACACACACACACACACACACACACACACACACACACATAAATACAGAGACAAATATAAATAAAATATACGAAGGGGATAAATAGAATAAATAGGAATAAAAAATAAAAATACAAGTGAATTGCACATTTCAAGTATTGAGTCTATTGCACTGTTGACTATTTACAAAAGTATTGCACAAAAGGTATTGTACAGTGAGGTGAAGAGGCACTACAGCTTAGTTGTTCCCCCCTCCTTTGTCCTCCTGTTTCCCCTCCCTCTCCCCTCCAGAGAGGAGTTAAACAGTCTGATGGCGTGTGGGACAAAGGAGTTTTTAAGTCTGTTGGTTCTTGTCTTGGGGAGAAGCAACCTGTCACTGAACAGACTCTTCTGGTTGTTAATGGCCGTGTGCAGAGGATGCCTGGCATTGTCCATAATGTCCATCAGTTTCTTTAATGTCCTTTTCTCTGCCACTGTCACCAGAGTGTCCAGCTTCATGCCGACCACAGAGCTAGCCTTCCTGATCAGTTTCTCCAGCCTGGATGAGTCCTTCTTTGCTGTGCTGCTCCCCCAGCACACCACAGCATAGAAAAGTACTCCAGCAACCACCGACTGGTAAAACATCCTCAGGAGCTTCCTGCAGATGTTAAAAGACCTCAGCCTCCTGAGGAAGTACAGTCGGCTTTGGGCTTTTTTATACAGGTGCTCTGTGTTGCATGACCAGTCCAGTTTATTGTCCACCCACAGCCCGAGGTACTTGTACTTGTTGACCACCTCCACCTCCTCCCCCTCTATCTGAACCGGCAGTGGACCTTCTCTGGACCTCCCGAAGTCCACAACCAGTTCCTTAGTCTTTGAGGTGTTGAGTTGCAGGTGGTTTGTGTGACTCCATGCGACAAAGTTCCTCACCAGACTTCTGTACTCCTCTTCCTGATCATCCCAGATACACCCCATGATGGCCGTGTCATCTGCAAACTTCTGAATGTGGCATAATTCAGAGTTGTAGCAGAAGTCAGAGGTGTACAGGGTGAAGAGAAGAGGGGACAGCACAGTTCCCTGTGGTGCTCCTGTGCTGCTGACCACAGTGTCAGACGTGATGTCACGCTTGTGTCCACGAGCTCGTTGTTTTGGTCACTATGCGGAGCTTAGGACCATTTTTGTTCTCATGATTCATCAAGTAATGCTACTGACCAGCCAATCAGTGGCAAATATTATTCCTGTGGTGAGAAGTTCTTGTCCTTAATGTCATGCGTTTAGTGAAAAAAGAATCCACTGGTTCATATCCTGTTCGATTTCCGGTTTAAAAACATAGTTTTCATGGCAGTAGTTAAGATGACTTCATAGGGTTTGGAGGTTCTTGTTCTGGGGTGCGTGATTTTGACTTTTTCAGTTCAGGAGAAAAGCAGTGGCCTATTTATGATGTTATTCTTTTTTAAACCTTACAATGTAAAGCAAGAAGCTCTGTGACTGAAATGTTTTTGACTTTATTCTGTTCTGTGTCTGTCCATGACTCACTCTAGCTGTCCATTAGTATCCATTTGATCAAACATTGTATTGTTGCCATTTTTTATGATATAATTTTGTCTTTAGCGAGTTGAGTGATTTCATCCCGTAGTTTGTGAGAGCAGTCGAGTGCTTTGTTTACATACAGGCCTTCCTTAAGAATCATTCTGGGCCCTCTTCTCTTTTCCCTGTATATCCATGATTTACCGCCTGTGTGTTGTGGAGATGGTCTTCAAATGTATGACGATGATATTCGTATATATTGTCAAATAGAAATGGTGTCAAACATTTAGCACGCGGAGAAACTACTGAGTAGCATTTCTTATAATGAAACTTCAGCAAAATGAACACGCCTGCCACATCATTTGTCATTTTGATTTTGGGATGTCTTTGAATTCTGAAGGTTGAGTAATGAATCAGTAATGAATCCAATGTCTACAGCTGTGTGCACACTGGGAGTCGTTTGCAGTCATGTGGCAGTCAGAGACTACAGAAAGTCAATGATGTCTTCAAGCAAATAAAGGGCGAAATAATCACTGACACTGGGAAGTGTGGGCATGGGCAGGAACCAGGCTGAAGTGACTACCAATGAGAGTGAAGTACACTAATGATTGACTTGGTAGTAAACGCATTAGAGGGTCAGCTAGTCCTCTAGAGCCCAAATGTCCACAAATGACCAGCTATCAGCTTCAGAACGATGGCTGACGCACAAATTGCTTCCAGTGTGGATGCAGCGTAAGCACTTTCATTTGAAGGACCAAAACACTTTGGTCCTTCAAATGAACAGGTACAAAAAAGAAACCAAACACATCAGACATCGCAATAAAGCTATTGCCAAATAAAGGTAACCTGAAGAACAGTGAAATTGAGATGATTTACAAGGATCTTCTAACATTCACACACACTCAGTCACACACTCAGTCACACTGGGGGCAGTTCAGGATTCAGTGTCTTGCATATACTTATTCCATGTCTGTAAAATAAAGATTTATTTATTTATCTTGGTTTTATTTATGCTGCATTTAACCGTTTCTGTATCTCTCCTGTCTTTGCCTTTTAGGTCACACAGGACGCTTTATCAGAGCAATATTCTGCACCAGTCTGCTATTTGTACTGGCTCATATCTGCTTCCAGACAGTACTATACACATATCCTCCTCTCAACACTGCAATAGGTGATAACTGTTCACAATGGAATACCATAAGCAGACATATAGGACTGTCAAGGTATGTAACTATGTATCTAATTCCATGAGTTGCCCCATGTATCCCTGCCAGTGTCACTGATGGGCTGATTGTGGGAAATAGTAGGTAAATGTAGCCTACAAGTAAATGCAAAGCCTCCCACCGCTCTCTCCTTGTCTCCTCACCCTCAGCCAGTGGTGGAGAGGGCTGCCTCCTCCCTGAGCCTGGTTCTCACACATGTTTCTTTGTGAAAAGTTATTTTTTCCTTTGCACTTGCTCACCGGGGGGTCACAGGATTGTTTGGCCTTTCTCTGTATTATTTTAGCACCTTTAGATGAAAGTTGTTGTAAGTTTTACACTATATAAATAAGAGAATTAAAAATAAATTGAACTGAATAGACACCTGAGGAAGAAAATACTGAAATGAAGATGCTTATTTTAAAACACTGCCATTAATACTTTTTCATTTGAACATAGAGCTGTACATTAAATCACATTTAATTCAGTTTACTTTAATGAAAGCGCCTTTTGCATTTAAACCATCTTAATCAACCTTATTCCCATTGTTAGAATTGCACACAGGTCTTCACGGTCCTTGGTAACTAACGTCTTGGAGAAGTTGCAAAGCTTCTACGAACTTTTTGTGCTTTCCCAAACTCACGCTATGATAACGATTAGGGACCAGAGCACCTTCTTCCTGTCAGTGTGCATCTATGTCACATGGGCCATATGCTGTTTTTGTAAAGCTGCAGATTAAACTGATTCGATTAGTATGAACTTGGCAGGAGGCGACCTTAAATCTATTTGCACGAGTGCAACCTTAAATTCACTATTGCCTGTATACATTCATCTTTTAGCATTCTGTATTTATTTGGTCTTCTATTAGCCACGTATCTAACTTTTTGCTTGATTTGCAGTAATGTGTCAAATAACATTTAATAATAATAATAATAGATTGGATTTATATAGCGCTTTTCAAGGCACCCAAAGCACTTTACAATGCCACTATTCATTCACTCATTTGAATAAATCAAGTGTTCCCAACAGAACTCTGGATTGTAATGGTATCCATACATCCACCATGCAATGTGGATATATTTTGTGTATGATATCTCTGAAATGTTTTACATGAGTTGAGATAAAATGAGATATACTTTATTTATCCTATAATTGTAACAGCCTTGCATGTGTACGTGTGTCATAGGCTTCCCTTGGAAGACCCTTGGAAAGTGGCACGTCTCCTGTGCCCAGACCTTGGTGTGTGTATACTTGCATTGGTAACAGTCATCCTCTGCAGCAGATTGGTCAGGAACAGAGAAATGGTGGCTGCTGCCAACATTACATCGGTGAGTCTCTTTGCATATGTTTAAATGTGTATCTTTATGACAGGAAACCAGCAGTGTGGTTGTGCTGAAATCAAAGAAGTCACAAAATTACACATAAAAACTATATATGGTAGATGGACAATCACTAGTGCATGCAGCAAGGAGAAGGTCAAAACAAAACTGTGTTGTTGTTTTTTGTCTTTTAGCATCATAGCAGGTTCTAAAATGATTGAAATACAACCTCAGAGGAACAATAACACGTCATTTTTTAATCAAAAGCTGAAGTAGACTGTGTGAAAAATGAAGTCCTCTTACAAATTGTTGATACTCACACACAACTGTGTGCGCTAATCCGTGCCTCACCAGATCAAGTGCATGGATATTACTCAGTGAAACCAATTCCTCGAGTACAGTACTACTCAAAAGTCTTGAGACTGTTAGGTGACGGCTGTGTGCAAACAGGAATAGGACCCAAGATGCAGACTCCGGAGACAAACTTAAACCAAAACAGCTTTAATGCTGAACGCAAACATAACATAACTGGGAAAAACTGAAAATAAACTAACACCGGTGGACTGGCAAAACACACAGCAAAGTAAACGGTAGATCACGACACAGACACAGAGAAACACAGGGCTTAAATACACAGAGGGAGCAATCAGGGAATGAATAACAGGAGGGAAACACAGCTGGGGCAAATCAGAACTGACGAGACCAAAGAAGCGTAACCTGAACACACTGAGATAAGACACAGACCTTCAAAGTAAAACAGGAAATGCATAACACAGACTGAACAAAGAGACAGGCTCATATGCAGGCACTACAAAGGGAACAGAGACGTGGGAACAGGGCAGACACAAAACACTGACTGAACACGGGGATATAGGAACTTAAGATACACATAGACGCGAACTAGACAAGGGGATGCAGGTGATAGGGGAGACAGAGCAACTAAAGAAGACAGAGACCTAAGCCATAAGACAGAACTCAAAGAAACCAAAAACTAGACAGTATAAATAATATCATAAACTCAAAAACCCTGGGTCGACGACCCAGGCATCCTAACAGAGACAGCTTTCAATTCTTTATATGTTGCTAGAAAAATGGGTAATGGGTACAGCAATTTATCAAAACATTGTCAAACATACAAACAAATACAGCAGATAAGGCAAAGACGAGGGGTGTGCAATTCTTACTACCTGGAACGTCAATATTTGGTATGACCACCTTGATTCTACAGCACAGGCAGTTTTCTTATCATTTATTCTATTTCTGAAGTCTACTTAAACTTTATTTTTTTCTATAACTATAATTATTTTCCAGCCAGTCAGAATTTTTGCACACTGAGAGCAGATGTGTGATCTGAGCGACAGGGGCTGTTATTGTGTGTGTGGATGGATAATAGCCAACACTGAAATTCATTTCTTGCACACAGAAATGAATTTTGTTTGCACAAATTAAACTTTTCTTCTCAAAATACAGCATTTGTTCTTGCAAATTATTTACTGCGCTCAGAATAGAGGCACAAAAATAACGCCACAGTTTTTGAGTTTTCAAGTAAAATCTTACAAATCTAAGGGGGGACATCTCATTGTTGATCTCATTGTTGATCTCATTGTTGCTCACTAACAACTCAGTGTCCCAGAGGTTTAACTGACTTGATGCTGTGCTCTGAATACATGTTCCTTTCATCTTATTGAGAAGTGTAACACATGTTGTAAATACATAATCTTACTAGCAAGGACTACTTTCTTCTTTGAGAACAATAAGCCTTAAATCACTGGTGATCTGAAAAAAAAAAAGCCTAATTAAAAGAAGGCTGGCTTCTACAGAGGAGGATTAAGGTCTCTGGAAAAAGTCAGAATTCTGACTTTAATCTGAGAATTCTGGAAAAGAAGAAAAAAACAGTGGCCCTAATCCTCTTCCGTAGCTTTCAGGTCTGGGGGCAGGGAAGAACTGGAAAGTGCAGAACGGGCTGCGGGTGAATTCACAGAAATGCAAGAATTCCTACAGAAGGAAGCTCGAGGGCAAACTCGAGCAGAACAACAGGAGGGATGGGTGGAGTGAAGAAAATCACTGGGTTTAAGGTGACAGATGGACAGCCATCACTGCAGTGGGCAGCCTGGAGGGGGTGAAGAGCCATTCATTCAACAGGTTTAGGTTCAGCTCTCTGCTACACACTTGTTTGGGTGCAGTGCAGGAGCGTCTCACAGTGCCATCTCCAGTCCCGATCATCTCGATGCCTCAGATCTTCACTACAGGTCATGCCATCTACAGAAACACTCTAATAATTCTGCAGTGGTTACATGTATTAATTAAGAACAGGGGGAGGAGTGGATGGTTTAGTGAGGTGGTGTGGGAGAAATCACCTGCTTCTGAATGTGAATAGGGGGGCTCTGGGAGGACAGTCCATACCCGAGAGTGTGTGTTTTTTCAGGAATGCTGTGTTTGGGACCAATGTCATGTTGAAAAATAAGCTGACATGACAGCATCATGTCAGATGCTTTCCACATGGCATTGCAGGTTGGATCAAAATATGATGGTACTTGAAATTGAGCCTCAAACCATGACGGCGCCTCCACCATGTTTTACAGATGGCTGTAGACTCACTGTTGGATCTCTCCTGACCAACCATAACAATTTGAACCAAACTTTTTAAATGTGTATTCATCAATCCATCAGACTTGTTGCCACTGATTTTCACCTGGTTCTTCTGTGATTGGCGTAACTCTGCCTATTGTTTTCGTTTCCTTCCTTAAACTCCTAAGACCCGAACTCTTTCACGCCATGCAATTTTAAATCTCTTTGCGATTTGGGCTGATTCGGACCCGATGAATGAAAAAACAAAGAATCATCTTTTTACCTGATGTCGTTTCTGGTGATGTTGTGCAAAACTCTTTATTTGTTGTCTGAACACAGCAGCATTTTTCCTGAGTACAAAAACAAAAAGAGAAACAACAGTTGTGCCCCTTTGAGCAATATAGCTAATTTGAGGTGCTGCTAACAGTTGCAGGAAGACGTAACAAAGTAAAAAAAAGTAAAAGATTTCTGAACGTCGCATAAAACATGAAAACTTTCGGTCCAAAGCTGCTACTTCAAACATGGGAACATGTTCACATTGTGGTCTAACAACCTGAAATGTGATGTCCACATTTAAGAGGTTAAGAATTCCTTCCTTTTTACCCAGACCATTTCTCTGAGACTTCAGTGAACAGTACACGAGTTTCAGATACTGTTCATCTACTGCAGTTTTTATTTTTTAGGCCTCACACCTTTACTTTTGCCGTATGTTTGTCCACTTGCCACATATTGTTACAACGCACCAGGTCAAGATATGAAAGATGCGTTCTTTTGTAAGCAGCCGATGTCTAAAGAAAACCTCTGAAATGCACCCAGAAAGCATTACAAAACATCATGAAATAAGGATTGGCTCAAGACTTTTTGCACAGTAATATATATTCAGATTTCGACATTTATTTCATCAGATTTTTACATCAGTAGATAATCACACAGTGAGCTGAGAATGTGTCCGCAGAAATAAAGTGTAGGATATTAGCTCCAGCACTACTCCTGTAACCGAAGGAATCCTCTGGGTGATGTAATTTACAAAGCATGTCTTTCTTTTCATTCCTACACATCATAGCTAGAACATAATTCAACAGACGACACAGAAGACGTTGGGGATGATGATAACAGTGACTGTGATGATGATAATGAAGAAGAGGCAACAGGAGAGGAAGATGAAGAAGAGAGGTCATTAGCTGGTGATGCTGATGAGGTTTCCACAGTAACCAGAGCCAAGCAGTTGGCTGAGCAGCTGAAGGCTACAGCCCAGAAAGTTCTGCGGGACCTGGGGAGGATCTTGGCGATTAGCCTGCTGGGTCTTGCTGGTGAGATCTTAGTGTTGTTTTTTGTTACTTTTTATTACCCCCTCATCTGTAAAAGGCCAATGGGGTGTTGTCGTCACCCTGCTGTGCGAGCAGGCTACGCGGACACCCAAGTTTGTGGACACGATAACTCGAGAATGAAGGGACGTAGATTTCAAATTGATACCATAGGTGCAGGTACCAGAATAATACTTGCGGCAGTAATACTTACTGCCGCAAGTATTATTATCTTTTTGCCTGTCTCAAATAGCAAGAAAAAAGATTGACAGGAGATTTGGAAAAACAGGGAAAATAAGAATAAATGTCGAAATGCTCAAGAAAGAACTGAAAGCAAAAACGCAGCCGAAATACGACTGATGTCTTTTACATGACGACATTTTGTTTGTTTGCCCAGACAAAAGCTGCAAGTTGGTTTTGCTTCATTGTAACGTAAAAAAATCAAAATTCTAAAGGAAATCCACGTCATCTCATGAAATTCTCGTTCATCAACATAGTCAAACGGTGAAAATCTCCATCATAAATGACCAAATCACCCTCTGACTCATGACAAAGATTCATCTGGATTTGCGTAAAAGTTGCTCTTTAAGAAATATTGTGTTTTTCCTTTAAGACACAAAGGAGCATAAAACTTTTATCAGGCCCACTTTGTTTGTACTTCATTTTCTGGACCTTTGTGTGCACTGCATATAAACCTCTGACCTTTTCTTTATAGGGATCACACTGCCATCTGCCTTCTCAGCCATTTACTTCCTGCTTTTCATTGGTATTTGCACTTGGTGGGCATGTCATCTTCCCATCAGCCACCTGGGTTTCAATGCGCTGTGTGTGATGGTGGGCTTCTTCACTGCTGGCCATATGGTGTGTCTGTATTTATACCAGAGTCTGCTGGCCCAGGCCCTGTTCCCCCCACAAAGCCTGTGGGCCAGGTAAGTCTTCATAATAACAGATTATATGCATATGCAGAATTGCAGGGGACAGCGACCCTTTGGTTGCATCATTTCATACCGTGCATGGTTATTCAGCAGATTTCAACAGAAATAGATGCCACATGACCGCAGGCAAAAGTGCTATTTCATCAGTGTTGCAGGACATGTAACTTGGGGGAAAAGAAACTCCAGTTGACATGACGAAACCTCTGGCAGTGCCAGTTTTTGGCCTGATTATTAAAGGCCGTGTATACGTCTTGATACAGTTGGGTCAATAATTTATTGCACAAACAGATTTGTAAGAGTGGATTTTACTGTCGAGATATAACTGAAGTGCAGACTTTCTAATCTAAACAAATAAAAATATTTGAATTCGTTGTTTAACAGTTTATTTGGGTTTCAGCTCAACACTGGTCTCTCTCCGGTGCGGTCGAATCACTTTGAGCCTCACATTTAAAAAGAAATTCCCTGTCGGCCTTTTGTCCAGTTATTTTTGAGCCTCTGATATTTTTGAGCCTCTGTTTAAAGCAGCTTTAATTCCTCAACAGATAATCCAGAATTTGGGTTAAATCCCTTAAATTAGAGCTGAAAGGCCACACTTGGCTCACGATTTACAGATTTACAGAGGAACAAGACAACGTTTTGCCGTTGGTTTTAACATTTGAGTAATAAAGACCCCATCTTTGTGGTGAAGTGACTGTGAGAGGCCAGTATTTAAACACATATAATTCAGCCTACAACAACAAAAATGTCATTTGCTGTGCCTTCATGCCTGTAAACCCTCCTTAATTGTATCAGTACACATATCTGTGGCTATGAAATTTCTCTTTCGGGTCAACTATTCAAGTTTACTGACGAGAAACGAAATGAACGCAGTGTGACTGTGCTGGCATGAGAGGCATGAGTGGAATGAGCCTCCACTGGGATTTACGGTCTCTCTTCTTCTCAGTTTCTTCCTCATGACGTCACGGCCCTCTTGGCAGGTTTCTGTATCGGTATCACTTAGCCAGCTGTTCATCAGTCAGCCTAGTCGACGTTTACCCAGCAAACATACTCCACTGTCATAAAACTGAGTCTGTGTCTCTTTAGTGAAGCTGACGGGAAAATAGTCAAATGTTCAATGTAGATAATGTAGATGTGTGATTATTATTATTAGTACTTTAAAAGAACTCTTAGCCTTTTTGATATTACTGTGCCATGTCCCAGGTGTCAGCTGATCCTAAGCTTCACACTTTGTTTGATCACGTTGGAACATGTTTGGTATCATCAACATAAAGATGAGTTCAACTCTGAGCTGTGATAAAAAAAAATGATTAGAATTGTGATGAAGGCACAGCTATGGAAGCCCGTTTCCGCCACTAAATAAAAACAAAACAGCTAGTATGCATAACTCGAAATTTCGAGTTATTTTCTTGAAATTTAGACTTACTTTTCTCGAAATTTCGAGAAAATAACTCGAAATTTCGAGTTAGCTCTGCCAATCAAAAATATGTGTGAATGAGGTCGCTTTCTTGTTACCCGGAAGCATATGGCGCAGAGGAACGCGCATTCAAAAACGGATCCCAACAAATTGGCGCTTTGGCGAGTACGTTTGCTGATAGTAACACCGTGTGATTCAGCTAATAACAGGGATTTCATCATTTGTGAAGCCAGGCTGAAAACACTCAGCAATCTGTGCAACTGGATGTAATACCGCTTAGCTGTAGCATTTGTAGCTGACGCTTCAGCTTCTGCGTAACGAGGAAATCATGTCAAATTTCGAGTTACTTTGAGTTAATATGTCGAAATTTTGAGAAAATAACTCGGAATTTTGAGTTATGGATCCTTTTTTTTTAGTGGCGGAAACAGGCTTCCATACACAGCTGTTGCATATGACTGAAGTGTGTCTGTAACGTGGATGGTGACAGAAATAATACGATTCTGTTCCTTCAATTTGTTTACTGCATGTAACACAGGTCATGCAAATCTGTGACCCAACGTACTTGTATATTGAAAGACACGTTTCCAACTTAAAACCCCCAAACAAACAAACAACCCCCCAAAAAACGTGTACTAGTGTATCCCACCAAAGATTTGAAAAAGCTTTCTTCTTTTGTCATTCAATTCAAAAAGGTTATTCATTGTTCAGTACACATTTTGAGTTCGTGCTTGTTCAGTGCACACAAACACAATCATAGGAAAGACTGCTCATTGGATTGTTGAGATGATGACTCGCCGAGCCACAGACGCACATTGCTGGAACAAAGCATATCAATGGAAAGTTGACTGGAAGTGAGACTCCTGAGACGACAGTCAAGAAAACCCACCGAGAACCCTGCAGGGAATCTATTGTTGTTGTCAAGAGGAGAGGTCAAGGGTCGGACTCGAACTCCGGCCACTGTGTTCTAACCATGTAGTACGTGGTGGCCGCTCACGCTAAACCAGCACCTGTGAGAAGCTGCGTGCATGATTTTAGTGAGCTGTAAGCTGTAATCATCAAAGTTAAAACAAAAGAACATCTGAAATACTTCCCTTGCAAACTTTACTGAATTGCCTGATGCTAATCGTACTTTAGCATTGTGGCTACGACTCTACATCTTTGCTTTGCTATGTCTATGGTGCCGGATTTTCACTGATCACACCTGATCATAATGTTCTAGATCCTGACACTTGGTCACAACAGTATTAGTAAATCAATTAACACAGGTCTATTCCTCGATTTCTTTCTCTTTTTTTCTGCCTAGACTCTTTGGTCTGAAGGACATCATCATACCAGGAAACTGCACCCTGCCCTATGACCTCAATCTGAACAGCAGTCATGACTGGCCAGTTTATGTCAACCCAGGAATCCTCTTTTTGCTCTATACTACCATAGTGACTGTTCTCAGAACAGGACGTCACGGAGGCTCTAACGCGGTATCTCCTCACTCACTCTTTTTATATTATAACATACAGTGGGGCAAAAAAGTATTTAGTCAGCCACCGATTGTGCAAGTTCCCCCCACCTAAAATGATGACAGAGGTCAGTAATTTGCACCAGAGGTACACTTCAACTGTGAGAGCCAGAGATTTTCCTTGTTTGAGGTGACCAAATACTTATTTTCCACCCTGATTTACCAATAAATTCTTTACAAATCCTACCATGTGGATTCATGGATTTTTTTTCCACATTCTGTCTCTCACAGTTGAAGTGTACCTCTGGTGCACATTACTGACCTCTGTCATCATTTTAGGTGGGGGGAACTTGCACAATCGGTGGCTGACTAAATACTTTTTTGCCCCACTGTATCTTTATATTCTCTTAGTACTGAATGTGCCCCCACTGGCTTTTCTTTGATAAAGTATTTAAACATAATGGAAAGCTTTGTTATCGTATCAAATCTCACATACTGAAACAGTGTTTATACAAAAACCCAAACATATTGATATTCAAAATATAAAAACAAACATAATAAAAATAACTCTTTTATTGAAAATATTTTTTACGTTAGGGAGACGTAGGAGAGCAAAGAGGCCCAGGTGGGTTTAACATGGCACAGACTCTGCAGCTGATGCACTTTTGTAGCTGCCACGTGACTTTTGAAAAACTGTATCTTCTGAAATCTTCTGAGGGCTTGTTCTTTTTCTGCAGGAAAAGCAGCAACAGGAGAAAAGACGCGAGAGGAAAGAAGAGCTGGTGGAATTACAGCCTTGGAATGAACAAAAAGACGACTATGAAGACGACACACAGGTAGATCATTTCTATTGGCTGTACAAAAGGCTCTATTTGGATTTATTGCCTACGGCTGATATTTAAATAGAGATTCTTCTTCTCTTCTGTGTTTTTATATCGTACTAAAGAAATGCTTGTCTATCTTCACTATATATCCAATTCAGTTTCAGTTGTATAGACCCAAAATTACAACAGCAGTCGCCTCAGGGTGCTTTATGTTGTAAGGTGTAAAATATATTGTAATGGAGTTCCACAGGGTTCAGTGCTGGGACCAGTTCAGTTTACATTATGCATGCTTCTCCTAGGCAGTATCATTAGTAGGTATAGCATCCATTTTTACTTCTGTGCAGATGACAAACTGAGGTTCTTGTACTTGGCTCCAAAAATTCGTAGAAATACAGTGTCTAACCAGATTGTTACCCTGGATGCCATTACTTTGGCCTCCGCTAACACTGTGGAGTCATTTTTGACCAGGACATGTCCTTGTTAAATCTGGGACTAGTTTCTTCGATTTTTGTACAACATCTCTAAAATTAGAAACACCTTATCTCAGAGTGATGCTTAAAACCCCAGTTCATGCATTTATTACTGTTAGACTGGACTATTGTAATTCATTATTATCAGGATGTCCTAAAAGCCTTCAGTTGATCCAAAATGCTGCAGTAGCCTATCTCCCTGATCAAGCACTGCTAACTTACTTGTGGTTCCTAGGATCAAACTTTCCTTTTTGCTAAAGCATATAGCTGAGGCTGGATCAGGTGACCCTGAATCCTCCCTTAGTTACACTGCAATATGTTAAGGCTACTGGGGGCTTCCCATGATGCACTGGGTGTTTCTTCTTACTCATACCAGTATCGACCGTGCTGCTCTTTGTGCTGACATCCAGATAGGGCTGGAACTATTTAATATTTAAAACTGTCATATACCCTCCACATAAGTACAAATAAACATCTGTGTGTGTGTGTGTGTGTGTGTGTGTGTGTGTGTGTGTGTGTGTGTGTGTTCTGTGTTTCAGGTCGTACTCTTGTCTGTACCAACAGAAAGCGGAGGGACTGTGACCGAAGACAGTCAGCCCTATCTCGGTACCAGCTGCTATTTTTCACAGAAATGACTAACCAGTATAAGTCACCCAGTATGAAAGTGTGTCAGAAAAGAATCAAACAGTGGACAGCCGTTATAGGCCTGACTGGAGGACATCGATCCGACAGTCTGAAGTGAATCATTTATGATGTAGCGCACAAAAGTGAACGATATTCTGTGGACATCACTGACTTTTTCAGCTTAATTGAAAAACAACATTTAATTGTCTTTGAGGACGTACACATAGAGTATACTCAAACCAAGAAACGAGTTTTAATGGATGAAAAACATGTCACTTATAAGTACACCCAACAGTTATCTGGGATCAGGGGTCTCAGGTTTGGTGCCAGTGAATATCACCCCCTTATGACCTCAGCCATACATAAATGACCATAAGTCCTGTGACTGAGATACTTGCTTCCTGCAGCTCTAGCATAACTCAGTCTAACACGAAGGACCCCAGACTCAGCCAGAAAGCTGCCATCATGGCAGGTTTACATTTACAACATGCTCACACGAGTGCGCTGGTCCGTGCAGCCAAACAGTGTCTGACTTTTCAGCACGGCTTCACCTCTACGTGTCCACTGAAACAGGAGGCAAAACCACACAATTACTGTCAAAGGTGTGCTGACCAGCCTCCACTGGCACTGCCCCCTGAACCCACCCCTCCCCTGCAGCTGATCCTCAGACCACATCCCGCCACATACCCACGTCCCCCAACTTAGGCAGGGGAGCCATCGAGCTTCTGCTAGTTGCCCTTGGTTTAATCCAATGTCATAGAAAAAAGAGCAGTGCCTGAGCGGTTCAGGGGCATGGTATAAGCACCATATTACCTGCCCCGCATCCATCATCCGGCAGTCCAGACGAAGGTGCCCCGGTTACCCACATTTCTAACTTTCCTGCCCTGGCACTTGTGCAGCTCCCGGTGAACGGGATACAGCATCCGTAGCCACCGGGACCTACTGGGAAATGGGACTGGCTGGCTCTTCCCTGCTGGCTGCTTGGGCTCTCGCAGGGACCCTGGTGCTTTCAGGCGATCCTTTACCAGGATTACAGCCTGTTTCTCTCCAGGTGTTTTTGAGTGGCTGCTGCCTGCTCCCGGTGGATCACTGTGAGCTCCACCACCATCGTGGTTAGCACCTCCACCGGTCGAGGCTGTCGCAGGCCTCACACTGATGCACTGGCGAACTCAGGTTTCAGTGATGCTTTGACACCCAGATTTTAGGAGCTGGGGATTAAGTCTCTGAACTTCTAATTGGTAGACAACCTGTCCACCTCCTCCACGTCCTCCTCCTCCTCCTGTCCACCTCCTGAGCCACAGCTGCCTCTAGAGCTGTAATATTGTAGTTTCTCGTTTTACCTCAACAAATGGTTGTTGGAGGTCTAACGCAACATTGTGAACATGGATATGATTCTTTTCTTTAGGTGCAGAGGCGAATGTGGCCTGCAGTGGGAAACGGGGTGAAAGCCCATTCTTCCTGCTGGGAAGAGTGGTCATGCAGCAGAGTTACGTCTGTGCTCTCATAGCAATGATGGTAACCATGAAGTTCTGTTCAGACTCGTTTCAGCAGCAGCGTCACAGACTTTCACACACAGTCACTTTGTGTCCAGGTTTGGAGCATCACATACCACAGCTGGTTAACCTTTGTGCTGCTGCTGTGGGCGTGTCTCATTTGGATCCTGCGTGCGAGGTACTGTTACCACACGTTTGTTACACATCTGTGACAGAACAAGTCAAGCGTCTGCTGCCTGGTTATTGTGTGTAAACATGTTCATTGATACTTCTTAAATATTTATTAATGTAACACCTGTAACACCCTCTAGAGGTTAAAGAACTCAATACTTACTTAATCCTGACGGTGCATCTGTCAGACCCTGATGAAGACTTGGATCGGTCTTAATCAGGTCTGGTTGCTTCCAAGAATGCATTTTTATATAAATTGATCCCAAACAGAGTGCCTCAGCAGCTCCTCTTTGATATATTAAAAAAATCATTGATTGTGGATTTTGCTAATAATAACTGATCATTAAGAAGAATACAGATATTGTAGGGAAAAAATACATCACACAACAATAATTATTAATTGCAGTGTTTTTTAACTGTTGTGCATTTAAAATTGTTTCCCAGTATTTTAATAGTCTGATTGAGTTGGGGGCGGGGTCTGTGTTTTCAGGCGACATGCAGCCACATTGTGCTCGCCATTCATCCTGCTCTACGGCTTGGCTCTGTGCTGTCTGCAGTACGTCTGGGCCATGGAGCTTCAACCTGAGCTGCCCACCACAGTGGGAACCATGAGCCTCGGACAGCTAGGACTGAATAGAACCCAGTACCCCTGCCTCAGACTGGGAGCTATGGTAAGAAGAGAGCATATGTGACATGATAACGAAGTTATGAAATTGTGACGGATTGTAACATTCAGCAGGATGTTTACCCATAAATATGTGTTTGGCTTTACTTATTGGTCTGTACAGCTCCTAGAAGGTTAAACTGTCCAGTTCTCACCATGTGCTCTCGAACAACAACAACAACAATAGCAGAGCTGGTTTCTCAGATCATTTCTACATCAGATACTCACTGATGTTGGTCAGAGGCTGAATGTGCAAGAACTGCATCTCGTGTTCCACAGCACGAGGGCCTTCACCACTAATTCTTAACCTGACTTGATCTAGTAATTATAAAAGTCCACACAGTGAAACAGAATAAAGACACGACTAACAACAGATGAAGGATGAAAACAGCTTCATCACTTTGACAGCAAGTGTGCTGCAAATGCAACACGTGTAACATTAACAGCTTGGACGCTGCAGCTCCGCTTGTGTCTGTTTATTCTACCACAGAAACCTTTGAGCACAGTGATGCACAGAAACACTGCAAACATGAACAAAAACATCAGTGTTGGAGGGAACACAACACAGTAACACAGACAGACGTACTGCTGCTTAGCCAAGAGCCAGCTGTTGGTAAATAAGCTGAAATATGACATTTAGCTTTGAGTTGGATAATATTTCTAATCGAATCTGAAGGCGCTCGAGGGAATCGCCAAACAGTCCGGAGACGTGTCAGCCAGTAGCTTTGGCTGCTTTCTCACCACAGAGCTGACGTTTCATGACTAACCTGGTTTGGTGACTGGACGTTGTGTTGAGCACATTCAGCCCCTCCTTGGGCAAAATACTGAACCCCTTCATTGATCAGAGTGTGACAGAAAATACTTAGGGTATAGACTACAGTGATGTATGAATGTGTGTGTCCGTGCATGAGTGAGGCTGGTAGCAAACAGCACTTTGGAGTCTCAACATTGTTTTCCTTTCAGTGCCCAGCATTGGGCAAAGTAACACGGATCATCCCGTTGTTGTTGTGCAGCTTGGCTCATTTTTGTCTGTTTGGTTACGTTGTGTGTAGTTACTGCACAGACCGTTGTTCTCTTTCACTGCTTTGTCTCGTGTGTATTTGGTTTTATTGTTGATTTGCTGGATGCTCAACAATGATGTTTTGCATGAATTTGCAAAGTAAAATCTCGCTGCTGGTTGCGTTTGTACTTTTGTGTATTCTGCGTGTCTTAAAACTGAACTTGTGGTCTTCATGTTCGTCTTCTTTCCCTCTGTCTCTCCAGCTTTTATTTACCTTAACCTTTTGGCTGTTAGTACGTCAGTCAGTGAAGGAAAACTTCAGCAGGAAAAGGAAAATAGCCACACCACTACAGGAAGTCACTACAGGAGGTCAGAATCACACACACAACTTCACACTGACCTGCTGAATAAATGAAATGATTTAGGTTTGTTTTCATATCAGTGATTAGATGTTAAAAATTCTGGTAAAATAAGATGTACTGTGTTTATCCCAGAGTTGGGAAATTCCTTTATTGCAGTCCTTAATTATTAAGTGAAACACATCAAAAATACAACAAATAGCTCAAATAGGTAGAATCGTACAATGTGACAGAACAAATGTCATAAAAAAGTTAAAAACAAAACATTGATTCAAACTGGATCCTGATAATCAACGATGGATTACCACTAAAAGTAACAGACACACCCCGACATCACAAACACTCCAGTTCCTCTGGCAGTCTGAGTGAGGTCTCGATCATTCAGAATGTTCATTTTCCAGCACTGTGTGTGGGAGGTTATGCATTTCCATCAAGCAGAATACTGCAGTATACTACGACACCACCGATGTCTCTCTTAGCTTTTCATGTAGCCGCAGCTCTGCAGCCGTCTCCTCTGACAGGTCCCGTTCAGCCCGTGTGGCGGCAGCGTGGCTCTCCATCGTTACTGTGCTGTACACCTAACCTCGGTTTCTTCCCAACGTCTCGTCCTTATTAGACGAGGAGGCTGGTAATGAATCTGTGCTGAAGGTTCTGGGAGGCATGGTGATGAGCTGCTATGCCAAATACTGGATCTATGTCTGTGGAGGGATGTTCATCATGGTGTCCTTTGCTGGAAAACTTGTTGCATACAAGATCATCTACATGCTGCTGTTCCTGCTCTGCATGTGCCTTTATCAGGTATGCACACATGTCGTAGACATCATCATGCCAAATAAATGGCTTCTGGCCCTTTTGTGTTAAACTGTGTTAAAACGCCTCCTCGAATGTTTCGTATGTCATAATAAGTAATTTTAAAAATCTCTTTTAACTCGTAACTTGTTCCTATTTTTCAGGTTTACTATTCTCTGTGGAGGCGCCTGCTGAAGCTCTTCTGGTGGCTCGTTGTGGCCTACACCATGCTTGTGCTGATTTCCATCTACACTTACCAGTTTGAAGACTTCCCTGGATACTGGAGGAACTTGACTGGTTTCACAGAAGTACAGTACGTGCTTTAACTAAAGCTTTTTTAATCCTGTCTGCACCGTTTACCTGCCTGTGTGTGTATATATGTGTATATATGTGTATATATATATGTGTATATATGTATATATATATACAGAGGGATAACGAGGGAATGAGACACAGAAGGGGAGCAATCAGGCTGGACGAGACAGAGACGCAAAACTAGAAACACTCACATGAGGCATGGACCTACAAAGTAAAACAGGAAACACACTGACTGAATTCTAAACATGCAAACTTAACAGCAACAGGGGAGACATAACATGGAACACAGGGAAGCCATATGACAAAGCCAAAGAGCAAAACCTAAGATAACCATAACAGATCTAGGGAAACACGAAACAGTACCACAAAGGACTCAAAACATAAACCATGATATAAAAACACGAGATCTCTCCAAAATGAAACAGGAAACATGAGAGGCAGACATGACAACATAAGACAACAGACATGAAACACACGAAGGGCAAGGGAGACTTCACAGGGGTTGAAAACACAAGAGGGAACTAATAAGCAAATGAACATAGGAGACCTGATGAGCTTAACATACTATAAACATCAAAATGAACTAAAACTCAAAACACTGGGTCCTAAGACCCAGGATTGTGACAGGGATGGATTAGCTCAGCGAAGGAGACGTTCTCACTAACACAGATTTAGACAGATTTGTGGACAACATATGGAAGTGATGGATCTTTAGTGTAGTAGAAAATGTTTCAGAGCTTTGAGTTCAGCTCATGAAAAACGGGAGCAAAAACAAAAGTGTTGTGATTATATTTTTGTTCAGTGTTTATACATATATATATAAAACGTGTGAATTTTGATCTTATGTACTGTATATAATAAATAAGCATGAAATCCAGAAAGCTAAACAACATGAGGTGGTTTGTTTACGAGCACGATCTAAGTCAAAGTTGTAATTGATACGTGCTTAAATTTACACAAAATGTCAGAAATCATGAAACATTTTTGGTAAAAATGTTTCATGATTTCTGGGGTGTGTTGGGCCATTTTTGACACAAAACAGAAGAAACAAAACTTTCTGTCCACGTCGCTGTCTCTGTCACTCCCAAAACTTTACCCTCTTCCTAAGCAACCACAGCTCATGATTTTTTATTGGTCGATATGCTACATTTTTCCACCAATAGGAAAGGGCTGGCATTTCTTTTCTTCTTTTTTTTGCACTGTACTTAGAAAATGCTTTTTCCCCGTTTCTTCCCGCATGAAACGTGACGATAGTATTCAGCAAACCCTCTAACACGCACCCTCATTCCACTTCCAGAGTGTAGCAATCAACCACAACCTGTGCTGAAATCTGAAATGCCCACGGTGTTGCTCTGTCATCCTCAGGCTGGCAGCGATCGGCCTGGAGACCTTTGCTCTGTCTGAACTCTTCACTAGCATTCTGATCCCCGGCTTCTTCCTGCTGGCCTGTATCCTACAGCTGCACTACTTTCACAAGCCGTTCATGAGAATCACTGACCTGGAGCAGATCACGCCCATACACAGGTAACACCTCCTGCTGCTGCTCATGACATGTAACGCTGTCACGTCTTAAGAAGCTACCCAAGTTCGTTTTTACGTCCTGTGTGGAGTTGCTGGGCTGGACAGCTCTGTCCTCGTGCTGGAACGGTTAAACATTTGAACCTGGTTTTAAATATTTAGAAAATGTAGAAATGATCAGAGGACCCACAAACAGCTTCGTTGTCCCTGAAATAAGTTGGGTTTTCATTCAGTTGTTGGTCACGCTTGGTTTTTACATGGAGTGACACCCACCACCACCTGTGTTGCGTTATAAAGAAAGGTGATGTTTGTGCTTTGGTCTAATCTTCTCAGAAAAAAGCGCAGCGGCAGGGCAGACCAGACTGTCTCTGCTGAGGTGCAAACGAACCATGACGAGGACCTTGTTGCAAACGCTGATGATGACTCTGAAGATGAAGGTAAAACAAAACCTTCAGGTTTCTTATAATTATGTAAAAGTTGCTTTCTAATATCATATAGAACTATGAGGCTGTTACATCTGAAGAGACAGCAACCGACTGCTAATTGATCATCGGGTTTATTAAGCTGTTTGTCCTTGAATGGGTCACTGGTCCCATTCATTCTGTCTTACTGGTGTTGATGTTCCAGAGCTTCTCGTCATTAGCTCCTCTCTCTTACTCGCAGCGGTCCTGAGGTTTGAGATTACACTGTGTGCCTGTCCAAGAGAATCAAATCCTAAACATTCCCATTAAATCAGAGGACTGAGCAGGCAGACTGGATGCACTGGAAATATACCTTTTAATTTAAGAAGTCATCCCAGTCAGACTCACAGATGTTTGTCTGATTTCTTCATTAGTGGAGCTGATGCCTAGTAAATGGGGTCTGGTGATGGACAGGTTACTGGATCTTTCCAGAAGATTCTCTGACATTCTCACCACAATTCAAGAGTTTCTCTGGAGGCTTCTGGAGCGTCACATCCTCAAGATGGTGGCCTTCTTCGCTGTATGGGTCGCCCTCGAAGAGGTACGGCAACGACTGAAGCATCAAGTTATTGTGTTGTATCTTTATTTTGAACATGTTACAACAACAACACAGAAAAAAGAGACAAACAAACAAAGGAAAACAAAACAGTAATAATTATAAATCACCTGCATGTTTAAAAAGCAGCAGGATGAGCTTATTTAATCCCGCCCCTGCTCTTCTTCCTGTTTATGGCCTATCATCATTACAAATATACTGAGACATACATAAGCATGCTTGTGCAGCCGCACACACTCTTATACACACATCCCTGTAGTGGGCGATCCACCCGGTCCAGCCCTCCCTCCTCTCTGTACAACTGGTTCATGCTGGGACGTTGCTCCGGTTCTTCACTCCACTCAGAGAGGCAAACACCTCGTAGTGTTGGACGGATACAGGGATGTTTGAAATTGAATTCCCACATGCATTATCCAAGCATGATGAGGAATATTCACCCAGCTGCACAAACTGTTTCCTGTCAGTAAATCCTTTTTCACTCAGCCCCCGATCCCATACTGCTCCAGTTTATTAATAACATGTCGTGATTGATTGCATCAAATGCCTTCTAGTTATCGAGGAATAATCCGGCTGCATACTGTTTCTGATCTATAGCATTTATGATCTCCTCGATTTATTCGATTAACGGCAGTGATGATGTTTTGATCTGAGGCCACACTGACTGTCAGAGTCGGTTCTGTTTCTCTGAGATTAGATATTAGCTGTCACTGTCCCATATCCTCCACTGCAGATGATGAATGTAGAACCACAGCGGCCTGTAAAAGTTAGCAGTGAACTCACCAACAAGGAGACATTACTTGGCTTCAAAAGGCGTCATTCAGCATTTCATACAAAACCCTCACGCTGGTCTCAAATCTAAGAGGACCATTTATGCTCGAGTTCACAGTTCAAACCTGTACTGAGATGTCACGCGTGTCAGACATTTATCTGGGCTAAGACTCGGCTAAACTTCTGAACACAAACCCAAATTTTACATAAGCTCTCAAAAAACACACATCCAGCTGCTACACACATGTGACGTTGTTGTTAGTGGTTCATGTAACCGCTACACGGTCTGTACATGCGTTCCCACATGCACGCACAGCACACCTACACTCAGTAATGCAGCTGATCTTTACAGACGCATATTTGCAGGTGAATCTCACATTTTTAATAACGGATAAAGTTTATCTGTCAGGAAGATCAAAGTGACAGCAGGAGCTTCTAAATGCTTAACACTCTTTCCTCTGGATATATGTACGCATAGCAAAGTCAGCTCGTTATATGACGTTGGTGATGATGACGGTGAGAAAGACAATGACAACAAATGTTAAGAAACTGTCCCGATTAGGGGAAAGCATACCTGTTAAAGTGCTGTCTCTCTCTCTGTAGCCATCCGTGATGAATCTGGTCCTGGTTGTCCTCTGGTCTCTGGCGATGCCTTATGACCGTTTCAGATCCATGGCGTCCTGCCTGTCCACAGTTTGGGTGTGCGTCATCATTGTGTGCAAGATGTTGTACCAGCTCAGTGTTGTTGACCCTGACGACTACTCCCGTAACTGTACCATGGTGAGACTCTGCTTTACTGCAGGCGTGCAAAGCCAGTAGGAGAGAAGCGGCTGCATGGTTTGGTTAATACCTGAGACGAGCATGCGTTTGTGCTGAGCCTGTGTTTATGCAGTCAGTTCAAGGAACAAAAAAGAAAGTGGCCGGGGTCACAGACTGGGCTGAAAATGAGCTGAAAGTCTGGTTATGTTCCCAACTGTGACTTCCGGAACATCTCAGTAGTGTTTTATAAATCCGGTGAGATCAGAATAATAATTTTATTACTAATAATTTTAGAGAACTTCTTGTTGTTTGACTGCTCTTGTAGAATAATCATTATCAGCACTGGAGTGAGAAAGTGTTTGTGATCCATCTTTTCTTTTACAGCCTCTTGCAAATGAAACCAACCTGTTACCAGAGGAAATGAAAAACTCTTCCTTGTATAAGGAACCAGTGGATCCCGCCAAATGGTTTGGCATTAGGAAAGATGCTACAGCACTCGGATACAGCAAGGTATATTCATTTCACTTCAAATAATGCAGATGAATTAAACGTGTAGTATAAACACTAATAATGGCATTTAAGTCAAAGCCACTTGGCTCTGTGATGTGTTTGACAGCAGTGTGACCCGCGTAGCACTCTCAGAGTGAGGCCTTTGTTTCTCTTTGTTTAACTTGTACTGTCCAGCAGGATCATTGTACCTGCAGGGTGTCAGCAGCCCGGTGCACAGCTTCTGTGCACTTCTATCACTTACTTCATTAACACAGGTAGCTCAGAATCTAAGATGACTAATGCTTTGTGTTTCTCTGCACATGGTACATGTCAGCTGTTGCTCATAGACTCAGGCTTTAAAGGAGGAGTCACCCACTTCTCTGTGGATAAATCCTTCGCTGCACCTGCGTCCTAGTCCTCAAGTCCTCAGAGTTCCTGGCAATTTCTAACAAAAGACTTCAACCTTGTATTTAATATAAACATATGTGTGCTTCTTCAGAGAGAAACATTTGCATTTTCCCTTTGATAGATTTTGTTAGCGCCCTCATGTTTGAGCCACACATTTGTATTGCTGTCGGTAGAATCTTCATAATTAGTTTTTTACCAGTTTGTGCCTGAGAGTTGCACCTCTGCGTGCAGGCGAGTCCACCCTAGCTTAAAGCTTTACATATCACATTTGAGGTTTATTACAGTCAGCGGTGGCATGAATGCATTGTAGCAGATTGCATGCAGGTGGCTGTTTAATCAAAAGGAATTGCAGACACACGTACACACGTACAATTAGATGTTCTGTTTTACTCTGTGCATCTTACAGTGTACGTGGTTATCACCCAACTGTTATGAAATTTTGGTGAAAGCCTAATCTGATTGTTTCCTAATGCTTTTTTGCAGAACCATTTAATTGTGCTGATGTTGTTGGTTTTTGAGGCAACAGTGTATCGACACCAGGCTCACCATTACCGACAACTCCAGCGTTCCCCGCCCGTCATCCCGGCGCTCTTTCCTGGCGCCACAAGAGACACTTCAGACCAGGGCCTCATATCCTGCTTCAAGTATCTGCTTAACTACACTTTCTACAAATTTGGATTAGAGGTAGTTAAGAAAAGAATCTCTTACTGCACAAATGTGGGCTTTGGATCAGAGTATATCAGTGACAGCTGTGCATTTTGCAGGGAATCCTTTCTATTGTATACTGTAATATTTGTTTTATTTTATTCTAAAGAAGATAAGTTAAATATAGCGTTCCAGCGCATCAGTGTCGTTTTTAGTCTTAATTTTTAAATATCTGCTCTTTTTTAAAGATTTGCTTCCTGATGACTGTGAATGTGATTGGACAGAGGATGAATTTTTTAGTGATAATCCACGGCTGTTGGTTAGTAGCAATCTTAGTGAGGCGGAGGCGGGCAGCTATTGCAAGGATCTGGCCAAAATACTGTCTCTTCCTGTCCATCATCATGATCTACCAGTATCTGCTGTGTGTGGGCATACCGCCAGCTCTCTGCATAGGTGAGTTTTAAAAGCCTTCGATTTTAAAATAAATTAGATGTCAGAAATGTGTAATACATGAATAAAGTATATTCTTGCATATTTCCACACTAGATAAATATTAGTAATACAATATGTATGTTTTATTATGATAAATCTGTGGATGAAGATGCTCACGTTGCATCTTTTTGTTGCATCTTTGCCCATATCAAATCATCCAACTTATTTTGAGACGATGGAATCAGGAGTTGTAGACCTAACAGTCTCCACATGTGTGACTACTTCTCACATGTCTGAAAGAGAGCCCACACATGCCAAGAAGCAATCCACCCTGAACCAGCAGCGTTTAATAGAGAACCATGTCTTTGGAGATGCTCAATCTTTCTCCAATCGTTCTCTCAGGATTGCAGATTCACCCAGTGAACAAATCCAACAATACGTCCATGTCTTCTACAAAACCAAGCACTGTGTGCTCTATTCACTTCCCTTTAGCTCGTATCCCTGGATAACGACTTTGTGGTTTATATCAATGGATGCAGTGCCGTATCTTTACATTTATAACGGTAATTATTTAGGAAGCACTGTGCTGTTCTTGAAAACAAGACTGCATGATGATAAGCATCTTGAAGTAAGTTGATCTGGCACTATATAAAAAAAAATGTAATTGTATATGTTAATAATGAATGTTAATAACAGTTCAGCCTCCAACCTAAAAGCCTAACAGAAAAGAGCTTTACTGGCCCATGTACAGTTTTATTACGCTGCAAAAAAGCTTTTATTTTGAAATATTTCAGTTTTATTAATATCTACTTAAGCCTTAAAATAAATTGGGTCTCATACACCCCATGTCCCCCTTTAGATGCAGCCCTGCTGGTTGCAGATATTGCTGGTTCTGTGCGCTTCCTCAGGTGGGGGCTCCCAGTTTGCACTGGAATTGTTTGCAGCAGAGTCTGACTTGGTGGGAAGGAGAATTAGCAGTCTTAGGGCAGGGGTGGGCAATCTCAGTCCACGAGGGCCGGTGTCCCTGCAGGTTTTAGATGTGTCCTTGAACCAACACAGCTGATTTAAATGGCTAAATTAGCTCCTCAACATGTCCTGAAGTTCTCCAGAGGCCTGGTAACGAACTAATCATGTGATTCAGGTGTGTTGACCCAAGATGAGATCTAATACCTGCAGGACACCGGCCCTCAAGGCCTGAGATTGCCCACCCCTGCCTTAGGACCATGGTCCTCAGACTGGGAGGTGCATCATCCATGATGCAGACACTGTAGCAGTCCAGTCCAAACAGAGCTGAGTATAAAACCAGGCTGATCTTTGTCCCTACACTCACCTATGGTCATGAGCTCTGGGTAATGACTACATTAATGAGACTGTGTATACAGGCTTTGGAAATTATATCTCTCTCAAGGGTGGATGGGCTCAGTCTTAGAGGTAGGGTGAATCATTCGGGAGGGTACTTAAAGTAGAGTCACTACTCCTCCACATGGAAAGGTTGTGGTGGTTCCTTCATCTGATTGGGATGGTTTCTGGGAGCCTCCTGGATGTAGTTTTCCAGGAATGTCCTACCAGGAGCAACCCCCCCCCCCAAACAAAAACCCAGGACACACTGGAGAGATTATATCACCTGGCTGACCTGAGAGCACATTGGTGTTCCCGCTGATGGGGGGCGGTCTGGGCTTTTCTGCTGTACAGCCCGGATGAACAGTAGTGGATGGATGTGCTGTTTGTCTGAATTAGCTGAGGCCGCTCGTATTTCAGCTAGTAGTTTTATAGATGTGTGGAATGTCTGAGAAATGCAGGCGTGTGCGGACTGTCTCCATTTCACTTGTTTTATTTAAATTATGGCCGATTACAAAAGGTCGGTCTTATGTGTCAGTCGGGCACTTTTCAGAGAGGATGTTTACACATGTTTCTATAAATACTACTGTATGTCTCTGCTTTTGTGTGTGCTTGTTGTAGACTACCCATGGAGATGGAAGAGTCCAGTGTTGATGAACTCAGCTCTCATTAAATGGATCTATCTGCCTGATTTTTATACTGTTCCAAACTCCAGAAATCTCATAGGTTAGTCTGTGTGCTTGGTCACTCCATCCATGAGTGAACAAAGCAAACCTTTGTGTCACTGCCACTCCCACAGTGTGGAGTGTGCATATTCTAATGGAGTGCACTTCAGAGTTTGTATGGATTATTATTGGAAATTGTCACAAAAGAGCAGTTTTTATTACACTAAAAGGCATATTTGTGCTGGTTATGTTTGTCGTCTCACAGTTGTTCCAATAACTTCTGCATATTGTTAATGTTTATGACACTATTTACACAATTGTGTGTTAATATAATAATATATGTAGACAAATTCTGCTCTTTATAGTATAAAATCCAGAGCGCTCAGTAGAACAAGTACATTTGACTGTAATGTGTAGTCAGAGTTCACAGTTAACATATTGTCATGTTGTAGTCAAAGGAGCTTGCAAAGGAAAGCGTCTGGACTTCTTTAAGTTGCTTGAAGACGTTTCACCTCTCATCAGAGAAGCTTCTTCAGTTCTAAGGTCAAATGGTGGAGAGTCCCAGATATAAACCTAGTGGGAGTTTCCCCCCACAGAGGGACGAAAGGATAAAGGACACACTTTCGAGGATGCCAATGTTCACATTTTGGACAGAGAGGACAGATGGTTTGAAAGAGGAGTGAAAGAAGCCATCTATGTCCACTGTGAGCGACCATCTTTGAACAGAGGCGGGGCTTACGACACCAACTCTCTGCCATCTATAATCCAGTTTTGAGATCCCTTCCCAGACGCCTTAACGCCCACTCACATCCTGGGCCATCTGACCTCAGGAATTCGCATGATAAGGTGGGGCCAGGTTTCACAATGAACTCACCCGAAACTCTGGCTGATTGGGACCCACGCCCAGTTTCCCACCTTGGCTCAGGCGATTAGAGGATCATCAGGGGTCCTTTTGTCCCTCTGTGGGGGGAAACTCCCACTAGGTTTATATCTGGGACTCTCCACCATTTGACCTTAGAACTGAAGAAGCTTCTCGGATGAGAGGTGAAACGTCTTCAAGCAACTTAAAGAAGTCCAGAGGCTTTTCTTTGCAAACTCCTTGGACTTCACAGACGTTGTCATGTATAGTTTTGTGTGTATTCCAGTTACTAAGAATTCAGTGCTGCAGGTGAAAATCATTGCGTTATGTTGTGTGCGCCCACAGCGGACTTTGTGCTGCTGATGTGTGCATCTCAGCAGTGGAAGGTGTTTGAGTGTGAGCACGTGGAGGAGTGGATGGTTCTCGCAGGAGAGAACACAGATGAACCAGAACCAATGGAAGGTCGATTGTTTAACCCTGCACCTAATTTCATGAATTGCAGGTAAATATCATAAAGTCTATACGTCTATATTTTCAGTCATTTCAAATTTAACCTGCTTTGGGTGATTGGAGTGATGACACAAACAGCTTGACAGCGTGGGAAAGTGGGAGTGATAAAGCTTAGATTTAGCTGTCAGCTCCCAGCAGTGGACAGATGTGAGGCCATAGAGCGTGCTTATTGAACTCTAAGCTTCATTTATGCAAACACTGTTTCAGGGAAGGAAAATAACCACATGGAGCTGAGTTCATATTGTAGATACTGTATAGAAACAACAGAAATCCCAGTGAAATCACTTATTTGTGCAATTTAAAGCCAATGAGATCAATGATCAATATTGAGATAGTATTGGAGAAAATGGAGCCCCCTTGTGGGCTCAGGTGGTAGAGCAGGTCATCCACTAACTGGAAGGTTGGTGGTTCAATCCCTGGCTGCGCCTGTCTGCATGCCAGATATCCTTCAGCAAGATGCAACCGCAGGCTGCTCTTCGATGCATCCATCACAGTATGAATGTGTGTGAATGAGGCATGATGCATGAAGCCCTTTAAGTTAGTTAGTTAGTAGAAAGTTACAAGATGAGAAGCAGTCCATTCACCCTTAGAACAGAAATTCTGCTGAGGCTGTGACCTGTAGAGGGTCAGCCCAGTACCACAGCAAACTGTGTGACAGTGCAGCCACAGTTTTGTTAGTTAGGAGCAAATTAGAAAAAAAGGGGATATTCTTGGAAAACGAAAAGGTAAAGTTTTTATTTATTTCCTTCCACATTTTCCCATATTTGCAAAATACTATTATTATTATCCGTTCATCCACCCGTTCTCTTTCGCGTATGCTTATTGGGGGGGCAGCTAGCCTATACCAGCCATCGTATGGTGAGAGTGGAAATTGTGGACTTGACGTATGTAACAGTATGAATAACTTTGCTTTTGACATTTTGTGATGAAAGCTTTAATGTGATGTTGTAAAAGGACACTTAATCCTTACTTTAACTCTCTGACAGATGGCCTCACACATTACCTTCATGATTTTCTAGCACATGGAAGAAGTGGTTGTAAGACTGTGCACTGCAGCCTGACCTGCCTGTTCTCGATCTAAATCTGAAGAAAAAATGGATTTTACTCATAGTTTGTCTTGCTCTCCTTCTCCATCTCACTACAGGAGCAGCTCTGTCATTCAAATATGTATTTTATGATTTGTTTTCTCTTTTTCCTCTTGTAGGAGTTACCTGGACATGGCGAAGGTTTTGGTGTTTCGCCACTTCTTCTGGTTTGTGTTGTCGGTGGTCTTTATCACAGGGTCGACTCGCATATCTGTGTTTGGACTGGGCTACCTGCTTGCTTGCTTCTTTTTTCTGTTGTTTGGAACGCAGCTATTGGGCAAACCATCCAGAACTCGCCTCAACCTGTGGGACTGTCTCATCATCTATAATGTGGCAGTCATCATATCTAAAAATCTCTTATCTGTGAGTATAACATCTATAGTTTGGTGATGAAATATATTTTACGTTTACATCCACAACTAAGCAACAATGTGTTGTCCTGCTTCACGTATGTCAGGGGTGCTCAATCCCGGTCCTCGAGAGCTACCGTCCTGCAGCTTTTAGATGCATCCCTACTCCAACACAGCTGAATCAAATGAATGGCTTGTTATCAGGCCTTTGCCAAACACGATGGCATGCTGAAGAGGTAATCAAACCATTTGATTCAGCTGTGTTGGTTCGAGGACACATCTAAAGCCTGCAGGACACCGGCCCTCGTGGACTGAGATTGCCCCCCCCCCCCCCCCGTGCTAAAGCCTCAGTCACACAAGGACAGACGATGGTCAGTGACATCGACTGCTAGGGGAAAATGTGTATTCCTCAACCAGATGGCGAGTGGTTTCTGGAGGTTATTGAGGCGATTGAGGCTGAAATAGGTCCACAGTGCTAGGTGTGTTCCACCTCTTCAAACGCGTTTGCTTTTACTTTGAGTTCAGGTGCTCAGGTAGAACACAACCAGCCAGTTGACCAGTTCAAACACTTGCTCGTTGTTTAGGGAGTGTTTGCAGACAAATCAGCTTTGCCCATTAAACTGCTGTGACCAAGGCTTTGTGATCGCTTTCAGCCAGCGTACTCCAGTAACCACTCACCAACCGGTCGAGGAATACAGAGGTCGTCAGGGGGCGGGTACCTGGTTGCTAGGTCGATGTGATTAACACGGTCTGGTAAAGCAGGACTCACAAAGTGTTAGGTGTTGTCATTGAGAGTCCTGTGAAGCTGTCTCTCGTCAGTGCTGTCATTTCTTTATAGGAGCCTTTGAAAAAGCCAGAGGTTCTGTGTCCCACAGAGACGCCTCATCACTTTGTGATATCATGATATAAAGAAAAAGAACAAGTTTGGAATCTGTGTATACAAAACGTCACATATAGAAATACTGACTGTGCTTATGTGTGTTTGTGTGTTTCAGATCCTGGCATGTGTGTTTGTGTTTGAGATGCAGAAGGGCTTCTGCTGGGTCATCCAACTCTTCAGCTTGGTATGCACAGTCAAAGGATACTATGATCGTAAGTTTTTAAAAATACTTGAGCTGCCGTATCAGTTTCTACTCAGACTGAACGTTGTGCCTTCAATCTGTTTTGGGGTTTTTTGCCAAGTACAATATGAAATGAGTCTTGGTTGTACTTGGTATTTTAAAAAGCTTTAATTCTGATGGGGATTGATGTTCTGCAAAATTCACATTTACTTTCTTTGGATTTCTTGACAGCACAAGCAGTTAGTGACAAGACGTGCAGTCTCCCAGTAGAAGAAGCCGGAATAATGTGGGACAGTATTTGCTTCCTGTGCCTGCTGCTGCAGAGAAGGATCTTCCTCAGTTTCTACTTCCTTCATGTGACAACTGAACTGCAGGCTTCTGCCAAACAGGCCTCGAGGTACGACTCGGTGACATCGCTGACTGACATCACGCAAACGTGCATGAGATGTTTGTCCTGAATTTACCCAAAAGAAGTTTTGAAAATGCTTTAATTACTCACAAGTTATATTTATCGCGATGCCAAAGACACAACAAATCTAGACGATTCATATTTCACCTGACCACAGAAGCGCTGCAGATATTACCATTGTGGTTATTTGGTGCATTCACCGGCAATATTTGAAATCTAAAATGTTGCACGTGCTGACCGAAATATTTGGCACAAAGTGTGTGCGTGACCTGGCCTGAAGCAATGTGCACGGGTATCAGTGACACAGCGTCTGCCAAAAACATGTTTCATCACTTCACTGTCATAGTGCACTGTTAATGTGCTGTCACCGTGACAATCACCCTGTCCGCTGCTCAGTAATACTCATTTCATATTTAACATTTTGAAAAAAGGCTGTGGCCATAACCAGCTGGGACAGCAGGTGGCAGCTATACTGACACCTGTATTTACACGCACACACTTTTGTTCACAAACATGAAACGACCTGGTTCCTGGCTGTAAACTGCTGATGGCACTAACTGACCTTTTCCTCTCAGGGGTTTCGAGCTCTTTAGAGCCAGTATTGTGAAGAACATCAAGTTCCACCAACAAGCTGAGAAGAAATCGCTGTCGCAACTCAAGAGATCGTAAGTGCTCACAGCAATGGAAAAATATATCGCAAATTCTAAGAAACCCTGAAAATGAGAGTGTTCAGAAACAAAGCATCACAGAAATGAAGTCCGTGTCCTTCTCTTCTTTTGTCCTCAGGATGCAGAGAATTCGATCCAAGCAGCAGAAGTACAAATATGGACACAAAATAAGTGAAAGCTCCAAAGAAAGCCCGGCTGTCGGTGCGGCTCTTTTTACTGCCGTGTGTTTCCTGTCACTGCCAGAAGTTTAATCAGTGTCATCTGAAATCAATTACATACGTTAGATACAGCTTCTTTTCTTTCTACAACACTTTCTGTTATTTGTGCTTTGTAAAAATGTTTATTTGCAGAAGCATATTTGCTGTCTCCTCATCCTCTTTCCTGCCTCGGTGTCCTGATTTCCCTTCATTGTATTCCTTCCTGTTCCGTACATTTTTCTTCACTTCTGTTAGTCAATAAAACTTCTCTGTGCTGCACGTGAGTTAGCTTCACATTACACCCTTAACATTTACTCTTCTTTTGTATTTCTGTTCTTCCTTCTGTGTCGTTTTAGGACCACTTGTATTAGGAAGATTGTTTCCCCCAAAAAAGATTAAAACACTTGCCAGACTTCTCCTAGTACAACTGCTAGTGCAACTCTAAGCTTCGCATCCCCGCAGTGAGTCTGTCCTGAAAGCTCTTTGAACTTCTGTTTTCATTCCAGATGATCCAGAGATGCAGACAGGAAAAAAGAGGTCCAGGAAGAAGCTGTGGTACCAGCCGTGGTTGGACCATGCTGCAGGTAGCCTGGATGGAGACGATACTGATATGTGGAAAACCATACAAATAACCCAAACCCAAGAGCTCTGTCTGTCCAAACAACAGACAGAGCTCCAGGCTTGGCTACAAGATCTGTAGCCAAGCCTGTAGTCTTAGTAGTAGAACAGTCTCTGTATGCAGTCTTGAATATAGAGTGTTGATCTGTGGAACCAGCAGCCCAATACAGGAAGTCTGCAAAGGCTTCTGGATGTCTTACAGAAACCCTGAATAGCCTCGCAGGCCGGTCCTCCCAACCACGTCCGTCATGGTAGCTCCTCTCTAGATCTGTGCTCCTGAAATACGACTGGGTTTATTTTAACTGGAAAACTAAGCCTAGAATGGTCTGTTACTTTAGAAGGCTGGAGTGACCTGTGATGTAGATTAATACTCAGACTTTTACCTTTACTGTTTCTGTAAAATAGTAAAGAGAAAAGGGAACGTCCACAATTTAGACTTCTTTGATGATGTTTTATTGAAGCAGTTTAGCAGCCTGACTGTAGATGTCCAGAGCCAGATCTTCATTTGACGTCTTCTGCTCATCACAGGAACTAGAGAAAAAAAAACAATGGCAAATGTTCCCGAGCACCATTTTTATACTCTGCCCTTGTGCATCCCCCTCTCTCCTTCTCTCTGGATATCCAATCACCATTGTTGAGATGCAGTCACCTGGTGTCCAGACACACCTCATTTCTCTCCTTATCCCTCTCTGCCTCTCTGAGTACTCTTACGCCCTCTCCTCCATTCAGAGATGGTCTTTCCCTTTTCACGTAAATGGCCTCCTTGACTCCCCATCTCTGAATCGAGGAGGGGGTGAGGGTTAGTGTCTTACATTGCTGTGATTGCAGCCATTCCCCAACTCTCTGTGAATGCGACTCATCACCACTGATCATGAAACTGACCTGACGGCCCATTGATAGTCAGTGATGCTAGTTTCAGTCATTGTGCAAATGTGCTGAGATTTCCTCACCTGGATGACTGAGCTTGCATAACTGACACTTTGTGTTTCATTCAGTTCTTGCAGTGTCACAGTTAGATTTATTAGTAGCTATTTCTCACATGAACATCTATTTCAAACATTGTCCTCACAAATTAGCCCATGTGTCAGTTACATACATATATAGAACCAATATATTCTGTGTCTCTGTGTGTAACTGTTTTCACTCACAAAAAAGAACACAAATAATCAGCTCCGGTAGAGTCGAACTTTGTGACATCTAACATGCACAAACATACATACTCTGAATGCACTGGGAACAACTTGGGCTTCAGTATCTTGCCCAAGGATGCTTTGGTATGGAGACTAGAGCAGCTAGGGGTCAAACTACTTTCAAACGTTCCAGTTAGCAGGTGATCCGCCCTACCTCATGAGCAACATCCACCTCAGTCCACTCATCCATCGATGAAAACCCCTGTGTACAGACTACAAAGCAGGGAGATACAAGTATATCCACCTTTGCTCACCACATCTTGTTGAAGGCAGTTCTGGAGGGAACAGGGGGTGGCTGTGGTCATCAGCTGAGTTACTACAGTAACAACCTGTATCTATGAAGAAGGCAAAGTTAGTCTTTGTCATTTTTGGATGATGCAGTCCTGCTTGTGTCTATGAGCAGTGATGATTTTGGTTTGAACGATGCATTCAAGATCTATAAAATGAGCCGTGTTTGCTCAGAACGGACCATCGTAAATGCTACATGACCAGATTTTCTTTTGGTGCTATGATACAGACCGAGATTCAGATTTAGATTCATTACTTGTCATTGTAGAAAGATACAGTAACATTTTGTGTGCTTACTCAACCACTGGCGAGGTATAAAAGCAGCTTTTTCAAAAAAAGACCCCAAAATAGTCACAATGAAAAGAACTCTAAAAAGTAGCATTAAAGGCAACAATAGCAACATATACAAATGATTGTTATGGCAGCATTAGAGACTTATTTGAGTTATTTACATGACAGTATGTTTTCCTACTTACAGTGCTACACTCAGGAGACTATTACCTGTTTGAATCTGACAGCGAGGATGAAGATGAGCTACAGTCTGAAGAACAGAAGCCTCAGAAACAGACTGCCTGTCAGGTGCTCACACACACAATTTATTCACACAAACAAAAGCGCAAAGTTTTGTGTTGTATGATGTATGCTGTTGCTAAAATGAGATGTCTCTCCCAGTTGGCGTATCAGGCATGGGTGACTAGTGTGAAAACAGCTCTGAGAGAACGGCAGAATCGACAGGGTCGACTGAAGAGAACTGAGGGAGACGAAAGAGCTGATTCACACGAGGCTCTGTCAGTAAAAGGTTGGATTTACTTACATCGATTTCTGATAAGATATTGGATCACACGGCATCCCTGGAGTCAAACAGGAAAATCTGTCATTTATAAATCTGTGAGAATAACATGTGAACTAGTAAATGACTGACTGCTCTCAGCCTCTTAATGTCCTTTGGCAGTAAAACTGTAAACAGCTTTGCACAACTGTTACAAGTATTTATGTGTGTAAAAGCTAAAATGATTGTGATTTAATCCATTCAGACAATTTTACGATGTGACAACGATCAGTTAGAAAACTGAAGCAATTTGTCTACAAACCCTCCAAATTTCACCCCAACAAAGGGTCTTGTTACATAGTTACAAGTCAAGTCCAGTTAAGTCTTTAGTCCAAAATGCAGTGACTAAAGGATGTAGTTCTTGATTGTAGTGTGAATGCTTAAAGCTGCAAGACAAACTTTTAAACTTTGTCTACCTAACGGATTGCAAAATGAAATAAACTGTATTGCTAAATACAAAAAATAGTAGCAAAACCATAGAGTAAAGAACATGGACACGTTGGGGTGAAATAATCATTTGATCCCCTCCTAAATTTGTATGTTTGCTCACTTACAAAGAATCTGTTGCCACCTTTAAGAAAGGGCACTGGACCATGTGCTCCAACAGCAACATTCAAGTCACTACTCCAGGTGGAGCAGTTTAAGGATCTCAGGGTCTTGATCACGCGTACGCTCTGTCAGTGGTTATGCTGATGCTCCAGTCAAGTCTGTCCCGTATTTAGCAAGTGAAAATAAAATAAAATAAACCGTAATAGACCATTACGGCAAGGCTGGGATGGTCCATTTGGTAAAGTAAATCCGTTGGGCATCTTTCTTTGCCTTTAGACAATAATTCTGATGCAAAAGAGCCAAACGGGACAGGCAGAAAAAAAGACTACAAAAAATGCATATAACAATTAGTATAGCTGTGGTTTTGTGGAATATATTGACCCATTAAAGATGCAATTATATATATATATATATATATATATATATAAACATAAATAAATTAAAAAAAAAAGAAAACAAGTGAAAGTTGCTATAGGCCCCTTGGAGGTATGTTTTACTTTTGTTTATATATTTAATGAGTCATTACAAAAATAAAAAAAAAATAATTTCAATTAAGCTAAAGTGGACTAATTAACAGGCTGAATGTGAAAAGCAATTCCAGCTCATTTGAAATGACCGAGCTCTTTACTTTCTCCCTGGGAGAGCCCAGCCTTCTTCACAGAATCGTTTCCTCTTTCAGTCACTACATTTGGTGCCACAGGTGAAGGCATGGATGAAGGTGGATTGCTAAATCAACGGGGAAAAGAAAGAGGGAAAGAAAAACAGCGGGGAAGAGGGACGGGGATAAAGGGCAAAAACCAAAAACCAACAAAATAAGCAGACAAAAAAATGCATATATCAATCACCTGGATCACCTGCTGAGAAAGAAAAAAGAAAGCAAGCAGAAGAGAACAAGAGTAATAGAATAAACAACATCACAATGATATATGGGAATATGACAGTAAATACTAAATATTAAACATTATTGTGCAGCACATAAGATCAACAGAACACAGTGTGCTTTGAGGTAGGAGCCAAAAAGGGTGTAGTTTGTGGGTGTGATCACCCGTGTGTACACCTGTGAGCATGGACGCGCTTGTTTTTTTAAAAGGTTCCTTCATGTAATGATCTGCTAGAGGGTGTGGGGGGGCCACAGCCCCGTCCTCCAGGGCATGAAGCAGGTATGGAGGAGATCAAAACTCCAGACATCCAGAGGCCCCCAGAACACAAGAGACCAAGGAAGACCAACAGAGGGGCAGCTGCGCCACTGTCCCGGAAAGAGCTGAGGAGAGTCCCAGATGAGGGCTCACTCAGCAGCCGCGGAGCAGAAGCCAGGGAGAGTTGCAGTGACGCGCCCGTGAGCTCCGCCGGCAGCCAGCTGTGCCTGAGTGACCGAGCCCCAGGCCGAGAGGCCGGGGGCACCCCACCTCCGAAGTGGCCCGAGCGAGCCCCAGGCTCCAGGCCCCGATAAGCGGCCGCCAAGGAGTGAGCCGGTGTGTACCTGGACGCCCATCCCCGGACACAAAGAACCACCAACGCACCGATGTCTGAGGGGGTCCGCCACTGGCAGGGGAAGTGGTGGTAGGGGGAGATAGGCCTCCAAACCTTGGAGGGCCTGAGATGTCCCCAGAGAGGTGGCGCCTGACACCCAACCTGACATATAGACACAGACATACAGGCACACACAGATACAAACATCCATTCCCACCCTCATGCTCTCATATGCACTTACTCCACACTCAACCAACGTGGAGACAGACATAAAGAGCCCCCCCCGAGGCCCGGCCAGGGCCCCAGCCCAGAGACGGAGTGCCCCCAGAACCTCACGCCCATCCCGGACCCACCCAGGGGCAGCCAGGCTACCAGGTCAGTAACCCACGTCCGTCAGCACAGACCCTCCCCTAGCCCCGCTGCACGCAGCCGCGAGGAAACAGTCACCTGAGAGCCAACAGAGCCCTTAATAGGCCATGACCGCTACCCCGGGTTGAGCCCCCCAAGGAAGATGCCTCCGGGGAACCCCCCGACGCCCTAAGCCTGTCCCTGCCCCCACACCAATCACAACAGTGAAGGCGGGACCAAACTATGACCCCCCACCCCCACTAGGTGATGGAGCTGATAAAAGGAGCCCAGAGCAATTGATCTGATGTGGTGGCAGAGGCTGTATCAAGACTAATGTAATCTAATAGATAATTTCTATATTGGTTAGAATTAAGATTGTTTTTATTTTTCCAGTTCATGAGGACTGTTTTCTTGGCTATGCATAGGGCAGTGAAAACCATATGGGCGATATTCTTTTCTGAAGTGACATTATCTAAGCTGCCCAACAAACACACTAAGGGGGACACTTTCACTCGTTTTCACAACAAGTGGTAGAAGACGAGTTATGTGACAAAAAACTAAAATAATAACAGCTAAAGATTTTATTCTCTTTATAACAATATATATTTTTCAGGTTTTCCACCCATAGAGGTTTAGAGGTCAATACTGTGTGAAGTCAGCCTTCACATCAATTATCACATTTACATCATGTTGCATTAATTAAAATGAGCTGCAAATTAAACTGATGTCAGGTGAACTGGTGATTGCAGCATACATGACACACGCAGACCTGAAATAAACAAAGTCAACACTTTGTCCAAAGCATTAGAGTAAGGTCTACAAGCCTGGTGCCACATCGCATCTCTGGATGTTTTTCTCAGTTTTAAGTGTTCTTGAGCACCAGGTTTCTGGAGAGGATTCATTGGGCATCCACTGCTTTTTCACTCCTTTTCAGTCCAGCCATTGTACCTGATCAATGTTTGTTTTGTTTGTTTTTGTTTTTTGTTTGTTTTTGAAAAACAAAAACAAACAAAAAAAGAGAAATGTGTGTGTGTTTGTTTTTGAACTCGATGGTCAAACCAGCGTTGTCTCTACACATGACAATTTTGTGTCACAAAATACGTTGGTTAATTTCTTTAGTTGAATCAACAGAAAGTGTCAAAGACAGCAGTTTGACGGACATAAAATTGTATTTTTGGACCAACAAAGTGATTCGAGCTGTTTGCTAAAAATTGGCACGTCTTGGTTAAAATGACAAAAGAAGAACCTGCAGGCCTAAAACTTTCTGTCTCTAAAACCCGGCTGGCCACTCTCAGCCGTACGGCATGTGGTCGCCTGCTCAGTACACCGAGCTAAACCGGCGCCCACAATCGACTCGTTCAGAAAAATCCACCATACATTATCATCTGTAAAGTATTTAACTGGCAACACCTTCATTTATCAGCATGACAGTGATCCAAACAGTCACTACAGATCTGACATGATGGCGGTTTGACAGTGTTTGCAACAGAAATGAACAAGTCTCAGTCAGCAGTGGGTTATTATATCTGGTCTTTGACAACTAATGTGAAGAGAAGCAGTGAAACACAAAGGCACATGCTGTTATCAAAACAATTTATAACCATTTTCTTTCCTTCTGAAGACATGCAAAAACCAAAAAGTTGTCAGACTTATTGGTATTAAAAGGTTGCATCTACGTGGTAGAGATTGTACAGATATACTATACTAATGCAGATATTTACAGTCTTTGTGTATTTGATTTTGTCTAGGCTCTGGGGATGATGATTACGAGGAACCCATCGTTCAGGATGGGGAGTCAAAGCAACAAGAGTCTGGTAGGTTCACGTAGTCCCTGCTTTTCTGCTCTTGACCATTTGCAAAGGGGTTCCATCATCATAGTTTGTGTCCAGTTTGTGTGGTTTTGTGTACTATCAGATGGCTTTCTTTCTGTGTTTTACTTTACGAGAATGCACGCAGGGAAATGCAGGCTGAACTAGATTAGGAAGGAACACCAGAGGAACCACCGAGTCACAGAACGACATCATTAACTCAACTTACAAAACACGAGAATCCAAAGACTGAGGGAAAGCATAAAGTCCCGAGGCCCTGATATAATTTGCATTAATTATATAAGAATCTTTTTCAGTGTGGCTTCACATCATACTTTGTTGTCTGTCTTTTACCTGTGCAGGTCGTGGTGAGACGGTGCAGAGGATCTTGGATATTCTGCGTTTCTTGGGGGCGATAGTGCTTGCGATGGTTGATGGACTCACTCAGTGGCTTAATTTACTGACTAAACAGTACAGAGAGATTTCTACTGTTTTGTGCAATGAGCGCTACTTCATCATCCAAAAGATTCAGCAGGTAAACACAACAGAGTGTGCAGTATGCACAAGCAAGTGCACATGCACGCACGCACACACACGGATCGTACATATGCATGCATGCACGTACAAACACATAGAAACGAACACTAACTACAGTCTGTGTGACTCTGGTGACAGCGCGGATCAGCAGCAGACTCCAGAGATGATCAGGAATCTCAGGGCAGTGAAAGCTGCACCCTGGAGACGTGTTTGGACGACACCGATGCAGAAAATTCTACCAGGTACAGGTTTGCAGGGTCACCGATGTTTCCTGTGGATTTGATTTGATGTAGCTTTTATCCCTCTGGGCGTGGTGGGGAGTGGCGTCAGTTTTCAAGTGGTCCTTTGCATGAACATAGTTTCTCAGGAGCACCTAAAGGAATTACTTCAATTTTGGCATACATTTTTATTTTGACTGGGGGATAAAATGAATAGAAGTAGGTTGTCAAAGGTTAAAGTCATTATGACCTCAAAAACTACAATTTTCACCCATAATAAATGTATTATCCAAGGCAGAAATTCCTCTTAATGTATGGAACTGTCCTACTTCAACACTCTTTGTGCTTGCCATAAAATGGACTGCATAATTCTAGAGTATCTTCTCTGCTTGACTGTTTTCTCCAGCATTTATATTCTATATTCTGAGGCTCTAGTAATGAACAGTGCATTAGTTTCATCCAAATGGTAAAAGGCAGGTCACCAGAGGATTTAAATAGTTGATGTTGATTTAATTCTGTAGATGAATCCACTTCTTGTCCTCAATTTTTGTTGGTGTGTGTCTTAGGTGCCTGGAGGATAGCATAAACCAGTGTACCCCCAAGCTAAGACTCAACAGCAGTGGGAATATTCTAACTCCAAAACCGCCATCCAGCAGTACGGGACTGATCCCAGACTTATCCAACCAGCAGCAAGGCAGACACTCCAGAACAGCCAGTGAGCTGCTGGGAGACAGGTAGATGCTGGGGACACTCTGAGTAAAGTTACCGACACTCACAGGCAGTGATTGTACTTTATGAAACTAGCAGTGTGCCACAAAACATCTCTCAAGCAGCCCAATTCTAGCATGTTTCTATGGAAGCCCGTTTCCGCCACTAAAAAAAAAAAAAAAAAAAAGGATCCATAACTCAAAATTTTGAGTTATTTTCTCGAAGTTTCGAGTTACTTTCTCGAAATTTTGACATATTAACTTGAAATTTCGATTTATTAACTCAAAATTTTGAGAAAAGTAACTCGAAATTTCGAGTTATTTTCTCAAAATTTCAAGTTAGTGCTGCCAATCAGTAATCTACGTGAATGACGTCATTTCCTCGTTACCCAGAAGCTGAAGCGTCAGCTACAAATGCTACAGCTAAGCTAGGTATTACATCCAGTCGCACAGATTGCTGAGTGTTTTCAGCCTGGCTTCACAAATGATGAAATCCCTGTTATTAGCTGAATCACACGGTGTTACTATCAGCAAACGTACTCGCCAAAGCGCCAATTTGTTGGGATCCGTTTTTGAGTGCGCGTTCCTCTGCGCCATATGCTTCCGGGTAACAAGAAAGCGACCTCATTCACGTATATTTTTGATTGGCAGAGCTAACTCGACATTTTGAGAAAAGTAACTCGAAATTTCGAGTTAATAAGTCGAAACTAGCTGTTTTGTTTTTATTTAGTGGCGGAAACGGGCTTCCATATGTTTCAGTGTATTCTCTCCCATTCCCTCTTCCTTCACTCAGATTCTTTCTTTTGCACTGCATTCATGTGCAAACGTGTGGTCCTGACCAGCCTTGTGTCTCTACAGGCAGTTTTTGATCGAGGAGTTGGAACAGAGCAGAGAGTTTTTTTCCAGCCAGAGCCGTCTGCTGAAGATGCTGTTTGCCATGTACAACCTGCTGTCAGCCAACTCTGAGCTGGTCTGCTATTTCATCATAGTGTTAAATAATGTGGTCAGTGCCTCCGTCATATCGCTGGTCCTGCCCATACTGGTGTTCCTGTGGGCTATGCTGTCTGTTCCAAGACCAACCAAAAAGTTTTGGATGACTGCTATAATCTACACGGAGGTAAGAACAGAGAAATGTTGTTATTTTCATCGTGTGGGCTTTTTCAGTTCATCCATAAATATCTTACTATGTTGCTCAGTATCATGTGTAGCACGTATGAGTGCCTCTGTCCACACCTCTGTGGAGTGGAGAGTCAACTGGATGCAGCTGTACTTGTATCCAGTAAACTTAATTTGTCCAAATTATTCAGACTAATATCTTGTGTTTTATGATTTAAAGCAGCCAATCGAAAGCTGGCTCATCTGTATATGACTTCTTTAACAGAGGACGGCGGGTCGGGGCTCTTTGCTGGTTTGACCGCTGGCTTCTCTGCTTCTTTTCAGGTTATGGTAGTGGTGAAATATATTTTCCAGTTTGGATTTTTTCCTTGGAACAGTAGTTTCGAGATGACCCTTGATAAGCCTTTCTTCCCACCTCGCATCCTTGGCCTGGAAAAGACTGACAACTACATCAGATATGATCTTCTTCAGTTGCTGGCTCTGTTTTTCCACAGATCCCTGCTGATGGTAAGTCCACCACTGATTTCGGCTCGAGGAGCCTGCAGAGTTGATTTCAGTAGGCCCTTGTCTGTGTGCTCCATGATGAGTGTTCAGACAGCACTGAGAAAAGGGGACATTTCTTTGTAATTTGGTTTGCCTGTTTGTGTACACACAGCGGTATGGCCTGTGGGACCATGAAGGCCCCATGGAGGATCACAGCGCTTCTCCAGAAACGTTTAATGTTGGAGTTAAAACTAGAGAAGGAGATGAAGATGGAAAGCAAAAGGCAAAAAGAAAAAAAGAAGAGAGAGAGGAAGACGGAGTCAGTACAGCCTCCACGCTGGAAAACCTGGAAATAGCTGAAATCAGCCAAATTAAAAAGGTTGGTGTGAATACGAGATGTTGTTTGGTCTCGGTTACTGGGCTGTTTTTAAAAGAATGCTTTGGGACATTCATTAAAAGCTGCAGGATCATGTAACACAATCAGCACATTTACAGTCACCTGCCATTTCATTAGTTACACTTTGCTAGAACGGGTTGGACCTGCTTTAGCATCAGAGTCGTCACGGTGATGGAGATCTGATTACAGTGAACTCATCGGCGTTTTCAAGAAATCCGTCTGAGATTAATTGAATTTTGTGACGCAGAACATTATCCTGCTGGAAGCAGCCTTTAGAAGATGGGTAGCAACAGGTAGGCTGTGGGGTTTAAATGACGGGCAGGTTGGTACTCAGAGGCCACGAGTGTGCCAAGAATTACAATCCCAGCAGATCAGAGGTTTCAGAAATACTCAGACTGGCCCGTCTCGCACCCACAACCACGCCACCTTCCACGTCACTTAAATGAACTTTCTTGCAGGTTATCTTGAGCAAGTCTACATCCCTAAATGCATTCGTTTGCTGCTGTGGGATTATCTATCTATCTAATCTAATCAGTCGATCACGCAGCAAGATAACCTTCATTTAAGTGACTTGGAAGCTGGAATGGTTGTTTAGCATATGTGTTGAAGAGGTGTACCTAATGAAGTGGGCGAGTTTATTGTATAATGATCTGGAATTAAGTCCAAATGTATTAAATCGCTCATTTATCAACACAGGATGATGAGAACTACGTTGAACCGAGTACCAGCTCTGACCTTTCTACCATACAGCCCACTGAATCAACACCCACTGGGTCGCAAGATACACCAGGAGAAGAAATCCTGCCTTGGGTGAAGAGTATCCAGCCGGATAAGAGGGAAGGAGACGATGAGGACGTGACAGAAGAAGTCCCAAAGAAGAGAAGCAGCATCAGGTTCCGCAAGAAAATAAAAACTCCTAAACAGCAGCACGGTAAAGGTTTGTAGGTTCATTATATGTAGACTGTGACGATAAAGGTTTCTCTGTTTCTGTGTGTTATTGTGGGGTCTTTACTTTACAATATAAAGTACTTTGGGGAAACGGTTGTTGTGATTTGGCCCAGTCCAAAGAGCTGATGTTAGTGGGGTTAACTGGAAAGTTCACAGGTGTGAATGTGAGAGTTGGCCCTGCCCCCGACTGCCGACCTGTCCACAGTGCACCCTGCCTCTCGCCCTATGACAGCCAGGCTATAATCTGCCTTTAGCACAGAGACACGTTTTCTAAATACAGTGGTGTGAAAAAGGGCTCCCCCTTTCATCAGGAAGCGATGTCTCACTTAAATGTTTCAGATCATTAAACAGATTTAACTATTAGACAAAGATAACACAAGTAAACACAATCAGTTTCTAAATAAAGGTGTTTATTATTAAACCTACTCTGTGTGAAAATGGCATTGCCCCTAAACCTTTCAGCCTGATTACTTCAAAGTAAAACTAAAGCAACCCAACGTTTGAAGAACTACAGTCCGTTGTGGTGCCAAATATAGAACATGTTATCACCGGTAATTACGTGCCTGTGAAGGAAGCTGTCAATAAATGACCTCATTAAAGTCATTAGTAAATGTAATATTTGGATTGAAATGAAATGAAGCAGAATAAGACTAAAGACCGTTTTTTCCACCTTAGTCATCCCAGTGTGTGTCTCCTCCTATTTTACCTCTTTTATTTTACATCTCTTATGCTTTTGGTTGCCTAGTTGGATTAAGTGTATTAAACTTAGCTTTGATTCAGTTCTTTTCTCTCCTTCACTGTCACCTGTCCAAGACACCAATCATTGTTGAGTTTGAAGTGTTGAATCTAAAACGTCCTCGCTGCCTTAGGCTGTAAAGCCGCCCTAGTGGATCTGAGCCAGAGGAAAAACCGACATTACTGAACTCTGCAGTCTTTGTGGTGCAGTGGTTCGCACTCTCACCTCACAGCAAGAATCTCCTTCAATTCCCTGGCCGGTTGGGGTTCCTCTGTGTGTAGCTGGCATACAGTGGGGCAAAAAAGTATTTAGTCAGCCACCGATTGTGCAAGTTCCCCCACTTAAAATGATGACAGAGGTCAGTAATTTGCACCAGAGGTACACTTCAACTGTGAGAGACAGAATGTGAAAAAAAAATCCATGAATCCACATGGTAGGATTTGTAAAGAATTTATTGGTAAATCAGGGTGGAAAATAAGTATTTGGTCACCTCAAACAAGGAAAATCTCTGGCTCTCACAGACCTGTAACGTCTTCTGTAAGAAGCTTTTCTGTCCCCCACTCGTTACCTGTATGAATGGCACCTGTTTGAACTCATCATCTGTATAAAAGACACCTGTCCACAGCCTCAAACAGTCAGACTCCAAACTCCGCCATGGCCAAGACCAAAGAGCTTTCGAAGGACACCAGGAAAAGTATTGTAGACCTGCACCAGACTGGGAAGAGTGAATCTACAATAGGCAAGCAGCTTGGTGTGAAAAAATCAACTGTGGGAGCAATCATCAGAAAATGGAAGACATACAAGACCACTGATAATCTCCCTCGATCTGGGGCTCCACGCAAGATCTCATCCCGTGGGGTCAAAATGATCATGAGAACGGTGAGCAAAGATCCCAGAACCACACGGGGGGACCTGGTGAATGACCTGCAGAGAGCTGGGACCAAAGTAACAAAGGTCACCATCAGTAACACACTACAACGGCAGGGAATCAAATCCCGCAGTGCCAGACGTGTTCCGCTGCTGAAGCCAGTGCATGTCCAGGCCCGTCTGAAGTTTGCCAGAGAGCACATGGATGATACAGCAGAGGATTGGGAGAATGTCATGTGGTCAGATGAAACCAAAGTAGAACTTTTTGGTATAAACTCAACTCGTCGTGTTTGGAGGAAGAAGAATACTGAGTTGCATCCCAAGAACACCATACCTACTGTGAAGCATGGGGGTGGAAACATCATGCTATGGGGCTGTTTTTCTGCCAAGGGGACAGGACGACTGATCCGTGTTAAGGACAGAATGAATGGGGCCATGTATCGTGAGATTTTGAGCCAAAACCTCCTTCCATCAGTGAGAACTTTGAAGATGAAACGAGGCTGGGTCTTCCAACATGACAATGATCCAAAACACACCGCCCGGGCAACAAAGGAGTGGCTCCGTAAGAAGCATTTGAAAGTCCTGGAGTGGCCTAGCCAGTCTCCAGACCTCAACCCCATAGAAAATCTGTGGCGGGAGTTGAAAGTCCGTGTTGCTCGGCGACAGCCGCAAAGCATCACTGCTCTCGAGAAGATCTGCATGGAGGAATGGGCCAAAATACCAGCTACTGTGTGTGCAAACCTGGTAAAGACCTATAGTAAACGTTTGACCTCTGTTATTGCCAACAAAGGTTATGTTACAAAGTATTGAGTTGTATTTTTGTTATTGACCAAATACTTATTTTCCACCCTGATTTACCAATAAATTCTTTACAAATCCTACCATGTGGATTCATGGATTTTTTTTCACATTCTGTCTCTCACAGTTGAAGTGTACCTCTGGTGCAAATTACTGACCTCTGTCATCATTTTAGGTGGGGGAACTTGCACAATCGGTGGCTGACTAAATACTTTTTTGCCCCACTGTATTTTCCCAGTGTCTTTGAAGCTTCTCTCCAGGGTCTCCAACAAACCAAAGACATGCATATTCTTCTCGTTTGTGATTCTAAAATTGTCTGTAAGTGCGAATGTGAGCATGAGTGTGTTTCTCTGTGTCCTAGCGGCCTGTCCACAGTGTACCCAGCCTCTGGCCCCATTACAGCCAGGATAGGTCCCAGCCTTTCTGTAGCCCTGTAGTAGATAAGTGGGAGAAAATGGATGGATGGTTTTTCTTGCCACCAACAGTGATTAAAATGATGCTGCATTGTTTGAACCTTTCCTTTATGATCCCTGGACAGACCAGATGACCCCATCTTGTGCTTCCTACAGACCTGGATTTCCCTCGCAATAAGATGGAAAATCACCTGCACACCCCGTCCACTTACTTCCCAACATTCTCCTCCAACCTTTACAGTATCCTCTGGTGAACCTGAAAGCACCTGCCCAAGCGCATTAGATCAGCTTTTATAATCAAAGCATCATATCATCATATAATGTATTTAACAGTTAAGCTGGAAGTGGTATTACTGTAAAGTTGGGAATGTTTAGGAACAACACAGCCAAAAGTGTCAGAGCATGTAAAGTGGCATATAATGCATAAACGTCATCAAACCTCCTCTGGCATTAACATCAGTACAGAAACAGCCCAGCATGGGTGTTCATGGCCACCTATGGCCACTCCCTCTCCATGTGCTGTGATTTAAGGCTCACTCTGGTTTTTACTGCTGGGATAATGTGTCAAGTGAACAAAAAGACAAATGTTGCATCTTCTAAAATATAATTCCCCCTTCCTGTTGTGCCGATTGTAGTTAAATCTCTCATCTGGTTTCGACTTTTCCAGTGGAGTCCAGTGGAGCTGAGACTGTTGACTCCAGTAAAGAAATGATGACGAAGAATCAAAAAGGCAGGAAGAGAGAAGCAGCCAGTAAGAGAATACGGGATGTGGGACACAAGATAAAACATGTCTTCATTTACGGGTAAATGAAAGCTGCTCCTGATGATCTCTTAAGAAAATGTATCATTGTGCTTCTTGTGTTAATGAAAAAGTAATGTTAAAAGGTGTGGTGCTGTAGTAAAAGCCGTGTGCAGTGACTTAATGCAAGCTGGTTTCCTGCAGGCTTCAGAGTGTTTACAGGCCAGCTCAGGGTTTCTTCAGGGATATTCTGCACTCTGAGTACCGGGCTGCCACCGATGTCTATGCACTCATGTTCCTGACCGACGTCATTGACTTCATCATCATCGTCTTTGGCTTTTGGGCTTTTGGGGTGAGACACAAGCTCGTCATTTTGTGACTAACGGTAAAATACAGAAATGAAAACGAAAACTACAAAGAGATCAAAACGATAACATTTGACCTAAATCAAGTGTTTTGGAAATGAGACTTTTAACCTCAGTGAGATGTTTGCCTGGATACATAAAAGACAAACCCCAAACATCTGCCACACAGCTGGAACTGAATAGGCCGACTAACAGCGCCCTCTGTATGCCTCATTGTTCCTAACGGTGATCTCAACATGTAACAACAGTCTGACCTTTAGTTTGTTGTCATGGTGTCCAAAGGTATGTAAGTAAATTAGCCAGACTGTGTTTTATTTGTGGTAAGTATTTATATTTGTCCCATTTTTGCCTTTATTACTCCAAAGCCTTTATTTGTAACAATGCTTAAGTTTCATCAAAGAACACAAACACACTGTTGAAACTGAAGCTGAATAATAGTAAATGTCTTAACTATAAAAGTACATGTCATGTTTGGAAGATCATCTTTAAACCATGTAAAAGAGGAAAGCCTTCTCATTACTTTTGTCCTGTTTCTTCAGAAACACAGTGCAGCAGCTGATATAGCGTCCACGCTGTCAGAAGACCAGGTGCCGGAAGCTTTCCTGGTGATGCTGCTCATCCAGTTCAGCACTATGATCATTGACCGAGCGCTATACCTGCGCAAGGCTGTCACGGGAAAACTCATCTTCCAGGTTCTGTTCACATAATAAAATTCTTATCATTAATTATTCACATAGCTTCACGGGGTGATCCAAGTTCAGAGGAACAGTCCACAAAAAACAAGAAACTATTTTAATAAAACTGATTTAAATGTGATCTTTCTCCCATTCAGAGTCATCCTCTCTGTAGGGTGCTATTGTTAGTTTACTCCGTAGAAGCTGCCTGTATCCTCCTGTGATTAAAAATGAGCAAATCCTAAACTTTGAACTTTATTAGTTGATTATGGTCATTCAGCTACATCTTTTACCTTACCTGGATCTGCCTTTATCTGCTCAATCGTGATGAAAAACTAGTACATCACCACAGTAGGAAAAGATGCACCGACTGACCCAGTCAAGGGTAACTGCAGTAACTGTGGCAGGACACAGGGCATTACCAAGTTAAATGCTTCGTCTCCTCTTCATTGATTGTTCTCTTACAACTGCACCACAGAAGGATTCATGACAGGAAACGGCTTCAATATTGTGGTCGCCCTTTACACCTGTATCCCTACAACGAGGCAGCGAGGCTGTCGTGGCTACAGCAAAAACAGAACGAGCTTTACCCCGATCAGATGTGCCAGGTTGAACCTTTCAGTGACCACACCCACCCTGGAGAGTCAACCACAGCACATAAACCCTCACACGGGCCACAGGAGAAAGGGTCAGCGGTCAGCACCTCGGTCGGTCTCTCCCAGAGGCTGTTATAGTAAAATTCCACGTTAAACCAATTCCCATTAGGGAATGCTGGAAAAAAATGACACGTTTGCTCCTAGTCTTAGTTTCCATGCTTCCAAACGCTTGGAAGTTGTGGACTCTGGGTCGTATGCAGCGATCCAGCTCTCGTGACCCAAAACAATAATTCGAGGTAGGTTTGAAATAGAAGTTTGTCTTTGCTCTCTGTGCAGAGTCTGGCATGAAAAGTGCACAGTGGTCAGAGCAGTCAGGGAGTGGTCAGCAGGTCAGTCAGTCTCTACCTGGATGTGCACCAGAGGCTGATCTTGAATGGGAGATTAGACACTTTTACAGTTGGGTATGATTTTCAGTTTTTGTGAACGTGATTGTGTCATATATCTTCTGTCTGGTCTCTTGTTTGTTGAAAGACTCTTTTACATAAAATTGATTTGAATCTTTTTTCTTCCTAAAACGTTGCATCTTTTAAATCCTAAAATCACTCGTAGGTTGCGTCAGAAAAGATTTTTTCTTCTTATGTCATTTAGTGCTTCTGTAATATTTGTTAGGATGGCATCTGTGGAGCCACTCACTGCTCATCTCTGCTGTTGTTTTTCACAATTCTAACTATTTTATATTATTTTAATGACATTTCTTGTTTTGCTGTCCTATTGTTCTTTCTCTCCAGGTGATCCTTGTTTTTGGGATTCATCTTTGGATGTTCTTTATCCTGCCCGCTGTCACTGAAAGGTGATGTCTTGCATTTACTGTATTATTTGTGATAAATTATGACATCGATAATGATCTGAGTCCTGCTTTAACAAAAACAACTCCTTGGAGGAGTAATGGATGATTGTTGACCAGCCTCTAACAAGTGCATGCTTTAATTAGCTGCACCTGTTGAGCTGTTTATTAACACAAATATATAATCAGCCATTTCCATGCTCAAGCTGCAACTACATGCATGTAGGTATGCAGACATGGTGAAGATGATCTGCTAAATCTTAGGAAGTTGATTCTGTTCATCTGGACTGTTTTCAGTGACAGTTCGAGTCTCGACTGCCTTCGAGGTTTTCCAACCTTATAAACTGTACATTTGCACAATGACCCAAACTGACTAACAACAGGCCGCGAGGTCGGGTTTTATGGTCGTTAATATTAAATTGTAATATTCACAGAGAGTTGGGGAACGGCTGCCTTATAAGAGGGTGACAGTTGTACCCTCCTTCTTTCAGAGAGGATCTTTCTGTTTACATAAATGGCCTCCTCGACTTGATTAATATACCCAGACATAACCATCCCCCGTTTTGATCTTCAAAGCAAACATCTACCAGTCAGGGATCAAATTACTGACTGCTGCACTCGGCATGTCAGTGTGTCCTCGGTACAAAACCCCGAGTTGTCCCAACGCATCCATGGAAGTGTGAGGTGTGTGTGCTTAGGCCTAGAAGCACTACAAGCCTTATGTGGGAATAAGGTTTGCAGTGAAAAGTGCTTTGAATGTTCAGTTTGAGTGGAGGAGCTCTATAGAAGAACCATTTACTGCTTCAAGCTCATGGGAAGCTAGCAGCAATGCAAAAAGGCGATTGCTACAACCAAGGAATACTGCAGAGCATCTCTGAGTACGCAACATGTTAAACCTTGAAGCAGGCGGCTGCAGCCACATGGACGCCTCCTGTGGCCAGAGTTTACATGGGCTCATCCAGGGAAGCCTGGATAAACCACCCACCCGTCTGCCAGCCAGACTCTCTCTGCTCTGAGCTTACCACCCTGCAGTGGGAAACAGACTTTTTAATGGGAAATATAAGTCATGTTTCTAAAACTAAAAAGTGCTACAAAAGAGACAAAGTATTAAAAAAAGAGCCTCAAAGAAAATTATTGGAAGAAATAGGAAGTGAGATCTGGACTCTGAAACAGTGACCCCAGATGGTTTTCCAGCTGATTTATACAAGAAATTCAGAATAACGTAGAAAATAAGATCTAAGAAAGCAGCTCTGCACGTGTTTGATCAGGGTTACTTGTTTCTGACAGCGGTCAGACGGGTCACAGAGGCTGCAGGTGAAAGTGTTGGACTGTTCCCGGCTGTTCTCTTTGTCTTTAAGATTTGTGGCGTGAGTGACTTTAAAGGTGTACAAACTTGTATCCCTTTGCTTTACGTGTGTGATTGCTGTGTGTCATGGCACAGGTGAAGCGCTGGGCCTGGTTCATTTGGACTCAGGCACAATTCACAGCACCAAAGCCTGACAGTTAAGGATTGCTGCCTACATTAACATTTCTGTTTTAAGTAATTAACAAACCAGTAGCGTTAGGCATGTACAGCGTGTCACTGCTTCCAAAAATTGAAGACATGAAATCATTGTCTTCTGCAAGCACATTTTTCAGAGACGAATGAAAGAAAGCAAGCGCATGTCAGAGGAGTTAACATGCTTAAACTGGCTGATGCACACTGTCAGAGCAGGCTAGTGAGAGAAAAGGGAAGGGGGACAGCTGGGCACAAGGTACCCACCAAAAAGCCTCTGAGAGTTGATTATGTGGAATAAGGCAGCAGTCTTTCATTCTGCTCCCAGTCTAGTTGGGTCTTTCGTAGCATTGGAGGCCTGCTCTGCACAAAATCCTCAAAATGACTCTCAGATTCTCTCCATGGATGGAGCACGGACAGCACTGGAAATGCTCCAGGACTCTCACGCAGAGCAAACAGACCCCCAAGTATATGTGTTTGTGTTAGACAGTTTGGTGCATATTGCTAATGCTGAGGTCTCCCAAATACAAAAGAACTGTGTAAAAGTTTCAGGTTTGGCATCAGTGATGCAATGTTCACAACTTAGAATAATAATTCAAAGTTGTGGCTGGCGGGACACACGCTGCAAGATTGGGTCCAGTAGGCATAGTGTGTTAGTAATGGTGTTCATGACTGTAGTCCCAACTGGCTTCAGATCATCAACAAGCTTCTCCTGTAATCAGACTCGTTCCTTCAGCCAAGATCTGGCATGAAGCTCCAGACTGAGGCCATTGATGGTCATTTTATAATTCTTCTACTTCTGATCAATCACACACATCGAATGGACCGGTGCTTATAGAGTGCTTTCCTACTCTGCCTGAGAACTCAAAGCACTTCATACATACAGCCTCATTCTCATGAGTGCTTGTTTCCATGCTTAATGCTTCCTATGTAAAATTCACACTCCAATATCTGCAACAGAGAGCAACTTGAGGTAAGCATATTCTCAAGGATATTGTGCATGCAGATCAGGAAATCTCTCCTGGCTGTCGGTACTGGAAGTGCAACCAGAGATTTCAGTGAAATGGGTCATGACGAAACAGAACCTGAACACCTTGACATAAAGAGTGAATATTCAGTTGGATATTTTTTAATAGCCTTTTTGTCTAAATTGTGTTTTTTAAGATTTTGAATTACTAGCATTTGTTGTTATTTGTCCTGTGACTCTTGGTTTTGGGGATTGTTAAATTCGAATTATTGTTATGCAAGTCTCACAATGATATGGAAAAAAAGTCCCGTAAAATTTCCCCAAAAATGCAAGATGTTTCTTTTTTGCATGCTTCTTTAAATCAAATTCAAATCATGGTTAACGTTGTGTTTGTGCTTTTTGAGTCATTGTTGGGGGAGCACTGATACAACTGTGTAGTTTCATCAATAGCTGCGAGGTGGCCTGTCCCTGAGCTCACAGCAACCCAAGACCAAACATTGTCACTGTCTCACAGGTGCTTTTGCGTCTCCTGACAAAGGCATCTTTTGTCAGCAACTGTTGTTATAGCAGACCTACTTTGTCTGAGCCGCCTGTCCAGACTACAATATTCCTCTGGTACTTTGGCAATGAATGTCAAATTTGTGCAGTCACTCTCTGAAGTCACAATTTGCATTATTTTGCACTTTGCAAGCTGTTTTGCTGACTGTATAAACTGGTTTATGAGCTAAGTGTTATGTTCTTTCTCTCGTCTTGTCTTAGGATGTTCAACCAAAACTTTGTGGCACAGCTCTGGTACTTTGTCAAGTGCATTTACTTTGGCTTATCAGCTTATCAGATCCGCTGTGGGTACCCCACTTGTATCCTTGGCAACTTCCTTACCAAGAAATACAACCACCTCAATCTGTTTCTCTTCCAAGGGTATGTACACAAAGAAAGTGTGAGCTTCTCTGTGTTTGTCTTTGCTCTCTCCATGCAGCGTATTGCAGATATCTGTAGGTTCTTAGTCACTCTTGGTAGTTTCGAGTTATTTCAAAGAAAGCTCGTGGACTTATTTTACATTTGTGAAGATGTTTCCCTTCTTGACCAAGAGCTTCTTCAGTTCTAAAACATCTGACAGAAACTCCCAGTTATTTAAGTCTACTATTAATCATGTGAGTCGCCACTTGAGTGTCATTACCGTCACTGGCCAACCTCAACCCACCATCATGTCACCTATTTAAGTGAACAGGTGTGAGTGGGGACCATAACAGGGAGACACTACAGCTAGAGACAGTTAGGATAAGTTACTGAGAAGCATGTGAGATAGAGACCTGACCAAACCAGAAAAGCTTCCTGTCCAAATGGCTCAGGTTTTGCCACATCTCCACTATGGCTGCCCATAGTGGACGTCATCACAGACACAGCAACAAGAATGAATGCCTTACAGCCAAAAGCAGAACAGCTGCACCTGAAGGTTGCAGCGGCCTTATCCATCCAACCGCACCATTCAGGAAAAGTAAACTATCACGTCCCTGAGTAAAGGTCAAAGTGTTAGTGTACTACCCAAAGGGAAGGGGCATTTCCCCTTGACCCACTGTTGTTTCAAGCTCAACCGTCAGATTAAAATCACCACACTTCTCAGTGACAAGAGAAGATGATGCCCCGCAAGCAGCGACAGGAAGAAAATCATTACTTGCCTACAACAATTAACCCTACATACCCAAGGGATGCTACAGCCAACATATGTGGACTTCAAAAAGGAGGAAGCCCGTCCCTCTTGAGTGAGAAGCATAAGCTCTTCATAAGTCCAGCTTAACATTATTAGTCTTCTTGCAAAGGAAAGACACACCATGTACGTCATGTATGTTTGAGATCAAGTGTGATAAATGTATGTGAAATGGGTCAGGAGTCAAAGCTGACTGCGTGTTTGTAGGTTTCGCCTGGTGCCGTTCTTGGTGGAGCTCCGAGCAGTGATGGATTGGGTTTGGACCGATACCACATTGTCTCTGTCAAACTGGATGTGTGTGGAGGATATTTATGCCAACATTTTCATCATCAAATGCAGCCGTGAGACAGAAAAGGTATGAAAGATACGAGCGCAACAAAGTCAAAGTTCATTAAAAAAATGCTCACGACCATTACACGTGGAAACCTTTTGAATACCAGCGCGCTGATGCACACAGGTGTGCGCTGATGCACACAGGTGTGCGCTGATGCACACAGGTGTGCGCTGATGCACACAGGTGTGCACACGCGTGCTCACTGCTCGTAGACTTGTCTGTCCTGCGTGCTGCACAACAACATTCAATATTCAGTATTTACTGCTGTTTACACTTAGCTAGATTAATGCGATGCTGTTGTGTTTAGTATGTTGCTTTGTTTTTTTTGCTTGTTTTCTCTTCTTCTTCTCTCAACAGGTGATCCAGGAGATTTGTTTCCCTCTCTCACTGTCCCTCTCCCCTTCTGTTTTTCTTTTCCTTCCTCTTTCTTTCTCCCTTTCCTATCCCTCACTCATGTCTGTCCCGTCTGTAACATCTGAAAATAAAATATAATAAAAACAAAGGTCGATCAAATGGACCAATACGGCAATGCCACGATGATCCATTTGGCAAAGTAAATCCATCGGGTCTCCTTGTTGGTCTTCAGACAACAATTCTGACGGCTAAAGAACCAAATGGGACAGGCGGGGAAAAAATGCTCACGAATGAGTCTTTTTTTATATTAAACATGATTTAGTGCTATTGTGTTTCAGAGTATTCTTATCTGAACCTGCTTGGCGTTTCCGAGTTTACTGGATGGCTCCTCATAAGCAGTTTTTTTGTCCTGTTTTCTAACTCGTGGTTAATGAGATCAGGAGGACAATAAGTTGTATTTTTAAGAAGTAAGTTAAGAAAATCTATTTTTTTTAGTAAAAACAATCTCTTTGCCCTCAGAAATACCCACAGCCTAAAGGGCAGAAGAAAAAGAAGATAGTGAAATATGGCATGGGTGGACTTATTATCTTCTTCTTGATCTGCATCATCTGGTTTCCCCTTCTCTTCATTTCATTGGTCCGATCTGTCGTGGGTGTGGTCAACCATCCCATTGACGTCACAGTAACTGTCAAGCTGGGTGGATATGAGGTAACACAATCTTCAAAGTTGTTTCTTGGGTATTGATAAAATTGCTCCAAATTAATGTTAATAAATGATTAATTAAATTTATTGTTTATCTGTCAAACACATACGCAGACAGTATACAGGGATGATTTCATACGTTTGCTTGGTCTTGTATTAACAGACAACAGAAAGCAGAACACTAAGAACATAAACTGCTATTTGGCACATTTTAAGACTGTGCTGATTGTGATGAGGGATTAACGTGGAGTTTGGAAGGTAGCCAACCCCGAATGAAACGCCTCTCTGGATATGGTTACAGGACAGGCAACCTCTAACCAGTCACAGTGGCTGATGGTTTTTCCTTCCCAGTGTCACAAAATGCTTGCTCCCACGGGGCTGTGTGGCTGCTGTAGGGTCCTTACCTTTTCATCCTCCTTCCCTTTTTAATATTGAGCGTGTTGACTGTTGTTGTGATTTGGTGCTATAGAAGTAAAATTCGACTCTGACTCCAAACTGGGATCAGCCGTGTTCTTCTTCTGTTTCCAGCCCCTGTTTACCATGAGTGTGCAGCAGCAGTACATCAAGCCCTTTTCAGAGGATGAATATGACCAACTCGCCAAAGACTTTGAAGACAATGCTGTGCGTATTGGTTTCCGTTTGGTTTACCTCAGTGTACTGCAGTGTTACAGTATCTGCATTTGTAGCTGTTCTGTGCTCACATCGATTTATCTCTGCTTGTTCTGTGACACTCAGTGTGCCTCTGTCCTGTTTCACTGTGTAATCACACACCTGTGTTGTGTTAAGAGCATGAATTGAAAATAATTTCACATCCAGCATGTAATAGCACTAAATACCGGGTAGACAGACCGTTTATACTCCGTCTGCTCCATCCCCGGCTCGCTGTGTACTCTGAAACTGTGATCATTTTCTCCCTGTTGTTTTTGTTTTGGTTGATTTGTCATTAAAACTTTCTTCTTCCTTTGCGTGTAGGTCGCCATGCAGTTCATCATTCTCTACAGTTATGAGGACATTGTGACAGCCATGATTGAGGGTAGTTCTGGATCTGTTTGGAGGATCAGTCCCCCGAGCAGGCAGGAAGTCATTAAAGAGTTACTCGGTCCTGTTGACCTCACACTTCGCCTGTCCTGGAATTTTCAGAGGTAAAACAATATCAAACAATATTCTTCATCTAAGCAACATTCGAGTACATGCTTGTTAGAGAGGTACAACAGTTATTGTCTACAGCAGGGGTCCCCAATCCCAGTCCACGAGGGCCGGTGTCTCACCCTGGGTCAACACACCTGAATCCCATGATTAGTTCATTACCAGCCTCTGGAGAACTGAAGACATGTTGAGAAGGTCATTTATCCATTTAAATCAGCTGTGATGGATCAAGGACACAACTACAACCTGCAGGGACACCGGCCCTCGTGGACTGGGATTGGGGACCCCTGGTCTACAGCCATCTCTAAAGAGTGAGGCTCATTTCCGCCGGCGGTGGTGGAGATTTTGTTGATAGAAAAACGCACACAAACACCATCAGTCGTGGATTGGCCTGCAGTGTGGGATCATCTCTGCACATCTGTGATAAGCTGTTGATTTCATATTTGATCTGCATTCCTCAGTCATCAGTGTTACTGGTCCTCCTGTGAGGTGGTTCAGACATCTGACTAGGATGCCTCCTAGGTGAGGTGTTTAGGCCAAGATGTGTAATATCCACCCGATGGGTGGGTGAATCTGATCCTGACAAGTTTATCGTTGTCTGATAGACACTCACTTTTTCACACAAGATCTAGCTTTTATAAACAAAGTAATTCATAAAGTAAATAATAAAAATGGGTTACAATGAAAGCATTCTATCAGATAGAGTGAAACACATGTTGTGAACATAAAGGCTCTCAGACTTTTTGAGCTCTGCTGACGTGTCACTGAGGCTGTAACTGTTCTGCTTTCCTTCCTCTCAGGGACCTGGGTAAGGGTGGAACAGTGGAACATGCCTTTGATAAGCATTCCATCGACCTGGAACCTGGGAACCCAGTCAGAGCAGACTTGGCTTCATTGCTGGTTGGCAACCGCACTGAGCCAGTGTAGGTTTTCTCTCTGGAGCGATGTTTATGTTAATAAAAGTGTTTACATTAATGAAAAACATGAATAGTGCTTCTTTTAACAGGCGCTGTCTTGTATTTCTTCCAGGCTTGTTCCCAGTATGTTTCCTAAGTACATCCGTGCCCCCAATGGAGCTGAGGCCAAGCCAGTCGGTCAGCTGCACGAAGGTTTACAGATTTTATATTATAATGATTACGTTAGTGAACAATTATTTATTTAGGAAAATTTCCACAAATTATTACTATATAGTACTAAGATATATGTATGATACAGCATAGTTTGAACAAGAAGCACAAAGTCACTCACCTAACAGGTAGAACAGAGAAGAATCCTTTAATTGTCCCACAAGGGGAAATTTGGTGGTGGGAGCTGCTGATACTGGCTGCCAGCTCGCAGCAGCACCGGAAGTAGATGCACTCAAATGGGATACTGAGTGCATGAAAGAAAAAATACCTAGTGTATATGAAACAGTTAAAGAAAGGAACGACCGGAGCTGAAAAAATCTATAAGATACATGAGAATAACTGACATGAATAATAAAAAAACTGCAAAACAGGTTACAACGTTAGATTTTTACGTTACAATAGTAAGAAAAACGCACTGGAAGTATTAATATTATTGTCAATAAAATAAATTAAAAAACTCCCCAATAGCAAACACAATGATCAGTGACAGCTTATTGTGAAAGATTTGAATGGTTTTGTTCTTAATGTTCGTCCTGTCATGGCCAACAAACCTGCAGAAACTCTTTGTAACTAGTGTAGCAAACTCCATATTTATAAAGGCAACAGATGAAGATGAAATTACTGCTATAGTGACATCATTTAAGTTTAAGAGATCAATGGGTTATGATGGCTTTGATATGGATTTAGTCAAAGACATCACTGGACATAAGGTGAAAACATTTACCTGCACTGCAAACGGTTTATTCCCTGGAAAGGTTGTGCTGATATACAACGCTGGAGATGAACATCTGCACTCCTCTAAGATACTGGAACAAATAGTTTGCGTCACAAAAAACAATGTTTTGTGTGCAACACTGTGGCTTTAGAACCAACATAACCACAACACATGATCTCAATATGTTTGTAGATACACTCCTGCCAAAAACAAAGAATATGCTGTGGGAGTGTTCTTACAGCTTAAAAAAGCATTTGATACAGTCGATCAAAAACCCGTACTTAACAAACTACACACATACGGGCGTGGAGGAGTCACATTAATGCACATTAATGACATCTCTCCAATTTCAAAGACATTGAAAGTAGTATTGCTTAGTGTGTTGTGGAAGCATCTGAATGAAGTAGAAAATGCAATAAGCTGAAGACCAGGTTTTAAACTATAACGCTATGAGATAATATAATAACAATGAATCTGAGTAAAACAAAATTCATAATATTTCGGGATCATACAGATTCTACTACTAGAAAACAATGAAAGACACCGTAGAAAATCTATAATCAAATCTCTTGGTCATGATGCATCACAAACTACTCCGGATGTCCCGCAGTGATCGTATTAAAGCCAAAACATCAAAGTCTCTTGCAAATTCTTTTTAAAGTCAAAGACTGCAAACATCATATATTCTATATTGTTCAATCATACCTGCTTGCATGACCTTCTGTGTGATATCTGGGGAAATGCTTATAAAACACAAATCCAGTATGCGCTCAACATGCATAAACCATCAAATACACTTTTTATTAAAAGAAATACTCCTAAACTTAAAGACTCGGTCGACCTTGGAGCTGCACAAATAATGTACAAAGCAGCAAACAAGTATTTGCCCCACAACATGCAGGACGTCTAATGCTGACTCATCATGACCTGAGCCAGTGGTTAGCAGAGATGGGCAGTAACGCGTTACTATAATCCGATTACTTTTTTCAAGTAACGAGTAAAGTAAGGGATTACTATTGCAAAAACGGTAATTAGATTACCGTTACTTTCCCGTAGGAACGCTGCGTTACTGCGTTACTAAAACCGTGATTTTTTGCGAGAATGTCTCACGACAGTGACGTAAGCGAGTGCGACGTCCGTGACAACAGCTGTGTGCAGATCAACAATGGATCACATATCGAGTGCAGAGAGAGTATGAGCGTGCAGCGTTTAAAGCGTGGAAGTACTGACCTTACTTTGAGTTTGATTCCATAAAAAGTGACAAAAACATTAGTGTCCGCTGTGCGCGGGAAGAAAACTTCTTTTTACAGCGAAAAAAACCCCTAAACTTCCAACAAGCACCGAGTAGCTACGACGTAATGGGAAACTCACAGAGAAACTCGCGGATTCTTCCACTGACCGCGGCACACCTGCACCAGGGTAAACCTCCGCCTACCCCACTCCTGCTTTACAGGTGAAAATAGAGCAACAGGACCGCTGAGTCTGTGACTTTATTTATTTTCTGCTGTGTTTTACTTGCATCTATTTGAAAGACTGAGTGTAAACACACAAAATATTTTATTTTATGAGCTGGAATGTGCAGAAAATAGGTTTAAATGTTAAACTAATTTCTTCCAGTCAGAGAATGTTGCATATAATTAAATTTTTGCTTGATGCATAAAGTTAAAAGATTAAAACTAATAAAACAAGTTTTAAAAAGAGACTTTTCCATTTGATTACATTTTGTATGATGGATTATGTAGAAAAAGTAGAATTGGGCTGAAAGATCTATCACTTTATCACCTCTTCAGGTTGTAAATCGTGTTTTTAAAAAGTAACTAAGTAACTAAATAACTAATTACTTTTGAAAATAAGTAATCAGTAAAGTAACGGGATTACCTTTTTGGGTAAGTAATCAGTAATTAGTTTTGATTACTTTTTTCAAGTAACTTGACCAACACTGGTGGTTAGTAAGGACTAATGTAAAATATCACAGCATTACAGTCACAGGAGTGAGTATGTGGAACAAAGATCCTTTGATAAATCATCACAACAGTTCAGTAAAAAACTGCAAATCCCTCACACAGTTGTAGCAAATCTACATCTGTGGGTCACAGGCTTTCCATCCATGCTCCAACTCAAAATCCCCAAATTTGGAGTATTTGGAGTATTTGGAGTATTTGGAGTATACCTCAAACACTAGGCAAAATAAAACAGTCACAGGCTCAATGTCAGCATCCAGATATTTTACTCCTTAACATATGTGATATTGAGAAACAGATTGTTGTCTTATAGGTAATGAAGCTGGATACATGGATATAACCCTGTCACTAAATAGCAGTGGGAACCAGGAGTGGTGGGACATTGCTATTGCGAACTGTGACTCCTCACAGTGTGGTGTACTACCCATGGTCATATTCAGTGACAAAGTCAGTCCTCCCAGCCTGGGCTTTCTGGCAGGATACGGGTAAGAAACACAACTACGAATGTAGGAGTTCTGGGCATCAGTCAGCAAAAACATTCATGCAACTGAAACAGTTCAGTTCAATTTTTTATAGCACTAAATCACAACAATGATTGCCTGTTTATATTGTAAGGTAAACCTTAGAATAATACAAAGGAAACAGAGCAAACCCAACAATCATATGAACCCCCAATGAGCAAGCACCTTGGCAACAGTGGGAAGCAAAAACTCCCTTTTAACAGGAAGAAACCTCCAGCAGGAACAGGCTTTAAATGCTTTATGTAAGCCTGCAGTGTGAAGTGCTCTAACGAGGTGCTACTGTGTGTTGCCTCACAGCGAGCAGGCTCATCGCTGTGCAGCCTTTGTATGTTCTCCTAATGCTTGTGGGGGTTCCTTGGGGTTCTCTAGCTTTCACAATCCAAAGACATGCACGTGAGGTTAATTAGTGTTTCATAACTGTATGCGGGCAGACAAAGTCCTTAAAGATGTGACGAAAACAGCACTGTGTGAATGAATGTTTAAAGGTGTAATCTGAGTTGTCATTAAGACCAAATAATCTCGATATAACTGTGAGTCTCTTTCTGTTTACTCGCAGTGCTGCTTTACAAAAAAGGTGCTTGATCTCTATAGAGCTGTTAAGACGTTATAATTGCATTCAGGAAACTAAAATGCTGTTATAAGTTAAAGTTTGGTTTCTTTTACTAGCTGACTTCAGTGTAAACATGTAATAAAAATAAATACATTAAAAAAATTCCCCTCGCGCCCCTGCGGGCGGTTTATCCTTCAAGCTCGGGTCCTCTACCAGAGGCCTGGGAGCTTGAGGGTCCTGCGCAGTATCTTAGCTGTTCCCAGGACTGCGCTCTTCTGGACAGAGATCTCCGATGTTGTTCCCGGGATCTGCTGGAGCCACTCGCCTAGCTTGGAGGTCACTGCACCTAGTGCTCCGATTACCACGGGGACCACTGAATGAATGAATATAGATAGATAGATATAAATAAAATATAATGTAATGTAATTTTCCCCCTTCTTTTCAGTATCATGGGGCTGTATGTGTCTGTGGTCTTAGTCATTGGGAAGTTTGTCCGTGGCTTCTTCAGTGAGATCTCCCACTCCATCATGTTTGAGGAGCTGCCCTGTGTGGACCGCATTCTCAAGCTCTGCACTGATATCTTCTTGGTAAGTGTGCGCTGCATGTATAATAACACACATGCATTTAATGTAGACTCACCAATAACAGAGAATAATTAAAGTTAGTATTTCCAAATTGCTAAACGCACACATACACATTGAAACTACAAAAACACACAGTCGTGTCTGGAGCTGCGATTCTTTAAAATCCATGTCGACTAAACGTCTGTGTGTTTCAGGTGCGTGAGACAGGGGAACTGGAGTTAGAAGAGGAACTTTACTCCAAACTGATCTTTCTCTATCGATCTCCTGAGACTATGATCAAATGGACTCGGGACATTATCAGTCAACACCGAGACGGGCAATGATTGACTGCCTGAGAAATCATGTTTCCCTGGGATAAACTACAGTAAAGCACAAATGCAAAGATCTCCAGGAGACAATGCACGGAAGGGGATTGTTGAGAACACTCCACACTTACCAAGTGGACACCAGCAGACACACAGACCCTAACCCTCCTCTGTGGGACACATGCTGTGGCATATTTGCAGCTCTCTGACAACTTCAGTATACTCAGTACAGAGTGGACAGGAATGAGAGTGGAACTGCAGTTCATATCTGTTGTGCAAAGGTGGACATCATTTCCCTGGAAGGCAAAATCTGTCATATCATGTTGTGTGCATATGTGTGTGTGCACGTTACACTGTAGGTGGAGTCATTTTGCAGACAAAAACCGATGATAAGAAGAAGCAGCTGAAGTCTCTATGCTACATCAAAATATGCAAACTATAAATTAGAAGTATGTCAGCTGGTCACTATTTTAAGTTAACTAGCTCTTTTTCATTAAATTACCATCATTTACAAAAATGCAAACAGCTTAAAAGGGTTGGAACAAATACACTACAAGACTGCAAATCCTGAACGATTCATTCGATGAACTGACTGATAAGTTGGACTCATCAGGCCACACCCCCCTGTCCTCATCAGCTCTGGGATTCTGTAACTGATGTTTTTATGTGTACGACCATGCTGTGCATGACGCTGACAAACAGTCTGCCAAATATGAAGTCAGTTCATGTGAACCCCCTGGAATTAACTTGGTGCCAGAATGTCTGTGCAACTAAGCACTAGTACAACACCTGTTTATACATTATGGTGAAATATACATCATAAAACACTAAATTTCCAGGTTAAAAAACTGTCACTATTTATTCTGTTCATGCAAACATTGTTGCCATAGATATCAAACCCATTGTGACAGGTTTTTGCTGTTCCACGCTGTCTTTACAAAACAACCATTTCTTTACTTTCAGGTGGAGAGCGCATATGTTTTCTCTTTGTTTTTAGATATTAAAAGTACCTGTTTCTACAAAAATAGAGTTCTTGGTTTTTACGACCTGGCAAATGGGCTGAATCTGCGATGGTGTCATTTAAACAGAAAGTTACTTTTCATCGTTGAAGAAGGAACATGGATGCTAATATGGATGTTCTATTTTGGGGGGGTTAAAACTTAAGAGCAGTTCAGTCTGAACTCCAGCATGTTTGTTATCATAAGTTGTCAGAGATTACTCTTGAGATAAGAAAGATATTGTAAATTCAAGCGTCTTATAGTAGCTGACGACTGAAAGGTTCAGAACATAGGAAGAAGTCCTCCTGTGTGTTCTAAGTGGCCTAAACGATGTCAGGTGAGTTTTCCAATTCTAACGTTCCACCAACATTCTACGATACACCATTTTATTAAATAAATATTTAATATTTATTCAAGAAACACCAAAAACCCCATGCACAAAGATTCCCTTTGCCTCTCCCAGAACTTTTAAATGGTGTTTGGACCCCGGGAAACATTTGGCCCAACATCCTGGAGAGGACACAGGAAAGACAGGTGAGTAATCTCATCTCAGCAGCTACTTCTTTGCAGTGCGTTAGACTTTGCACGCACATTTGCATTAGTTCTCCTTCATAGTAGGCCTTATTTGCTCCCAGTAACAATCCTTTCCTCCTCACAGACAACCACCACATTTCTTGATGAGGAGCAGCCGTGCAGGAGCCGGAACAAAAGGCTACCTGCTAATCATTAAAATACTCAATAAATATTCAATAAATAATTAAACCTCTTGTGTGCAAATGTTACTGATGTGCAAACCTATGTTTAAATCTAAATAAAGTGCTGTACAAATTATAATACAAATAATGATATTAAGGGAGTCCTCTTCCTTACATGCCTACATGGGTTCACTCAGTCTAAAATCATGCATGTTAGGTTAACTGACCATTCTGAAATGTCCAGATGTGTGAATGTGAAATATTATTTGTGTCCCTTTATGGGAAGCAGATGCCAGTAAATTTTATTTACTGAAACACAATTGCTGGCTCTGGTTCTGGGCAAAACATTAGGCGTTAGCAAGGTTTGTCCCCATAAAACACTGCAGAGCTGTTAGAGCAGGGGTGTCAAACTCAAATACACAGAGGGCCAAAATTCAAAACTGGAACAAAGTCGCGGGCTAACGTTAATATTTATTGAAAAAAAAAATCTTCCTCCAGATATAAGAATGAATCTCTTCTTATGGACACGTTTTGCTGAAAAACTGAATATGGAACAAGCCAAGCTTAATACTAAACAATATATATATTAGCTGTATAATACCAGCAGGCCAGCTCTAATAGTAATTTGGTGTGGCTTCGCAGGCCAAATGCAATTAGGCTGCGGGCCAAATTTGGCCCGCGGGCCAGAGTTTGACACCTATGTGTTAGAGGCTGTGACCTGTTGGACCTTATTATAACAATATAGCACAGGCATAAGGAGAACACGTAAACATGACAAAGAAACGGCCAAGCCGGCCAGGAAATTAGACCTTCTTGCTGCAAGGGGACAATGCTGATTTTCAACATGGCTGCCCAGCGACCCTCTTTGTTCTGCTTCCCCAAGAACAACTTCAGGTGCCAAGGCAGCGTCGAGAGCGGATCCAGTGATTGTTTCAAATAACCGGACTTGTGATGTTTTACTGTAGTGAAAAAGTGAAAGATGGGTGTGGGTACATTACCGTTTAGTTTGTGGGTTACAGCAGAAAATGATCCATTTCATGTTCCCACGTGGTTCTGGACAAAGACATTTTCCCCAATAAGAGGATAATCACGCGTCTAACCTCGACTCATAGAAACTTTAATGCTCAATATTCTCAACAAGGAAACGGCTCTGTGTTTGTTCCCAGACGTCCTCAACCGTTTACTCTGATTGTTGCACATTGCCAAAGGTTATGTCTGCTGGAAACAGAAACACAGCTTTCTGAGTACATCACTCAAAACAATTGTCTACTTTGTCCCCCCTCTTAACCTTAAGAGTACTTTAATGTACTCACTATGTACTATGTACTCAGAAAGCTGTGAATGGTAGTCCATTGTTAGTCAGTGGAGCTGCAGTCATTGTGCAAATGTGCTGTTTATAAGGTTGGAAACCTGCAGTCAGCTGAGACTGAAGAAGTCTCCTGGATGAGCGACGAAACGTTTCTCCCACTGAAAACGACATCCTTCACATCTTGGTTTGCATAGAGGCCTTTTGCCACAGGTTTCAGAGCTTTTTGTTGTATTTACTTACCTGAACATGTTCAGACACTACAAACAACTTTAGACCTCCCTGAGACCATGAGTGATGAAAATTCAGAGGTTGTTAACCTTGAAATGAGAGAAACAAGGTTTCTGTTCGTTACCAGAGCAACAGACTTCTGATGTTACCTTTTATTTTGTTACATTAAAAGCAAACAAAGATAATGCAGTTTGATAAACAACATTTTCTACACTAAGATGATTAACAGTTATTAGCTGGAACCCTAGCATGACTCAGCATACTCTGCAGTGTCTCCTTAAAAAAAAGGAAACACACATAGTAGAAAAACACAATTTAGATGAGTATCTAAAAGTGATTCACAAAGAGCTATTAACCTTGTTTTTGGAAAGGCAGGGTATTGTTATATCTTTGGACACAAACCAAAGGTCATCAACTACAATTATTGCACTCAGAAATGTTTAGATCTACAACATAAAAATTGTTTGAGATGTATGATTCTCTTCCACCATCACCAAGTGATCTTACACGACTGTTTCATAGAAGTAATCCGTCACCCCCTACAAGGAATGCAGGAATTTGAAGAGTTTCAGTCAGGTTTCAGAGCTCATCACAGCACAGAAACAGCTTTAGTGAAGGTTACAAATGATCTTCTTATGGCCTCTGACAGTGGACTCATCTCTGTGCTTGTCCTGCTAGACCTCAGTGCAGCGTTCGATACTGTCGACCATAATATCCTATTAGAGCGATTAGAACATGCTGTAGGTATTACAGGTACTGCGCTGCAGTGGTTTGTATCATATCTATCTAATAGACTCCAGTTTGTGCATGTAAATGGAGAGTCCTCTTCACACACTGAGGTTAATTATGGAGTTCCACAGGGTTCAGTGCTAGGACCAATTCTGTTTACATTATACATGCTTCCTAGCTTGCTAGCATGCTTTCCAGGCTGGACTACTGTCACTTTTATCTTAAAGAGCTCATCGTACTGTGTCATTGCATACAGATGCAGGCTTCTCTGTGGGTCCTGGGGTATTTAATTAGAATGGGAAACAACCCTTAGCTTAGGTTCCAGGTTCCTCTTCCATTGAATCAAATCCCAGTTTGTGTTTCTATTTCACTTACTGTGTACTGTATACACCACTCTGTTAATTATTAATCTTTGCCTCTCTTCCACAGCGTGTCGTTGTCCTGCTCACACCCAACCAATCATGGCAGATGGCCCCGCCCCACCCTGAGCTTGGCTCTGCCAAAGGTTTCTTCCTGTTAAAAGGGAGTTTCTCCTTTCCACAGTCGCCAAAGTGCTTGCTCAAAGTGGAAAATGTGATTGTTGGGTTTTCTCTGTATTATTCTTGGGTCTTTACCTTACAATATAAAGTGCCTTGAGGCAACTGTTGTGTGTGAAGAAAAACAAAAACTGAAAGTTATTTTATTTGGAAAAGTTTGTTTATTTTTCTCAGTCAGTTCATCCAAATTTCAATGTTTGGCCTACCAACAACAATATCTATTAAGCAGTAAAACCTAAGTACAACAGAGTAATTGGAACAGTCAGCTGAATCAAAGACACAAGACAACTGAGCACCCACACCAACATTGTGACACAGTTCAACTCCATCTGTCCCAGTTCACACAAGTCACATGTCAAAGGGAACAGATCATGTTTTATTCCAGCTCCACAAGCAGGTCTCCTTCCCCCACAGTCTCGCCCGGCTTACAGTGGACACTCTTAACCTGTAAGGACACACGTGCAGTTAAACACAAACTTTAAATAATGCATTTACAGTTTTACAAACACACCACTTAAACTCTATGCTCTGGATTGCGGATGTCACACTCCAGTCTTTCAGGGCCGATGTCTGTCTGGACTAGAACTTGACTGAATGCTGAGGTGGCAGTTCAGCCATTTGATTCATGTTACAGCAGCTCATGAGTGCAATAAACAAACTTTTAGAAGTACATTTTTCTAAAAACATTTACTTATATATATATATTTAAATTTACTTGAGTAGGGTTAGGGGTTGCCTCCTCAGCATGCAGTCAGGTCACTGTAGAGTCTTGCTAATCACATATTAATTTTATTTAGGTGTGTTGCAGCAGGAACCATGGAGAAGTTTGAAGAAACCAGCGTTTGAGGACCGGAGTTTGACCCCCCGACCTAGATAATACTACTGAAATCTAGTGATGGGAGTAACTGTCACATTTCCTGTTACCTTTGCTTGCTTGACAGCAGTCAAACTGTTCTGCATCTTCATGGCTTCAATTACACAAATCTCCTGACCTTCTGCAACCTAAAAAAAAACAGAGTGTGTAAAAGCAATGGCTTAACTGTAAATGTAAATGTTTAAGAAGGGATGACTAAAAGCTACTCCTGCTGCCTTCCGTGCACCATTTGTCAACATGCGCATATTCAAGAGATTTATTTGAAGCTCAGGCTGCCATCTACGAGGAGCGACAGCCCTGTTGAACAGAGACGGGCAGCACGTAGACTCCAAATGTTTCTTGTGACAAACTGATGGCATTTTGTTAACTGCAAAAATAATGGTTTTCCTTTCTTTTCACTGATAGGCTCAATCTCCTGGCTCACCTGGTCTTATAGTGTTTTTCTACTTTACCTGAGCAGTCAAAGCTCTTTATACAACATGCCTCATTCACCCATTCATACACAGGGTGCTTGACCTCATTTAAGCATTACGCTGGTAGTGAAAGATGGGCAGCAATCGCCAGTTTCTGAGGAATATGAATAATGTTAACATGGACAATTATGAGAACCTGACAGAGTAATGTGAGTGAACTGAAGATAAAAACATGGATTAAACAGATAAAACAGTCTAGTTTTGGAGTAAAACTGTTTGGTGTGATTGCAGAGGGAGAAAAAAACCCCATACATTTAAAATAACGCCCAACAACATTCAGTGACTCTAATCTATGAATATATAAGAACATGAAATGTCAAAATACACTCACAGGCTGCAGCATGCATTCAAAAACTCACCAACTTAAACTTTGATTCTATGCTTAAGAATTAAAATAATGTTGAATCTTAATCATTTCTGCACATCTGCACAGTCTTACCAGCAACATGTCAACTACAACAGGCTTTTCCCCATTATGAACTATGAACTCATTAAACAGCATTTAAACGATGTGTACATATTGGAATGTGTTACCGTATCTCCAGGTTTGACAGATACAGCCACAACTGTTCCCGGCATCGGTGAACGCAGGATGCTGCTCGTGTCCTCTGAAGCTTTTTCTGGCATGTAGGAGTTCAACTCTGCAGCCAGCTTGGACAGAACTCGAACCTTAAACTATATATATTTACAAGAAAAAGAAACGTATGGGGAACAGTGGGATGTTTGGCACTGCAATATATCAATAACATGGAAAGTTCTTCTGATCATACATACATACATACAGCCACTAGCCTACATTTTGAATTATTCAGTCTTACCAAGGTGCCCAGGTACTGTAGGACAATCACTCCTGCAGCATCTCTGGAAAGGCACTATAAAAAAGAGAGAATACGTTATCTGTATTACAGCTGACATCTTTCATTATTTTATTGTTACTGGTGAGTTTAGCACATTTCTGTTCTAAATTTGTTCTGCCAAGACGCCGGTGTCCCCCAGTTTAAAAACTATTTAAAAAAACTTGCTGCGTCTTCAGAGGGTCAGGCAGGAATGAGGCATGAAGTAACTGAGTGCACTGATAAAAGCTGCACCACATGGACAGACATTTTGGTTTTACCACTTTTCCACCATATCACCATGGCTCCAATCCGTTTGAGGTCTCTTTACCAACACTTAGCTGTGTGTTACCTGTAGCATTCTGTGTGTGCCGTTGACTGTGAGTGGCAGCAATGGGGAGGCCAGATTCAACGCTCCCCAAACTTCCACCTTCGCTCCATCTATCTCCACCTGCAGACACAGTTAACACAGTCTAACTGGAGAGCCACTCTTTCACATCACACAATGCTCACACTGTTGTTTTATTATCTGAATGAATCGGGACTTCTGATGATCACCAATAGCTTTCCAATCAAGACAAATTCTGGCTTGAATTCCTATTAACTAATCTTTAAATTCATATTAAACTTAATCTGCAGTCAAATACACTCACCTGCCATTTTATTAGATACACCCTTTCCCCTGCTTGCCACCCCATGGCTCCGTTTCTATGTAAAAGGTCAAGTAACTGAATTTAAAGTAGTGATTATTTTCGACCTGCTGTGTGAACGTACTGCTTCTTATTTAGCTCGTTTCTACTCGTTGTAACTTGCCTCGTTCACCCATTTACTCCCATTTGCAAAAGCACTTTTTTCTATGCTCTGTTTCTGTCTCCTGACACAGTGTAGATAAACTTTGCTCCCACAGAGGTCAGTTATCATGTTACCAGTATTACTTCCTCACTGCATACTGGATACTCTGAAAAAGAGCAGAAGTTTGACTCCTTGATATAATTTTTAAATGTGCATTAAAAGCAGATATTTTGTAAGGTGGAGTGGAAAGCCAGGAAAAATAGTTTGTTTTTTAAATCTAGATGAACAAACAAACCCAACCCTAAACTGGGACATCTCACCTCATCACTAAGAGGACAACCCCAGCTCTGTAGCCAAGCTGAGTTAGAGGTCTGCTAAGCCGAGGACTTTAACTAGCGATAACATTTAATCAGACCCACCGTGGAATTCCCAGTGTGGACTGATGAGACTGACACCATCTCTAGTCTTGATATTGTAGAATGTTTAGCTGATTTAGAGTTTAGAAATGTGTTATCATAGAATGTAGAACTATTGTAGAGACACTGACACTGCCCTTAATATAATAAAGGGCTCATTGTGTTGTGAACTTAGGAGTAGATTGTAGGAGACCCCTTTCCCACTGAGTGGAAATTCCCCAGAGGATGTTTGGGTGGGGGTCTCAACATTTGTAACTGGATAACTGTGGTCTGGAAGGGAGATGGGTTTTTATGACCTCTAGGGAGTCACCTACACCCACAGTGTTTTAACTGTCACGCACACACATCCACACGCACACTCACTCATGTGCACTCACATATAAACACAGGTATGCGCACACAGTCACACACGAGCACTCATATAGGCACGCGGGAACGCGCACATGTAGGCATTCACAGGCTCGCGCACACACACACACACACACACACACACACACACGAAAGTATGTAAACATAGTACTTAGTTTTATGGCACCTTGTAGAGGGTTTAGAAGGGGGGTCACTGATACAAAACTGCATGTAACAGACAAAGGAGTTGAGATCTGCAGAGGAGTTCCGGGGTCCTGTACATCTCCCTTCTAGAAGGTGTAATCAATAGGTGTGATCAATGAGTGTGGATTAATAAAAGTGTTGGGAATTGACTACTGAGTCGCCGGTGTTCTTTCTGGAGGCCTGAGCAATCTACGAACCGGGCGAAACTGTGAAAAGGTCACAATATTAAGCTTAAAACGTTCCTTTTTCCTCCTTGAATCGCTACCTTATCGTGGTGGAGGGGTTTGTGTGTCCCAGGGATCCCAGGGGCTATGTTGTCTGGGGGCTTTTGCCCCCTGGTAGGGTCTCCCATGGCAAATTGGTCCTGGGTGAGGGACCAGACAAAGAGCGATTCAGAAGACCCTTATGAAGAGAACATCGAGGGAACAGTTTACCCTGCCCAGGATAGGGTTACCGGGGCCCCGCCCTGGAGACAGTCGGAGGGTGCCCGAGGGCGAGCATCTGGTGGCCGGGCCTTAGTCCATGGGGCCCGGCTGGGCACAGCCCGAAGAGGAGACATGGGCCCATCCTCTCACAGGCCCACCACCCGCAGGAGGCGCCATAGAGGTCGGGTGCATTGTGTGCCGGGTGGCGGCCAGGCGCGGAGGCCCTGGCGGACTGACCCCCGGCTGCCAAGACTGGCAATAGGGACATGGAATGTCACCTCTCTGGTGGGGAAGGAGCCTGAGTTAGTGCGTGAGGTTGAGAGGTACCGGCTAGATATAGTCGGGCTCACCTCTACGCATGGCTTGGGCTCTGGAACCAGTCTCCTGGAGAGGGGCTGGACTCTGTCTCAGTCTGGAGTTGCCCCTGGTGAGAGGCGGCGGGCTGAAAGTTGGAACACATCGCGGAACGGATCACTGCAGTTGTGAGGTCTCAGAATCAAAAGAATGACAACACCATGGAACAGAAGTTTGATACCATCATGGGGAGGCTCGCGGCTCTCCAACGGGAGATTGCGAGACCAGTGTCAGAGTGTTAAAGAGCAGCTTGAAATTCTCCTGGGCTGCTTGCATGAAAAATCAACAAAATCAACATCGTAATGCGGACACCACCACGGCGCCAGCTGCAGGCCCAAGGCTGGAGCTGAACAATCACTCCCTGAAAACGACTGTGTGATGACTATTCTTCCCATCCCATGCAAGGCCACCTGGATTGGCTGGAGGACTGTTTACTTAGCCTGATAGGGCGAAGGACACTGTCTCAGCTGAACTATGGACACGCACACACACACACACTTACACTGATAATCACTCACTCATCCCCCCTCCCCTTCTAATGCCTTCGATGCTTACCTCCCCCATGATGTGGACATCGGGTCAGCTGGCGGTGCAGTCGAAAGATTGCAGCAGTCCCAGATCAGATGTGCACACTGTGTTTATTGTGTTATGATATCCCCTACCCAACCCTGTGGCTTGTCATGTCTTTCACAATGTTGTGCTGTGGCCATTCATGTGCTTTTTTTGTGCAGAGGAATTTTTTTGTTTCCTGTTCTCGTGCTGTCCTACCATGGAAGCACAGCATGAGTGGAGGTCTCTTTTTTTCCTCTTGTACCCTCCCGTTGTTGTGTACATTTCAGTGTTCTTTTCTGTAATGCTACCGATCTCCGACTTGTAACCCCATGTGATGTCTGTGTTATGCGTGCAAGGTCGGGGGGGGGGGGGGGGGGGGGGGCATTGTCACTGCAGGGCAACCTGCTTGTGACAAATAAAGCTTTGATTGATTGATTGATTGATTGAATCCCACTGACACGTCTTCCGAGGAGGAAGCAGAGTCTGGGGATGAGGGGAATGACCCACCAATTTCCGGGGGCGAGGTCACTGAGGCAGTTAAACAACTCCTTGGTGGCAGAGCCCCTGGTGTTGATGAGGTCCGCCCCGAGTTCCTGAAGGCTCTGGACGTTGTAGGGCTGTCCTGGTTGACACGCCTCTGCAATGTTGCGTGGAGATCAGGGGCAGTACCTGTGGACTGGCAGACCGGGGTGGTGGTCCCCATCTTCAAGAAAGGGGACCGGAGGTGTGTTCCAACTACAGGGGGATCACACTCCTCAGCCTCCCTGGGAAAGTCTATGCCAGGGTGCTGGAAAGGAGAGTTCGTCCGTTAGTCAAACCTCGGATACAGGAGGAACAATGCGGTTTTCGTCCTGGTCGCGGAACACTGGACCAGCTCTTTATCCTCTCCAGGATACTTGAGGGTGCATGGGAGTTTGCCCAACCAGTCTACATGTGTTTTGTGGACTTGGAGAAGGCATTCGACCGTGTCCCTCGGGGTGTCCTGTGGGAGGTGTTGCGGGAGTATGGGGTGTCTGGCCCATTGCTACGGGCCATTCGATCCCTATACAACCGTTGCAAGAGCTTGGTTCGCATTGCCGGCAATAAGTCGGACTCGTTCCCGGTGGGTGATGGGCTCCACCAGGGCTGCCCTTTGTCTCCGGTTCTGTTCATAATTTTTATGGACAGGATTTCTAGGCGCAGCCAAGTGGTGGAGGGCTTTCGCTTTGGTGGCCTCAGAATCTCATCTCTGATTTTTGCGGATGATGTGGTTCTGTTGGCTTCATCGGGTGAGGGCCTCCAGCTCGCACTGGAACGGTTCGCAGCAGAGTGTGAAGCAGCGGGAATGAGGATCAGCACCTCCAAATCTGAGGCCGTGGTTCTCAGCCGGAAAAGGGTGGAGTGCCCACTCAGGGTCGGGGATGAGTTCCTGCCCCAAGTGGAGGAGTTCAAGTATCTCGGGGTCTTGTTCGCGAGTGATGGGAGAAGGGAACCGGAGATCGACAGACGGATTGGGGCTGCAGCTGCAGTAATGCAGACGCTGCGCCGGTCCGTCGTGGTGAAGAGAGAGCTGAGTGTAAAAGCGAAGCTCTCAATTTACCGGTCGATCTACGTCCCTACCCTCACCCATGGCCACGAGCTGTGGGTAGTGACCGAAAGAACGAGATCGCGGATACAAGCGGCAGAAATGAGCTTCCTCCGAAGGGTGGCTGGCCTCTCCCTTAGAGATAGGGTGAGAAGTTCGGCCATCCGGGAGGGGCTCAGAGTAGAGCAGCTGCTGCTCCACATCGAAAGGAGCCAGCTGAGGTGGTTCGGGCATCTGACAAGGATGCCCCCTGGGCGCCTCCTGGGTGAGGTGTTCCAGGCATGTGCCACCGGGAGGAGGCCCCGGGGCAGACCCAGGACACGCTGGAGAGATTATATCTCTCGGCTGGCCTGGGAACGCCTTGGTGTTCCCCCGGATAAGCTGGAGGAGGTGGCTGGGGAGAGGGAGGTCTGGGCCTCTTTGCTTAGGCTGCTGCCCCCGCGACCTGGCCTCGGATAAAGTGGATGAAGATGGATGGATGGATGGACGTTCCTTTTTCATAAAGCCTCGTTAGGAGTCACCATGGATCAGGGTCATGTGATCCAGCTCTCAGTAATGCTGCTGTGGGCTCAGACTGGAGGACTTCCCTCCCCAGGTCTATACACACCGCTGCTGCGTGTGATAAATTGTACCCATCAGTTCCCCTCTCAGCCAACCAGTCACAGCAGATGGCAGCTTCTGTCTGAGCTTTTCCTCACCAAGTGCTGTTGATAGTGGACTGTGCGATTTTGGGTTTCCTCTATCACTGCACTTACAGTACAGATGGAGCCTCCTGCCAACTGTTCTGAACTCAAACTGAAAGTGAATGTCTTCAGTGTTCTTTGTACATATTTGTAAGTAAAAAGGTCACACCACACATTATTATTCTTCACAAACAAGAGTCAACAAGTTAGTAAAATGATAAAGGAACAGAAAACAGTGAAAGCTTATAACGTTATATCATCAAGACAGGTATCACCTTTTTACAGAAGGCTAAATCAGGAACTGGAACAGGCCAGACCTGCCCGTCTGTTTAACACTTCTGTGTATGCTCACAATTCACTTCAGTTTTATTTATACAGCACCAAATCACAACAACAGTCACCTCAAGCTGCTTTGTAAGGTAGATCCTACAATAATACATACAAAGAAAAACCCAACAATCATATGACCCCCTATGAGCAGCACTTTGGCGACAGTGAGAAGGAAAAACTCCCTTTTAACAGGAAGAAACCTCCAGCAGAACCAGGCTCAGGGAGGGGCGGGGCCATCTGCTGTGATGGCCATATTCACTACTTACGTTTGTCGTCAAAGGAGCTTGCAAGGAAAGCGTCTGGACTTCTTTAAGTTGCTTGAAGACGTTTCACCTCTCATCCGAGAAGCTTCTTCAGTTCTAAGGTCAAAGGGTGGAGAGTCCCAGATTTAAACCTAGTGGGAGTTTCCCCCCACAGAGGGACAAAAGGACCCCTGATGATCCTCTAATCGCCTGAGCCAAGGTGTGAAACTGGGCGTGGGTCCCAATCAGCCAGAGTTTCGGGTGTGTTCATTGTGAAACCTGGCCCCACCTTATCATGTGATTTCCTGAGGTCAGATGACCCAGGATGTGAGTGGGTGTTAAGGCGTCTGGGAAGGAATCTCAAAACTGGATTATAGATGGCAGACAGTTGGTGTCGTAAACCCCGCCTCTGTTCAAAGATGGTCGCTCACAGTGGACGTAGATGGCTTCTTTCACTCCTCTAAAGTGAAAAGAAGTCCAGACACTTTCCTTGCAAGCTCCTTTGACTACGATGACCTGGATGACTGAGAACCTTCACAGACATACTTAGGTTTGTCCTTTTCTCAGCTTTCTAGTACAGCAAGAATGAACGAGAACAGATGTGCTTTAATACTCACAGTATAAACAGTTCCTGATTTGCTGATTTGCACATCCTGGCGTTCCTCACCCAGCTCCACACACAGCTCCCAGTGGCTGCATTCCACAGGAGTGGAGGCCACCCTGAAATGAACAAACTTTAACCGAGGCCTCATCGCTGCTCCTGAGGTCAGCTAACGCAGTGACCCCATAACTGAGAGATGGGACACAGAATAATGGTTTGGATCTATAGATGTCAGACGTGCTAAAACGAAACTGACAAGTTAATTTTAATAATAATGCCCTTTATTATAAGAACTTTAACTTTAATGTTTAAGACAACAAAATATCATGCAGTATATGAAAATCTGCTGGTGTGTATGAAAGAGATGATGTGGATTGTAGTTTAAAAGTACTGTGAGTGCTCAGTAACAGCTATATAAATGCCAGTCCACTCAGGCTGAACCGTGATCGACTGCACTTTGATTTAGGATACAACTCCAGCCCTATTACTTTCTCCCAAGAATCCCATCACGTAGCACCAAGCAACAAGTACTGCAGCATTCACCTCTGGGTGCTGAGGACCTTTGCTGAACGAAGCTCAGCAGCGATGTAGAGCACTGCTGCTGATGCCAACAGCTCCCTTTTTGCATCTGCCTCTAGCTGATGGCCCTTAAAGCCATCAGGGTAAACCTCTGGGAGGAAGTTGGTGCTGATGTGACCAGAGACAAAGCGAGGATGAGTGATGATTTCTCGCAGGAGAGGAATGTTGTGGGTCACACCTGGAAAGAAAACGATCCAACTTTAGAGAAATAAAACCCAACAAATGTTGTTTTAGTGACAGACTACGAACATGTACTCCACCTCTGATCACATAGTTATCCAGAGCGTCCTCCATCCTACCAAGAGCTTCAGCTCGTGTAGCTCCGTAGGTAATCAGCTACAAATTGATATCAGAGAATATTAATATGTTATTATTGAACCAGTCAAGTCATCAGGAGCTGCTGTGAATCATCACTAACATGGCTAGAGAAACAGAACATCCCATAACTGAGAATGAGCACCTGCACCCTCACAGAGCACACAGGGGAAATTTTCTCACCTGTTTCCTTTTAAACACATGCACTGATTTAATGTAAGGTGTTTAATTCCTGGATACGCGGTGCATGTTGGTATCGTCCTGTCGTATATTAAGTGATGAGCACAATTCCTGTTCAAGGGCTGAGTACTGAGAGCAGAAAAGTGCTGAATAAGAATCTTTACACAAGCAACTACACCACTTTCTATCAAACGTTCACACTTACAGACTCTGATGAACGTGTCAAGAGCAACTCGGGGTTCGGTACCTTGACCGAGGACACTTTGGCAAGCAGGCTGGAGCAGGGATTGAAGCACCGAGCTTCTGATTAGTAGACGACCTGCTCCACAAACACCCCATCTTACCCACTGTGTCCTCAGCCGTACACTAGATTCAACGAGGTGCTGGAAACAATCCTCAGATTTTGGTCCACACTGACACAACAGCATCATGTGAGTCTCCCATTTCACCACATCCGCTGGGCTGAGACCTGATGAGCGTGGAGGTCATCTGAGTGCAGTGAGCTCATCTTCATATTCAAGACACCAGACTGAGATGATCCGAGCTTGGTGACACGATTGCTTCCAGCAGGATAGCTCGCCATCAGAAGATGGTTCACTGTGTTCATGAAGGGATGGACATCGTCAGCAACAACACTCGGGTTGGCGTGGTGTTTAAATGATGCTCGGGTGGTGCTAAGAGGCCCAAAGACTGCCAATAAAATATCCCCCCAGCCTTAAACAAGCTTGGTCACCAGGGAACACTTTTCAGCTTTGTGCAGTTTTGGTGAGCCTGTGCACACTGTAGCCTTAAGTTTCCTGTTCTTAGCTGACAGACACGGCAGGTGGCGTGGTCGTCTGCTGCTGTATCTGCTTCACGGGTCAACATGTTGTGCATTCAGAGATGCTCCTCTACAAACCTTGGTTGCTGTAAGTGACCGACTTCTGTTGCCATCCTGAAAGCTGTCTGACCTCTGGCATCGTGATATCGTGACTCTTACTGAAGGCCTGACTGAGTGCCGTTAACGTGCACGACTGACATCGCTCAACCTTTTCATTTTTATCATTGTATTTATCTTTTTTGGTCAGGATTAAATGTAGAAAACACAGAAACTTGTTTACGGTGACAGAAAGAGGACTTTTACTAGTCTGGCCCACGGCTGTATGTGGCCCACGAGTAAAGGGAGTTTGCGACAGCCGTCTTACCAGCAGTCATCTGTGAAGCAGCGACCTCCTTCAAAGATCTGATACAAATAAACTTTGGAACTGAATGGTTACATTTTGTATCCAATATATCACTGACCTTAGAGATCATGGGATCATAGTAGATGCTGATGTCACTTCCCTCCTGAATGCCGCTGTCTACACGGACCTGGAGGAAAGCAGAGTGAGCCAGGAAACGACAGCGTCCGGCAGACCGCGTGTTTAAAAAGAAAACTGACTGATCGACTCACTTTGTCAAGGTTGAGTGGCTCCTGGTATTGAGACAGGCGTCCAATGGAAGGAAGACCAAAAGACTTGTAAGGGTCCTACCAGAGGAAACAGGATTTTTGGGTGTTTTTACTTTTATTCGTGTTTCACTCAGAAATGATTCTTGTCGGCGGACAACGAGCAACGACAAGTTTGACTGAATGTAACTAAAATAAAACAAAATAAAGATGCTGTCTTTAAACAAAGGCTTTAAATTATTTTTTAATTATTGCACTGCTTTTATATTTTCTGCAGTCCCAACGTTAGCAAAATAAAGGATCATCTTCATATTTTATGTGCTGTATTTTCAACTATGTTTGCAAAGCTGTGTGGTAAAGTAAACGAGTAAGGTTCATGTGATCTCAGTTACCATTACAGGTGCACACACACACACAGACACACACACACCTACCTCTGCATAGACACGGCACTCAATGGCCCAGCCATTTATTGGGATATCTTCCTGTGTGTGCTGCAGTTGGTAACCCTTGGCAACCCTGATCATCTGCTCCACCAGATCCAAGCCAGTGATACACTCTGTAATTGGATGCTCCACCTGGAGTAAAAATAAGCAGTTTATGAAGTACAGACAGGATTCAGCTCAGGGTCAAACTCTGCCTTATCTCAGTGAGTTTGCTCGAGTGTAGGAACAGCAGGCTTTATTTTTCCCTGTGAGGGCCCACAGACACCCTCTCTAGTTTTCAGAGAAGGGTTCAAACTTTCCTTTTTGATAAAGCATATAGTTAGGGCTGGATCAGGTGACCTGAAGGTGAAGGTCTCCACCTTACAATATAAAGCGCCTTGAGGCAACTGTTTGTCATACATATAAATAAAATGGAACTGAACCTGTAGTCGTGTGTTCATCTCCAGGAAATAGAAGTTCTTCTTAGAATCCACTAGAAACTCCACAGTCCCAGCAGAGGAGTACTGCACAGCTTTGGCTAGTTGGACTGCTTGCTCACCCATTGCCCGTCGTGTGACTGGGTCCAGGAAAGTACTGCATGGACACGACACAGAAGCTCAAACTCGTTTCACTGAAACAAAAACAAACAGCTCGAGTCTTCCAGCCACCTTTCATTGCAAATTATTGAAGAGCAAAATTAAAAATCTGTGTTTTATTGCTGATTATTTTACACCTGATTGCTGCTTCGCTCCATCGTACAGGCTAAAACAAAACATTTTTTGAGGCATTTCTCTGACATGGACGGCGTTGTGGCAGCTGTGGGAGAGATGAGGACGGAGATAAACTCCGCGAGTCACAGGCTGATCTGTGATTACTTTGGAGGACCACGTTGCTTCCCTGCAAACTAAAGTAAGGGCACAAAACTCTGAGTAAATATGCCAAAGGAACAGCAAATTAGTCGGGGAGGACACAATGAGAAGTCAATATCAAAGAAGAAGAAAAAGAGGAAGGAAGGAAATTAATGATAATTATCGAGATAACCCATCCTGTTAAAATTAAAAACCTTTAAAGACTATGAAAATAAAGCACAACAGATTAGAGCTACAACAACGTTATCATTTTGAATGATTCCACTTTGCTTTGACACTTGATTTAATGCAGAGTTCTGTAACACTCAGTCGTGATTAAAAACAGACCGTGTGTGTGTGTGTGTGTGTGTGTGTGTGTGTGTGTGTGACTAAACCAGACTAATGTGGGCAGGAAAGCAAGAAATCAGGGAAGTAAGAACTCCGCCTGCTAAGTGTTTTCTTAATTTGGCTCTAAATACATTTAAAAATAAAAAACACAAAAACTATCAAACAGTAAGAAATACAACCATGGACATACAAAGACCACAGTGGAGGTCAATAAGCATGCGGACTAAACATTTTTGTAATTATATAGAACTTGATAGCAGCTCCATGTACAGGGGAAGCAGCCCACAGATGCAGCCTCTAAAAAGCTTTGGAAGAAACAAAAGTGGATGTGAAACCAAAGTAGCCTTACAGAAATGTCAAATAATGTCTCAATGACCTTGTAGTACCATATCACCCTATCAGAGCACTTGGCTCTCGCTCTGCAGGCCTACTTGTTGTTCCTAGAGTATTTAAAAGTAGAATGGGAGGCAGAGCCTTCAGTTTTCAGGCCCCTCTTCTGTGGAACCAGCTTCCAGTTTGGATTCAGGAGACAGACACTATCTCTACTTTTAAGATCAGGCTTCAAACTTTCCTTTTGAAAAAGCAGGTGACCCCGAATCCTCTGTTAGCTATGCTGCAATAGGCCTAGGCTGCTGGGGGCTTTCCCATGATGCACTGGGTGTTTGTTCTGTCTTCCTCCCTTAACCTTGCAGCAGATGGCCCCGCCCCTCCCTGAGCCTGGTTCTGCTGCAGGTTTCTTCCTGTTAAAAGGGAGTTTTTCCTTCCCACTGTCACCAAAGTGCTGCTCATAGGGGGTCATATGATTGTTGGGTTTTTCTCTGTATGTGTTATTGTAGGGTCTGCCTTACAATATAAAGCACCTTCAGGCAACTGTTGCTGTGATTTGCTGTAATAAAATATAATTGAATTGAAATTAAATAGAGATAAGAACAGGTACAGCAGGCGTGGGAGGATATTCATTTTTATGGAGCCTAGTTTGGCACTAAAGGCAGGTAGACCATCCTGCCAAGTCTTTGTTTGCTTCATACAGCTTTGGTGTATTTTTAGTCATGTTGCCCTCAGGATATTTTAGTGATTTAAAAGGATTTCATAAAGGATTGCACTGTTTATTTTAAACGATATATCATAATATCATCCACGAACAAGCTGCATGATTCTGTTGACTGATTTCTATTCCTGTGATTGAGTTTGTCTAATCCAAGTGGAATCTTTCAGTTAGCGAGCCATTCGTTTTAATCTAGCAGTGAGATTTGTATAAATCGCTTTAATGCACTGAATGGCCTTTTCATTAAATCAAAATCTTCCTAATGTTAAACAGATTATTAACTTTGTCGAATGATTTTTCTGCATCTAAACTGATCCAGGCAGCTGATATTTGATTTCCTTGTATTCTCTGTATTACATGTAATGTGCTCCTCATATTGTCTGTGCCTTACAAACCCCGTTTGATATTATAGAGGTGCATGTGTTATACGCTACACTCAGGATAGTGATTGCTCTATAATTTTGACATATTTCGTGTTTGTCTGTTCTTGGTTTGGGAAGTACAGTAATGACAGCTTCTTTCCAGCAGGGGGAGTACTTTCATTATTTAAATATCTGTGTCCTCCCCTTTCTTAGTTCAGTCATAATTCTAACCGTTAACAGAGTTTCCCAGACCGCTGACATTTAATGACAAGATTTTAATCTCCCCATGTTTCATCTCCATGTTTTACTAATTGACTAATGAGTAAAAACTAATTAAAGCGCTTTGAGTGAGCAGAAAAGCGCCATGTAACAACCAGTTTGTTTACTATTTACTTGCTGTATGTCCATTTGAAGCTGTGGTGGGGCGTGGTCTGCGGTGCCGCTGCAGGGAAGATGGACGCACCTGCACGGCATCTGCAATCACGCCTCGCCGGCACAAAGGCTGTGCTGTCTGTCAGTACATCGTTGTTGTGATGCGAGTCGGGCTGTGAGCTGGAAAGCTGCAGCCGACTGAGTCGATTGTGTGAACAACAACCGAGTCAATAAAGATGTCGTCGGGTCTGTCGTGGGTTCTTTACAGAAACAAATAACTGCGAAGCCCAAAAACGTCTCACTAACCTGGGCGCCTCTTCCACTACCTTCTGGTTCCTCCTCTGGATGGAGCACTCCCTCTCATTGAGCCACAGAGCATTTCCATGTTTATCAGCCAACACCTGAAACAGGTTTTCAAGTCAACACACTATGTGGTTTACACATGTCGCTGAACATGCCTGCATGTTAGAAAGTCCAGAAAATTATTCTTTGAAATCTAAAAACTTTATTAAAATAAAAAACACCAAATTCACACTTGGATCCTCAGATGTGAGCTGGTACAGTGATCCTCATGTTTCTCTTCAGGAATGCAAGAAAACCATTCAGCATCTTAGTCAAACAATAATCACGTGTTTTCCTATTTTTCAGGTTTTTGTAAAATGTTAATGATTTTGTTAAATACCAACACTGTTCATTTAGGGCAGCTGTGGCATAAAACCTTTAATTCATTCAATGCATTCCTAAGCGCTGCACACTGGGATCCAATAGTTTGAGCCCACATCAGAACCTGTCACTCAGAGTGGACGGCTGTGACCTACGAACTTTTCAGGCTGGATTCAGCCAAACTCTGCCTCCCGTCTGCAGTCTCAGCAGAGAGGGAGAGTCGTTAGGCTACGCTTCGCTCTGTTCACGGTCTTATTAGTGCAGGCCTGCTGCATGTCTGACTCACAGGAGGCAGTGTGACCTTCTGACTCTTCAAGCTTCTTTGCGTGGTGCATTGTGAGATGGCGTTTTGTGAGAGCTGTTAGGTAACAGCCTCCTCTCGACTCGACTGAACAGACTGTCGTGCAGTTTGTTTCTATTTCAGTGAATCTAGAGCTGAGACGAGGAGTTTAGGAATCAAAGAGTCACCTCCGCTTGCTCTTTTGGCTTTCATGTATCCATCAAAGTTAAAGGAGATCAGTGTAGACAGTCGATATACCTGAATCTCTATATGTCTGGGGTTGTCTATGTATTTCTCAATGAGCAGCCTGTCGTCTCCAAAGCTGGATGCTGCCTCCTGCGATGAGAACCGGAAACCTTCCCTGTTAACAGCACACCCACAGATCACAGCAGTTTTAAAGAGCAAATACAGACTTTCCATTGGTCTACAAGTAACAACAGGAAAACAGTTAAGTAAGTAAATAAGCTTCAGTTTAGAGCACAAGGAGCTGAATGAATAACTTTAGCAACAACAGGTGATTTTGACTAACGTCTGTAAAACACACGGGGACGAAACAAAAAGGAAGACCTGGACTGTTTAATGTCGTATAATATAACTGCTTGTGTTGTTAGGTTATCCAATGAGTTTGTATAGTGTTCTGGAAGAACTTCAGAGCTCACTAATGCCTCTTTTCCACTAGCACCCACTCCATCTGTTCTGGTTGTTTTCCATTACAGTGGAGTACCATTTGCTTGGGGTCATTAAAGCAACGCTGCCAAAACAACAAACATCATGACAATGGGAGACTCCGGCCTGGTACCAGGTACTACCATCTAATGGAAAACCCTACAAACCTGAACTGACCCAAGCAGCTACTAGTGGAAAAGGCCCACACATTTCTGGCCACTAGTTTAACTAGGGGCTGAATCAGTGTTTGGGGCAATAGTATTTTAACTGTGGTATTTGGAGCTACTTAAGATCAAAGAGTTTAACTAATGTGAGCAGAAGACGCTGCACGAGCATCTTCCATAAGCTGCAGACGTACGAGCTAATAGCAGTAGCTTTAGTCCTTATATTTGCAATATAAGACTGTACAGTATTACCTGAGGTAGAGTACTTTAAGTCATTACTACATAAGCAATGCTTGTAATAATAAAAACAATTACTTCTACGTTTTGTTCAACACATAATTGAGTGTGTATTTACTAAAAAATAGTAAATGGCCTGTATCTGTATAGCGCTTTACTTAGTCCCCAAGGACCCCAAAGCACTACATTCAGTCATTCACCCATTCACACACACACTGGTGATAGCAACACTGTAGCTGCCCTGGGGCGCACTGACAGAGTAGCTGATGGGCTCGTGTATACTGAGCACGTGACCAAGTACAATACCTCGTCTCCTCATCGTTCCAAGCAATCCTCATTCCTTTCCCTCCTCCACCTGCAGAAGCTTTGATCATCACAGGGTAACCTGGCAACAAAACAAAACAACTGCAAAGGTGCATTTTTCACAGTCAGGCAACAGAACAGAATGAAACTTTATTACACAGCTGTGGGTGTTACACAGCTCTTATAGCAGGAGGAATATAGACCTAAAGTAGTGTGTGTGTGTGTGTGTGTGTGTGTGTGTGTGTGTGTGTGTGTGTGTGTGTGTGTGTGTGTGTGTGTGTAGGGGGTATGAATGATCCTGGTGAAATATTCAGTGTACAAACAAGATGCAAATGAGTATCAGCAATTACAAACATGTGATATGTCAATTAAACAGGTGATGAGTAAGATTATGTTAAACTGTGTAATAGAGTCTGACAGCTGCTGGTCACAATGTCCTTTGGTAGTGCTCCTTCCTACAGTGCGGGTGTAAAAGTCCTTCCTACAGTGCGGGTGTAAAAGTCCTTCCTACAGTGCGGGTGTAAAAGTCCTTCCTACAGTGCGGGTGTAACAGTCCTTCCTACACTGCGGGTGTAATAGTCCTTCCTACAGTGCGGGTGTAAAAGTCCTTCCTACAGTGCGGGTGTAACAGTCCTTCCTACAGTGCGGGTGTAACAGTCCTTCCTACAGTGCGGGTGTAACAGTCCTTCCTAAACTGCGGGTGTAATAGTCCTTCCTAAACTGCGGGTGTAATAGTCCTTCCTAAACTGCGGGTGTAACAGTCCTTCCTACAGTGTGGGTGTAAAAGTCCTTCCTACAGTGCGGGTGTAACAGTCCTTCCTACACTGCGGGTGTAATAGTCCTTCCTACAGTGCGGGTGTAAAAGTCCTTCCTACAGTGCGGGTGTAACAGTCCTTCCTACAGTGCGGGTGTAACAGTCCTTCCTACAGTGCGGGTGTAATAGTCCTTCCTAAACTGCGGGTGTAATAGTCCTTCCTAAACTGCGGGTGTAATAGTCCTTCCTACAGTGCGGGTGTAATAGTCCTTCCTACAGTGCGGGTGTAACAGTCCTTCCTACAGTGCGGGTGTAATAGTCCTTCCTACAGTGCGGGTGTAAAAGTCCTTCCTACAGTGCGGGTGTAATAGTCCTTCCTACAGTGCGGGTGTAATAGTCCTTCCTACAGTGCGGGTGTGATAGTCCTTCCTACACTGCGGGTGTAAAAGTCCTTCCTACAGTGCGGGTGTAATAGTCCTTCCTACAGTGCGGGTGTGATAGTCCTTCCTACAGTGCGGGTGTAAAAGTCCTTCCTACACTGCAGGTGTAATAGTCCTTCCTACACTGCGGGTGTAAAAGTCCTTCCTACAGTGCGGGTGTAAAAGTCCTTCCTACAGTGCGGGTGTAATAGTCCTTCCTACACTGCAGGTGTAATAGTCCTTCCTACACTGCGGGTGTAAAAGTCCTTCCTACAGTGCGGGTGTAATAGTCCTTCCTACACTGCAGGTGTAAAAGTCCTTCCTACAGTGCGGGTGTAAAAGTCCTTCCTACAGTGCGGGTGTAATAGTCCTTCCTACACTGCAGGTGTAAAAGTCCTTCCTACACTGCGGGTGTAACAGTCCTTCCTACAGTGCGGGTGTAATAGTCCTTCCTACACTGCGGGTGTAATAGTCCTTCCTACACTGCAGGTGTAATAGTCCTTCCTACACTGCGGGTGTAAAAGTCTGCTGCTGAACGAGCTGCTCAGTGCTCGTACAGTCTCATGCAGGGGTGGGAGGTGTCGTCCTTGATGGATGTCAGCTTAGACATCATCCTCAGCAAAACCCCAGCAGCCTTTTAAGACTGAGGAGTAAAACAGACTCTTTATATTCCCACACTGAGAGTTCTGCTTTCATCTGTTCCATCTCTTCAGATATCGTAAACCTACACAGCGTTTACATCTTTAGCTTCTGTGTTTAGCACATTGAGTTTTCCTACAATGATATTTTCAACATAATAAATGTGTTATCTTTTGGTAACAGCTCCATGAAGATGTGATGATTGACAGCAATTCAACAAAAATAAATAAATAGATTAAAAAAAATAATCAGAAATAGGAGTAAACAGCTCGAGTGGGCCAGGAACACGTGTGTGGGAGATCATGTCTGCAGTAAACAAACTCACTAAGATTCTTCCTGTCATCACTAAAGTTTACTGTAAACTTTTAGCACACAGAAAAACCGATGACTTACCAATCTGCTGTGCAATCTTCACAGCTTCCTCTGCAGTCTGACACAGGCGAGGAGTAAAACAAAGTATTTAAGGGCAAATGAATATATGGATCCATTACTATTAATACATGCGGTTTGTTCACAGCAGCAATCACCTTCACAGCTGCACTTATTGCAAGAGGTGCAGAACTATTAAAGTGCTGAGCAACAGATCAGCAAAGCAAACTTTGAGAAGTCTGAAGAAATAAATGATTCCTATTTTAACTGAGGCACAGCTGATCAAAGTCTCAGCTCTGTGTTGTGATATTGTAATTTACTAGGTTGTTTTTCATGATCTGGCTGCTGTAACCAACTTTTTGAGGATAAATAAATCACATTTCATCTTCACAACAAAGGGAATAATATAATTTTATCATCTGTTTACATCCTGTTCAGAACTTTAAAGCTTAAAGCGTGGAATTAAAAATTCAAAGACAAAATCTTTAAATTCCAAAAATGAGGTTTTGCCAACTTGAATTCCTCCCTCAGCCTGAACATGAAGGTTCGTAACACCTCTATGAGAATCACAATGGACTGCACACATCACACTAAAGTGAATGCAGAGGAGAAGGAGCAGTATTAAGCCAAGCGTTGAAACATTAAGAGGTTAGAGTGATGTGCAAGGAGACTTTCTGAAGAAGCTTCGCTGATCAAACGCAATTTTTAGCTGTTTTTTTTAGAACTACGTGACTTTAAAATGTAACACCGTCGTGGTTTTTATTGTTAAAATGGTTAAACATAATTGAATCGTATTACAGCACAGCAAAATAATTGCACGATTTTTTTAAATGACAAGAAAAATATGCCATAAATATTAACATTTGAACATTTGCTATAGATGCAAAAATCCAGTTTAGCTTATGTGAGTGAAGTTGGCCCCCACCTTCTTCAAATCCAACAAAAGTGGTATCAAACGTTTGTGCTGCCTTTGTTTTAAAGATATTAATGAAAAGGTAAAGGTCAAAAGGTCAACCAGCCCCCCCACATTGCCCAAATCAAACAAAATTGATGTCAAATGTTTGTGCTGCAAAAATTTTTGTTTGTGCTGCTAACATTTTAATAAATAATTTTAATAAAATAACGTCTTGATGCGTGCTTAATCATCCAGGTAAGTAAATCCCAAAAGGTTGATTCTGTTCATCTGGAGAAATGTTTCGTCATCATCCAGGTGACTTCTTCAGTCTCAGCTGACTGCAGGTTTCCCCAACCTTATTAACAGTACATTTGCATAGTGAAGGAAACTAGCACCACTGAATGAACAATGTGCTGGGGGCTTAGTTTCATGATTGTTAGTATGCAAATTCTTATGACCATTGATCAATGACAACTAATCAAAGCCTACTGATCAATGGCCATGAGTCCCATTCACAGAAAGTGGGAATGGCTACAATCACAGCATTGTAAGATGGCAAAAGATGTACCCTTGGGCCCCCCTTCTCGATTCAGAGATGGTCAGCATCCTGACAGCCCGATGGAAGAAGCCGTCTCTCAGTCTGCTGGTTCTGGCCCGGAGGCTCTTCAGTATCCTTCCTGATGGTAGCAAACTGAAGACACTGCTGAAGGGATGAGTGGAGTCACCTGTAATGGAGAGGACCTTCCAGATGAGGCAGGTGCAGCTGCTCTCACTACCCGTTGTCATTTTTTCCTGCAGAACCCAGTGCAGGAGTCATACCACACAGTGAGGCAGCTGGTGAGGATACTCTCAACTGTGCCTCTGTAGAAGGTGCTCATAATGGGGGTTGAATCTCTTGTGCTTCTCAGTTTGCAGAGGAAGTAGAGTCGCTGTTGGTCTTCTCCACATTCAGGGACAGGTTGTTGTTGCTGTACCACTCTGGCAGATGGTTAACTTCACCCCTGTAGTAGATCTCGTCGTGGGTCAGCAGAGTGAAGAGAAGGGAGCTCAACACACATCCTTGGGGAGCCCCCGTATTCTGTGCTCTTGGGCTGGAGGTGTTGCTGTCGACCCGTACTGTCTGCTGTCTTCCTGTCAAGAAATCTAGCAGCCAGTTATAAAGCAAGGTGCTGATCACAGCAGATCCAGATTGTGAATGAGTTGCTGGGGAATGATGATGCTGAAGGCTGAACTGAAGTCTATGAACAGCACTCTGACATATGAGTCTCTAGTGTTCAGATGTGTGAGGGCTGAGTGAGGGGCAGTTGATTCCATCATCACTTGAGCGTTTTCACGAAAGCGATAATTTGATTTGATGCATGACTAACCGTTCAAAGCACTTCATAATGATGGAGGTGAGTTTGACAGGACGCTGGTCCTTAAAGCAGGAGGTAGATGACTTCTTGGGTACAGTAATGATGTTGGAGGCTTTGAGGCATGTGGGAATGGCGGTACTGATTTTGGCAAGGGATCTCCACACACTGTCTGGGGCGATCGTGGCTCAAGAGTTGGGAGTTCGCCTTGTAATCGGAAGGTTGCCGGTTCGAGCCCCGGCTTGGACAGTCTCGGTCGTTGTGTCCTTGGGCAAGACGCTTCATCCGTTGCCTACTGGTGGTGGTCAGAGGGCCCGGTGGCGCCAGTGTCCGGCAGCCTCGCCTCTGTCAGTGCGCCCCAGGGTGACTGTGGCTACAATGTAGCTGCCATCACCAGTGTGTGAATGACTGGATGTGTAAAGCGCTATACAGATACAGGCCATTTACGATTTGATCCTGTGATCTCTTATGAACGACCTCCAACGCTTCCGTGACTGGGATGTAACATCTTTCACTGTACATGTACTGTTTATAAAATTAGGGAAACATAACCTGCATTTGCAGGACAAATGTTTGACATCAATTTTGTTCGATTTGAAGAAGGTAGGGGGCCAACTTCACTCACATGTGTTTATAAGGTTGGAAACCTGCAGTCAGCTGAGACTGAAGAAGTCACCTGGATGATGACGAAACGTTTCTCCAACTGAAAATGTCCAGATGAACAGAATCAACCTTTTGGGATTGACTTACCTGGATGATTAAGCACGCATCAAGACGTTATTTTATTAAAATTTTTAAAATGTTAGCAGCACAAATATTTTTGCAGCACAAACCAGCACAAACGTTTGACATCAATTTTGTTTGATTTGGGTAATGTGGGGGGGCTGGTTGACCTCTGATGACCTCTAGAAATTTTTATTAATATCTTTAAAATGATATTAGCACAAACGAAACTTTTTGCAGCACAAACGTAGCACAAACTTTTGATACCACTTTGTTGGATTTGAAGAAGGTGGGGGCCAACTTCACTCACATGTTTAGCTTTAACCTATTAATTGGAAAAAAAATATTAGTGAAAAACAAAAACCATGACACAGCCGATGAACAGCCCTCAGACTTGATCTAGCAAACGCCTTCGCGTTTCCATGCATTGCCGTTTTGATGGCCCTACCTTGACAACGCCATCGAATCCTGGGATAGTGTTGACTTTGGCAGCCTTTGCAATTAGCTTGCTTTCAATTTTATCCCCCATCGCCTGGATAGCATGGGTGTCTGGGCCAATGAATGCCACACCTTCTGCTGCCTGGCAACAAGACAAAGTACCATGAGACTCCTAACAGACTTTGTGCTGAGAGAGAAGTAATTCACTGCATAACTCACCAGTCGTTTTGCAAACTCTTTATTTTCAGACAGAAACCCATAACCAGGATGAACCTTAGAGAGGAGAAAAAAGTCACACTTTCAAACCCAAATATACTTTAAAGGGGGTTTGGAAGAAAACTCCTTTCATGCAAAAAACAATTGCTTAATTGTACTTATGAATTAAAAGCTGTTGACATCAAAAAGAGTCACAACACTATTACTGCATCTGACCTAGAAGGAGACTCTAGCAGGACTGTCAATACAAGTCTGAATGCATGTTAACGGCCTGGACACTCCTGGCCGTAGGACTCCAATGTAAATAGGTATACATCATGCACTTTGTCCCCTTTCAGCCACTGAACAGGTGGCTGTAGCTCAGGAGGCATAGCAGCTCATCTAATAATCAGAAGGTGGTTCAGAGCAAGACACTGAACCTTAGTTTCTCTCTGATGTGTTCAACAGAGTGTGAATGTTAGATAAAAAGCACTTTGATAAACTCACCCACTGTACTTTGCATTGTTTTATAAAACATACATTACAAGCCTGTCCCTTTTATTTTGGAGGCAACAACTTAAAACAAATTACACTCATACATGTGTGTAAGCAACTACATCATCAACATAAAAGCCTCTCTGCAGCCCCACTGTAACATGACGGAGGACACTGCAGGAAATCTGAGCTTCAACTGAAAAACAAAATGACTCTTTGGAATACAGAAAAGCATCATCTTCATCTTAACATGAAGACAGAAGTCGATTCGGACCCAGAGTTACCCCCCTCTGCCTCCTAGTAGATGCACCTGTCGTATGAATTTCAAAATTTTACATCACCTTGTTCTTAAGGTATTCCATTCACAAGATTTTCAGAAAACCTGACCTCTGACCTCTAACCTTAAGGATGCAGTCACTGAGAATCAAACTCCTATAAGATTGTCAGTAGATGCACCTGTGGCATCAGGTTCTCGGGTCATCGACTTGGGCTAAATACACAAAATGAATATGCAAGTAATGTCATTCACTTACAGCTTGTGCTCCAGTCACTCTGATGGCATCCATGATGGCATCCATGTTCAAGTAGCTTTTACTGGTGGGGGCGGAGCCAACCCAGACCGCCTCATCAGCCATCTTTACATGAACCTAGATCCATACAGAGCAGAACATTAACATCCACAGCAGGAGGTAAACCGAGGCTCACTGTGCGGCTAAAACGTCAACAACAGTTTTCACTGCACAGTAATCTACTCATATACCCATTCTTTGATTAAAGATTTTATTCCAGATGATGTGCTTTAAAGTCACTAAAACGGTAAAACAAAAAAGTGAAAAATGAATGCAAAGGTCATATAGAACCTAGGCACACATGTTGGGCTCGCTTTCACATCATACTTGTAAAAGAGTTACAGAGAATCATTTGTTTGAAGCAGCGGAGGCCTCTGTGACTTTTTGCACTGTTTTTAAGGGTGATCTGAAAAGATCTGAGCTCACGCTTCCTGAAGTGCCACTCTGTTTTTGTTTGAGTTTAAGTGCACTTTTTGTATAATGTGCACACGGTGTTGTTCCATGGCATTGCAAGAGAACATGCTCTACCAACGTCCCACAAACAAAGCACCGACAAACATCGTTTAAAGCTCTCCTGCTGCTCACAAAGGATCTTTTTGAGCCAAATGTTGATTACCATTCAAAGTTTACACTAAAAAGGTGATAAACCTTTAAGGCAGTAGTTAGGGCTGCCACAAACGATTATTTTGATAGTGGACTAGTCACCGATTATTTTTGCGATTAGTCGACTAATCAGATCATCATCCACTGGACGTACAGGTACAGCTTATTGCACCAGCAGCATCTGCTCTTATATAACTATCATTAGCTTACAGCGTTAAGTGTTTAAGGTGCTAACTAAAAGTAAAGACAAGTTGATGGTTTATTAAATTTTAATGAAATCTGCAGATTATTAAACTCACCAAAACAAACTCCTTGCTATCTAAAATATAACAGGACACCGGAGTAAATTCTCCAGCATCTCACACTTCTGATGATCAGCTGTCTGCTTGACTTTTATTCAGCTGTGTAAAAACTATAACTTTAATCTCAGCCAAACCGATTTACTCAGGAACAAATAAAATACTGAAAAAAGCCAAACAATAACATTTTTAAGTTATCTAAGTGACTTATATATCATGTTTAACCTGAGTAGTGAAAGAGGGCGGTGGGTTTGAAAACGATTTGCCGGGAGTCTGGTGTTCTCACGGCTCTAGTGAGTAGTGATGGGTCGTTCGCGAACGAAATGGCTCTTAGAGCAGACTCTTTGAAGTGAATGAGGCGAGCCAGCTCCTTATTGGGAGCCGTGAGGTTTGTTTTTGTTTTTTCACCCTCTCTCTCGCCCTTTTTTCCGCTAAACTCCGCACACGCGGCCTGTACTTTGCGCTGGGCAGAGGGGGGGAGGGGCGTTAGTTACACTCGCAGTAGCACAGGAACAGAGCCAGAGAGAAAAAGAGCAAGGGACAACAACGTCACATTAGAAAGGTATAGTAATTATCCACTATTTTCAGTTGCGGATGATAAAGGATTCAGAAATCATGCAGGCCCATATGACAGAGAATGTGCATCTTCTTTTTGTTTTAATATTTTAATTTATATTTAATTGTGTTGTGGTTTGCAGTGTTTTGTGTTGTTTCACGTTAAATTTGTTTAAAAGGAAAAAGCTGAAAATTTAAATAGTTAAAAGTTTAAAATGTAAATAGTTTTTTTTGTATTATATGATTTATTTATTACATTTTATTTGGAGTGAATAAATAAAGTATATTTATGGTGGCCCTTAGAGACAAAGCACGTACAAACCCCAAAACGCGTACAAACTCCAAAACACGTAAAAACTCAGAAGCACGTACAAAAGACAACAGAAGTGCTCCAGGATGCTAGGTCGCAGTGTTGAGCTTTTGTTACCTAGTGGCTACACAAGCCAGGAAGTATCAACAACCGGATTTGGTGTGTGGTAGTAAGATCTTCAACGCACACCTCCAGCCAAATGGTGGACACCAGAGGTGAAGGGAGCCACCAGGCTGAAGAAGGAGTCCTATCGGGCTTGGTTAGCCTGTGGGACTCCGGAGGCAGCCGACAGGTATCGACAGGTCAAGCGTAATGCGGCTCGGGCAGTGGCTGAAGCAAAAACTCGGGTGTGGGAGGAGTTTGGAGAGGCCATGGAAAAAGACTTTCGGACTGCCTCGAAGAGATTCTGGCAAACCGTCAGGCGTTTCAGGAGGGGAAAGTGGTGCTCTACCTGCACTGTGTATAGTGCTGGCGGAGCGCTGCTGATGTCGACTGAGAAAATTGTCGGGCGGTGGAAGGAATACTTCGAGGACCTCCTTAATCCCACTGACACGTCTTCCGAGGAGGAAGCAGAGTCTGGGGATGAGGGGAATGACCCGCCAATTTCCGGGGGCGAGGTCACTGAGGCAGTTAAACAACTCCTTGGTGGCAGAGCCCCTGGTGTTGATGAGGTCCGCCCCGAGTTCCTGAAGGCTCTGGACGTTGTAGGGCTGTCCTGGTTGACACGCCTCTGCAATGTTGCGTGGAGGTCAGGGGCAGTACCTGTGGACTGGCAGACCGGGGTGGTGGTCCCCATCTTTAAGAAGGGGGACCGGAGGGTGTGTTCCAACTACAGGGGGATCACACTCCTCAGCCTCCCTGGGAAAGTCTATGCCAGGGTGCTGGAAACGAGAGTTCGTCCGCTAGTCGAACCTCGGATACAGGAGGAACAATGCGGTTTTCGTCCTGGTCGCGGAACACTGGACCAGCTCTTTATCCTCTCGAGGATACTTGAGGGTGCATGGGAGTTTGCCCAACCAGTCTACATGTGTTTTGTGGACTTGGAGAAGGCATTCGACCGTGTCCCTCGGGGTGTCCTGTGGGAGGTGTTGCGGGAGTATGGGGTGTCTGGCCCATTGCTACGGGCCATTCGATCCCTATACAACCGTTGCAAGAGCTTGGTTCGCATTGCCGGCAATAAGTCGGACTCGTTCCCGGTGGGTGATGGGCTCCACCAGGGCTGCCCTTTGTCTCCGGTTCTGTTCATAATTTTTATGGACAGGATTTCTAGGCGCAGCCAAGTGGCGGAGGGCTTTCGCTTTGGTGGCCTCAGAATCTCATCTCTGATTTTTGCGGATGATTTGGTTCTGTTGGCTTCATCGGGTGAGGGCCTCCAGCTCGCACTGGAACGGTTCGCAGCAGAGTGTGAAGCAGCGGGAATGAGGATCAGCACCTCCAAATCTGAGGCCGTGGTTCTCAGCCGGAAAAGGGTGGGTGCCCACTCCGGGTCGGGGATGAGTTCCTGCCCCAAGTGGAGGAGTTCAAGTATCTCGGGGTCTTGTTCGCGAGTGATGGGAGAAGGGAGCCGGAGATCAACAGACGGATTGGGGCTGCAGCAATGTGGACGCTGCACCGGTCCGTTGTGGTGAAGAAGGAGCTGAGTGTAAAAGCGAAGCTCTCAATTTACCGGTCGATCTACGTCCCTACCCTCACCTATGGCCACGAGCTGTGGGTAGTGACCGAAAGAACGAGATCGCGGATACAAGCGGCAGAAATGAGCTTCCTCCGAAGGGTGGCTGGCCTCTCCCTTAGAGATAGGGTGAGAAGTTCGGCCATCCGGGAGGGGCTCAGAGTAGAGCAGCTGCTGCTCCACATCGAAAGGAGCCAGCTGAGTTGGTTCGGGCATCTGACAAGGATGCCCCCTGGGCGCCTCCTGGGTGAGGTGTTCCAGGCATGTCCCACCGGGAGGAGGCCCCGGGGCAGACCCAAGACACGCTGGAGAGATTATATCTCTCGGCTGGCCTGGGAACGCCTTAGTATTCCCCCGGATAAGCTGGAGGAGGTGGCTGGGGGGAGGGAGGTCTGGGCCTCTTTGCTTAGGCTGCTGCCCCCACGACCCGGCCCCGGATAAAGCGGATGAAGATGGATGGTAGTAACAGGTAAATGAACTTTTTAAAAATTATTTGAATAAATATGAGTGCTTGTCTATAAATACACAAACAATACACACATGCTTTCAATTGTGTAATTTAAGTGATCCGAGTAGCTCTGTTTTGGAAGTTCAGTTAACTCTAGAAATGTGTTTTGGAGTTTGTACGTGCTTTGTCTCTAGGGGCCATATATAAACATATATAAATAAAACCACTTTTTTTACATTAGTAATTCCTTTTCTGCATAATTTTATATTATTGTTAATGATAAATTAATTAAAGAAACAAAACAACCTGAAGAGCCGGTTCGGAGCCGAAAGAGCCGGCTCTTTTTAGTGAGCCGAGCCGAAAGAGCCGGGTCTCTAAAAAGAGCCGGAAATCCCATCACTACTAGTGAGCCTTGCCCCCAGCTAGCTATCGAGCTAGTGGGTAACAGACGTCTCCGAAAACGTCGGAGCGCTTTTGAAAATATGTGGTGTCCTGATAAACTGAGCAGATATTTGAGGTTTACACAGCTACATTCTCACCTGAAAATATGTTAAACGTTTATTTTGTGACCCAGAAAGAATAATAAGAGTAAAGTTAAAACTAACTAGCTGCCGCCATTGTTGACAACTGAGCTGGGCTGCGCTATGAATTCTGGGACACAGCTTCTTCTTCTTCGGGTTTAACGGCAGCTGGCATCCTTGTACATGCAATGCTGCCATCTTCTGTTTCAGTCCGTTATTACACTCTTAAATCCTGCTACTTATTCCTGCGTCTTTTGGGATCTTACAAAGCTTCAAACGACGCGTCGACTATTAAATCAGTCGTCGACGATTTTGATAGTCGACTAATCGTGACTAGTTGACTAATCGTGGCAGCTCTAGCGGTAGTGTACATGGTAATGTCAGCACACAAACAAGGTTTTTTAATCATCAGTCAGGTATGAATAACATTAGTTATTATACCTGACTGTAACACAGTCAGTGCAGAAGCATCAGCTGATTTATCACTGCCCAGGTGTCTGATCCAACACTGAAGTGTTAACTATAAACTATGTAATATAAAACCATTCCTCTTTGCATCAACGTGCATTAACTGTTAACTCTCAGGATAAAGTATTTAAGTTAACCTGAGCTTGAATTTACGTTTAACCTACTGAATCACATTCAGATCACACTGAGTTTGAAAATTCAAATGAAACCCTTGAACACAAAGACAAGTCCTCAGGTAGGTGTGAAATAAAACCAGCATGCAGTTATTCAACACGAGGTTATGTCTAACATCAGAGTTCCCCTGCTCCCTGGAAATGCACAGGTCGTGACTCACAGCGCTGGAGTCTACATCACTGTGAACAGCCACAGTCTGGATGCCCATCTTCTTGCACGTCTTGATCACCTGATTGAAAACAAGGAAAATACCTCACAGTAGAACATATCAGCAGGCACAGCCAACTGCACCAATCAGCTGCAGCATTAAAAGCACTGAGATATGAATAATATATAGAGGATGTCATTATCTGTATTGGAAATCATGGATCCCGGACGTTTACCCCACCACCACAGCCCCCGTGCTGCTACATAATATCAGGCAGCTGGTGGCTGAAAGGTGGACCCACTGATGCAGAAGTTAGCATGAGATGAAGAACGTAGGCAGAGCACCTTTCACAGCTGAGCCCTGCAGAGTTTCCTGCTGCAGCAATGAGACGGGCTGTGAGCTGCAGCTGCTCTCTGCTTCATTTTAAGATGAACAGCTTGACACGTCCACGCATGAAACACATTCATCGTGACCATGACTTAACATTAATCACACACGAAAACTCTATTTACAGCTGTGTGAATGCTGTTTTTGGCATTTGGATAGGTCAGGGGTACGGACCTGTTATTGTCAAGGATCACTTTGCTACCTGTGGTCCCATACGAGCACAAGTACTGTCACATTTAAAGAATTCTGGCACCAACTTGATGTGAAAGTCGATACATATCAGTGGCATTTATCCGTAAAGTCAAAGTGGAATTTCCTCTTAGTCCCCCCAAAACAACCAGCTGTTAACTGTACATATTGTGTGAGTCAATGAGAGTTACCCTGCAAGCAATCTCTCCTCTGTTTGCAATGAGGATCTTATCAAAGGTCTGCGGAGGAAGAAGACAAACAGCAACGTTGCATTACTACAAAGACTTTGTACTGAAAGTAAAATATATAGATTTTCTTAATCAGCATTGTTGAAAATATGAATGAATACAAAAATGAAATAAGCAGACGAGAGCCATGCATTACCTTTTCATTGGGACTAGATATGGTGGAATACTGAGCCTCTCTCTGCACAACACAGCATCTGGACTGGAGAGGGGAACACTGCAGAGCACACAGCACAACTTTACTGTTAGTGCACACACACACACACACACACACACACACACACACACACACACACACACACACACACACACACACACACACACACACACACACACACACACACACACACACACACACACACACACACACACACACCTCATTTCTGATTCTTAGAAACAAGTAAATATCCAAATATGCTACAAAGAGCCTCTCATTGAAGTTTAAGTAAAGTCGGATATTTTCCTTTGAAGTTTTGCTTGAAGACTTCAAAGCATTCTTCTTCATTTTTATTGACAGTTTTGAGCCGGTAGAGCAGTGTGCTTGTGGCTGAAGTTCTACACAGGTGAGCAGGAAGAGACTAACTGCACCTACTTATGCTCGCCAGCTTTGACAATAACGGGGTTTATGCTTGAGCTCGATCGCCACCTGCTGGACTGTCTGCCTGCCTGCAGTCAGTGTGTAACCAAGCAGCTTTGGGAGGAGAGCGCGGAGTGCTGGAAACAGTGAAAAGTGTCACTGGCTGCGCTTTTCCTGCTTTATGTGTCGTTTCTCTGAAGCGTTGGTCCGTGTTCCCGTTGCATCGCTCCCCGCTGGGACTGCGATGATTCATCGAGTAATTCCAACGAATCGATTATGAAAAATTCTCGACACGCATTCTTCGCATCGATTGTCGTCTAACGCGCGGCTCTGTAGCAGATGCGTTTAAACACCAGCGTTTCTCCGACATTTTCAACTGAAACAAAGCTGCAACAGAAACGTATGCAGGAGCAGTGAATGAACGAGAGCCCCCAGCTTTAACATCACACTGCAGAACAACAGAAGCAGTGATGATGACGTGGGCACAGTTTAACGTGGAGCCCGAGTCTGTCCACACACCGTGACATGCTGAGCGTGGAAGAAACAGCAGCGCTGTTCCTGGAATCAACATTAAAACCTTTACAGGGAAAAAGTCACGGGAGGTCTGCATCAAAGCACCTGATCAACTTTCAGCTACAAAGTGTCTGACACAGCACAACATCTGGATCAAAACATGCAGATGAACTGTCAACTTGGTGTGACTCCGTGTTTGAGTTGCACAGCTCGCTGAAGGCTGACAGGTGTCGCGATAAGGTAGCTACCCCCTGCATCGGGAGCGCGCGCTGTGCATGGAGAGCAGTGGGATGAAGCGGGGAGCTTCCACAGACCTTCAATCAGTAGATGACCTGCGGCACCTCCTGAGCTACAGCCACTCCAAATGCAGGACATGGCCTGAGCTTTTAACTATTTGTTCGCAGCTTGTCACCTGGTTTCCGTCTGCCTGTGTTTGAGGTGCCGGTGTCCCAGTTGCACAAACACGGGATGTTTGGTGTGCAGGGTCACAGCAGCCGACTCAGTGCAGACAGAGGAGGGAGAGGGCAGCACAGTCCCGGGAATGTCTGTGGCATGAAAGCGTGAAGCAACAGGCCACGCATCACCCGCAGTATGGGCTCAAAATGTGGTCATAAATATTTTGTACTTGTAAATCAGTTTTGTATGTGTTAAAAGAATTTGTGTGTGCGTAAAAAAGATTTGTATGTGGACTTAGCCAAAAAACCTGCAAGTTACAAGTACGAGTTCTGACCCTATTCTTTTGAAGAACCAGCAAAAAAACCAAAACTCTTGTAGAGGACATAAAGTCAGAGATAGAAAAGACAAGGAGCAGGTGCATCTAGTACAGGTAGAGCTGCTGCAAAAACCCACAGAGCCCAGCAGCCAGCGCAACAAATTCTGGATCCTTTGCTTTTAGTTAGCAGTTAGCATTAGCAGCACATCCTGCGTCCGATGTGAAAGGACTTTTATGCTGCGCACTGTGACTCACAGCAATGGTCCTGGGTCAGCCCTGACTTTGTGTTAAACTAATCCTAAAGTAATAATGGTATTTCTAACCACTGATATAGCACAACTTTATCCTTTCAACAGCTGCTGAAAGTTAGGGGACCTAGCTGCTATCGGATATTTATATAGAGATCCTCCAAACTGTATCACCCTTCAAGGACCTGCAGTTCAACCATCTGTTCTCTGATTGGATTGTTACATTTGTGATTGACATGACATTGACCAATCAGATGAAAGCAAGAGAAATAGGGTCAAAATTCGTACTTGTCACTTGCAGTTTTTTTTTTGGCTAAGTCCATGCACAAATCTTTTTACTTACGCGCGCGCGCGCACACACACACACACACACACACACACACACACAACATTTACAAGTACAAAATATTTATGACCACATTTGAGCCCATACCCGCAAGACTCAGTGTCTACTCTGCTGCACAAGATACGCGACACAGCAGCGCCAACATGTCAAGTTTCAGCGCAAAATACTTTGAAACCTCTAACAGTGTGGTACAGCCCCTCGTAATGGAAACTCCAAGTTTGTTTCCAGCGGCTGTTCCGTCACAGACTCTGCGGACTGTGCGTTAGCTGTTTGTGGAGGTCCTCTGAGTGAAAGCACAGACCCTGGCGGTCAGCTCACCTTTACAGCGAACAGAAGCCTCTTTAACGTCGAAGGAACACTGTGCGCCGCCATGTTGCCGATCATCCACAACGTCATGACGTAGCGTGCAGAGCGCACAGCCGCAGGAGGCCAGTGTGATGCCAAAAAGTGATTTCCGGTACTTAAATAGTAAATACTGAATCATGCCAAGCCAGAAAGAACATTTGTGCCATAAGGTAGAAGTGCCAATCAGTTTATAGCAAAGACACTTTAATATGTTCTTTGATTATGAACTCTGATTGACATTAAACATTAAGAGCGGCCAGGCCAACGGGGCAGCAGCAATTGCAGCAAATATAAGATAGATATTTAAAGTGACCAAAAATGTTTCAGGTAGATTTGGATAACTCTTTTCTCTTAAGAAATCAAATTTAAAAACTCCTTTTTGTATTTACTCAGGTTATCTTTGTCCAACATTAAAGTTTAGTTGATGACTGGAAGCATGTGAGCAATGTGTTTGTAGATATGCAAAAAAACAACAACTAAGAAATGAGGAAGGGGGCACAGCACTGCACATGCCCAGTGCAGGAGTCGTGATTCAAACCTTCCAGAGCTGCAGTCAGCCCTCGGATGAGCCTAATAACTTACACATGCTGAATTCTTTCTTGGCTGGAGAGCCTCCTGGGTTTAATCTAGGTGCAGAAATGTTTGCTTTGCACAAGAGTCCACGAGCACCACTCACCAGAGCTGTGAAGATAGCACACCCCAACCCAAAAGTAACTTAAAATGCTTGGAACAAAATTTTCATTGGTATATAAACACGACTAAACACGCTTACTGAAAATGCTGTCCCTTTGTTTGCCATTAGGTTTCTGAGGGCCTCAGGGTGCTATCCTAGCTGATATTAACACATCACATGTCGGTTGCAGACACACTCACACCCAGACACTTCTTTAATTACATCCTTTAGCCTTTGAAGTTAAAGGGACCCACACAGTTGCTGCAGATTTCTTGGCTGAATTCATCCCCCGTTTCAACCACATCCCAACGGTGCTTTGTTGGTCTGAGCTCTGGAGACTCTGGAGGCCATCAGAGTACAGAGAACTCCTCGCCACGTTCTAGAAACCAATTTGAGATTATGTGAGCTTTGTGACATGCAGTGTTGGACTCAAACTCACAGTCTGGCTCTGGTTTTTAAAGAATAGCATTAAGGGTGTCAAGACACCAATACACCGCCACCACCACCCACGTCCAGAGCTGCAGATACAAGGCAGGGTTAATTCACGCTGTGACATTACATCAAACTGCCATCTGAACGTTGCAGCAGAAGCCACGGCTCATCAGACCAGGCAACGTTTTTCCAGTCTGGTTAATGGACTTACCTTCCAACTCTAAGCAGTCTGACCATTATTTTCTAGCAGAGTCACTCAGCGGATGCTTTCTCTTTCTGAGGTCATTCTCTGTTAACACTACAGAGGTTTGTCTGTGACAGTCCCAGAGCAGTCCACCTGGTAACAGCAACACCTCGTCCCAATTCTGATGCTCACTTCGAAGTTCACTGTTATCTTGACTCCATGTGTAAAAGCATTGTTCTGCTGTGTGAATGGCTAATTTGATCTTTGCATTAACAAGCAATTCAGCAGGTATGCCTAATGAAATAGCATTGAGTTCACTCGAGCAGTGTCAGAAAGCATTTATCTGGCAACGTGCTTTAGTAACTTACCCAAGGGCATGACGATGTATTTGATTGGTGTTGCCTGTAGCTAATGTTACAAGAATGTATCAAATTTTAAATTCTGAACCAGCTGCTGGTCAAAATATAGACAGCTTTCATTTTAGCTTCTTTTCACCCAGATTAGCCCAAAAGCATGCTGCGCTGCTGTGAAACATCCTGGCAGTGGATGAGTGCACCCTCCACATAATCTTACTGCCACAGGCTGGATCGCACTTTCAGGTCTACCTTTCACATCACTGAGTCAGTCTGTACAGGGGAGCCACCTACCTTACTCTCTCTGTCAGAGTATCAAGACACAAGAACATGGAGACTTCCAATGCAGGAAACCCCTGATACAGTCTGCCTGGGGTAAGCTTTGACATGGTAAGTGTGAATACTTGGTGAATTATCATGTTTAGATAGACTTTTGCAATGTGTTCATGGCAAAATTAAATTACAACCTTTTAGGAGGAACCACTGTGGTTATGGTTGGTGGACAGTTCCACCTGCTGCAGGTCTCTGAACTTTTCTGGTGGGTGGATCATGAATCTGAGCCACATATGAAGAGTGCACTTTAAAACAGTTACTTTTTTAAGCAGTTTCAAAAATCATGCACACTTCTACTTCTTTTCTTGATTTATTGATGCACATTGTGTGTAGGACATGAGATTTTTGAAAGCTTGAGGTGCTGGAAATGAAGTGTAAACAAACACAAGAGATTAACTCACTCATAATCCAACCGAGATTCAGTGGGAGATTCAGTACAAACAAGGACGTGAGTATAGTTTCACTGACTTCTGCTACGTTGGATTAAACTCACAAATACTTCCAGACTTCTGTTTGTTACTAAAGACCTCTGTATGCTTCCACAGAGGTGGCGGCCTGACAGCAGAATCAGCTGTTCCAGATCAACCTTTTAAAGTTGTACAAACCAGTCTGCTCGAAGCATACAGAGACTATAAAGTACTCCCCTGTGTACCTGCTGGTTTGGTCCTGCCGTGTTACCTTGTGTACATTGGTGCTGTGACATCAAGGAAACATTAACCTCTTTCCATCAACTTGGCCCCTAAAATTGCTTCACCTAAGTGGAGCCCTTGAATTGGTCATTGATCCGTGTCTCTAGAGGTCGTCATGTACACAAATCTCTTTAATATTCGCTGATCCACTTGCACAAAGTTAACTCCTTATCTTAGTTCAGGTTAGCTAGCCATGACTGATAACTTGCAGTAAAACATTTTGTTTCATAATCAGGAGTTCCTCCCGTCCTTTCGGACACCATTTGAGCCGTTTCTGTTGATCCACACATTTTTAATGTGACACAGTCCCTTTGACCTTCTCCGAGGGCCACCGATGTGGAACCATGCAGCTGCTTGTTCTGGCCCGACCTGGATCTGACGATATGAGATCTGTTCTGCGAGTCAAATTTCACCAGTCCCTCAACTTTACGTGACGTACTCCTCGTCATCACTAGGTTCTGATTTGATGTGGTCTGGGTGAAGGAGAGGAAAGTGTGGTGCTGTAGTCCTGGTACAGACATACCACTCCTTAATGTTAGACAACTGAGGTAAGGCTGGGTTGACTGAGCGCTGGCTCCGCCGTGGGGTCCTGCCGCTCTGCTGCTGCTGGCTCAGCTGGCTCTTCAGGCCTGAAAGAGAGAGATCCAGAGGCATCGCTACCGGAGACGAACTCCGTAGCAGCAGCTTATGGTCCACTTCGCTGGCTGAACGGAGGTCCAATTCGTGATTGGACAGCAGAGAAAAATGAGTGTTTCTGTCAGTAAGTGATGGAGAGAGGTGGTTCATTTTAAGGTCAAGGGGCTCGAGGACAGCCGGATGAGGTTGCTGGAGTTGAAGAGGGATGGCATTGTACAGGTCCTGGGTTTCAGAGGTAGGTGATGACTTGATGTGAACCTTCATGTGTTTGCGCAGGGAGCTGGGGTGGGTGTAAGACTTGGTGCATCCTACTGCCTTGCAGTCGTAGGGCTTTGAGGCTGTGTGGACCTGCGAGTGCTTCTTTCGGTCGCTGCTGTTGGCAAAGCGCCGCTCGCAAAACTCACACTGGAATGGCTTCTCACCTGAAAAACAAACATCACACGCACAATTATCAGCCTTGCAAAGGGAATGGACCTGAAAAACCAACATTCAACTGGACACGTTCAAAGGAGTGATGCTGAGAAATAGCATTGTTATTCCAAAAAAGGACACTTGTTTCTAAAGAACAGTAAATATTTAATGGAATCGTATTTTAACCTCCTAGGACCTGCGTCCCCATATGTGGACGTCACATTTTGGGTTATTTAGACCAAAATACTCAATTTTGCTCTACAAGGGCCTGATATCCACTTACGAGGACATTATGCTGCTACTGTTCTATCAAAATGTTAAACGAATATCCTCATGTGTGGCTCTCATTTTTCTTAAAAACAAAAATAAGGTTAAAAAAAAATCTGGTAATTCTTTGTTTTTACATTCATCAGGTCCCAATCAGCCCAAATATCAAAGAGAAATTAAAAATGCTGCCGTGGAAGAGCTCGGGTCTTAGGAGGTTAAATAATCAAAACTCATATCAAAGTTGGAACGCAGTGACCGATGTTCAGCAACCATCACTGAGCACACAGTTAAAGCAGGTTTAACAAATATGATGCTGCTGAAGAAGTGATCCTTTAGCTTTTAGGCATACATCCCAGTCAGGGAACAGCTTCCAAACCTCAGCAGAGTGATGTTGCTTTTTAAGAAATGAAGGTTGATCCATTGAGAAATTAGCAAAACAGCAGCTCTTGAATGGTGACTGAAAGCTTTGAAGAAGAAAGTAATCACCAACAAGAAGGCGATTGGTTACAAAAGAAGCAAATCTGTGAGTGCAGAACAAATGGTGCTTGATATCCTCTGTCAAGCATGGTGGAGGGAAGTTATGGATGCTGCATGATTCCTTCCCTTTGTTTTTAAATGTAATATCTCCAGTAAATGTAATAAATAGAAGGAAATTTAAACCAAAAAATCTGCTGCAGTTTTAGATCAACAGTCAGGAACCACATTGATTAATGCAGCACCAAATGGACAGAAGAGCTGTGTAGGTCAGGCTCTCACTGCTTCCATGCAGACACGCTGCAGCTTGTGAGAGCCCATATGGAAAAGAAAAAGACAATATACTTATAAAGCTTATATGATTTACTCATGAAAGTGGCCACTTTCTCATTACTTTCATATATTGTTTTAGGAAGTGTCCAAAACATACAAGTTTCATTTCTATAATTTTCAAGGGATCTCATATCTGTTTTCACTCTTGTATGCTTTTCATACACGTTTCACACAAGGCAGATACAAACTTTATAAGATTTATATTTATCTTTTCCATATGGGAGGACAGACACACACCAGGGTTTTTACCTTCTTCTGGGATAAAGAGAAAACACAGTGGGGTCAGCGAGGAAGCACCAGCTAATAAAAAACCCTCCATAAGACTGGATGATTTAGCTTAATGTAAAACGATGAATGATTATCAGCAGAAGAGATAACGACATGCTAAATTTTAACATTTGCATGTTTTGTATTCCTTTTGAAAACACAGTTGTACTAATGCTTTCATGCTGTCTTTAACGGGAATGGGAGTGATGTCTTGGGGAAACTGGAAGCACACATAAAAGCATCGACTGTATTAAAGATGAATGCAGTGGCAGACCTGTTTTTGAAGCTATGTGCTGATCTTTTTTTGCCTCACCACTATAGCTACACCAACACGGGCTTCACTGGAATCTGTGTCCATCTTTTATGTACAGTCTATGTACAGAGCCTCTACCGTGACATCATGCCATCACAGGCCTTCCTAGAAAAAGTCTATATCAGTAACATAAACTCAGTGTTGTGGTAATAAAGCATCTTTAAGAGACATGGTCAGAAAATGGACCTGCATGTATGTGGGACCACTCAGCTACTTATACGGCTGCAGACCACTTAGCTGGAGCCTCTGTGACTCACATCAGAAGCAGCTTTTCTACCAATCAGAGAGCTGGTGGCTTGAGCCCCAGCCCCTTCAGCCTGCATGTCCAAGCATCCTGGAGTAAGTTGATCCATTAGATTGTGAGTGCATGCATGAATGTTAGACGTGGCACTTGTCTATAGAATGAATGAATGAAGGTGTGTGAGAGCTTGTTGGGGGGGGGGGGGGGGGGGGGGGTGCACCCAGTAAGTACCAGTTTTTATTGGATGCAGTTTCAGAGCATCTGTCACACATGCAGCCAGTTTCAATCAGCGCCCTGCGCTACCCTGCCCGTGATGTCGGTACAGCATCGCACTCGTTTTCTGCATTGTGTGGTTGTTTCTAGTTTAGCTGGTGACTTTTATACTTTTACTGGCTTATTGATTTCAAGATCCTAAACGCAGCAAGCGCTGTTGTTATTGATGATTAATAACTGATGTATAGTCATTGCCCAAGGACGGGTTCACCGCTCATACACGTCCTGAGGACTAAACTAAAGCTCAGTGCTGACCTGTGCTGATGCCTGTCACCTAGGAAACAAGGGAGCACTCAAGTCTAATGTGAATCTACACCGAACTAAGCCCAAGTAAACATGGAGGGGATTCCTAGCAGGGGAGAGCGCTGTGTATTATGCTGTGTTCTCGGTCCCTGACAGGAAGCTTGTGTTGACGGATGGCACGGACTGAGCGAGCGCAATGACAGTATCTGCGCTCTCGTAGCAGTCACACAATCACGAACCCTTACCAGTGTGCGTGCGCGTGTGGATCTTGAGGTTTTCCGAGCGTGCGAACATCTTGCCGCAATTGGGAAATGCGCATGAAAACGGCTTCTCCCCGGTGTGCACGCGAATGTGGTTAATGAGTTTGTATTTGGCTTTGAACGCCTTCCCGCCGCGCATACACTCGTCCCACATACAGACGTGACTGAGGCTTTCCAGCCCCGCAGCTACATGCTCGGTGGTGACGTGGTCCACGAGCTCGTGCATGGAGCTGAAAGTTTGATCGCAGACGGATGTCGCCGTCCGCCCAAGCCTCTGTCTTGAAGAAGTTCGGTCAATCCATTTGCACACTAGCTCCGTTTTAACGGTGGGGCCTTTGGAGAAATCCAGCAGGCCGTCCATCCCACCGCCCGCATCGGTGTCGGCAGAAGCGGGGATACTGGTAGCTCTCGGATGGGGTGGCGAGACGATGCTAGAAGCTCCAGAGTTGTTGTTCCCCAACGGAGAGACGAGGCCATTGTGCCTGGCCACCACAGCCGTCCGCTTCATGCTCTGCACGGCGGGCTGTCCCGCTCCTGTCGCCACCAGCACACCTTGCTTTCACTTAAAATGAGTTCAATCCAACTGGCCAAAGCCTCACCACTATCACGCTTCCTTCCTGTGTGTTTTAGTCGAGGCGAGAGCGCATGCGGCAGCGTTTTTACCCCCCGCTGCTCGCTGTTAGCTCCCGAGAGTCAAAGCCTCCATGCTTCTATTTACTGTGAATAGAGATGAACGGAGTCGAAGGAATACAGCAGGACGCGACCCGCTACCATTTGGCGGCGTCCTTGTCTCCTTTCCTTCCTTACTCCAGCCTTCCTTCCTTTTAGTTTTAACTAACGTGTCCATATTGCTGATGTGCGTCGAGGATCAGGAGCGCCAGCACACAGAAATGAAGCATTGCCTGATTTAATGATGACTCGTGAAATAACCTGCATTAGTAAATTCATTTAGAACTGTTTTCATGTCTTTTGTTTATTTAGACATGCATAACATCCATCGTTGTTTATATGTTAAAGGGAAATGAAAAACACAAATATGAATAAATATTTCCAAAATAATCCAACAACAAATACTTAATGTAGTTAATACTAAATATGATTTATAGAAAGAAAAAGAAAGAATCAAAACCTCATTTTAAAAAATGTTCAAATTGAGACTTTAAAAAATGCAAATTAAAAAGAGAAATAAGTAAATGAATTGAAAAATCCAATTAGTTTTGAAATGTTTATTCCACTCACCTTTTAAGTTTCATTTTTCCCGTTAGCTGTAATAATTACTAGATTAGCTATTGGATTAGCTTTTCCATTTCTATGGCTTTTTGGTCCTTGGAGAAAAAGCAATGCAAATTAGGCATGCATGTAAAGAGGTCTCTCATTGGTTGCTCACAGGCATGCTGGCTGGGTTTTTCTGTGCCACTGACAGCTTTTCACTGTTAAGGAGACTTTTTAAAGAAGTGTTTGTGGACAGTTAGCCTCGGTATTCATTGAAAATGTCCAACACAAATATATGAATGATGTGAAGGGAAAATGCAGGGAAAAGAAAACCTGAACCCCTCATGATTTGGCTGAAAGTAATGTAGTAACACAGCTAATGCTAGTATCCCTCCACGTAGCCATGTAGCCCCAGTCTTACCTTGTGAAAATGTGACATACCAGTAGTACTAGCTAGCTTCTGTTTTTAGTAAGCTAATGTGCTCAAATAAAGCTTGAAGAAGCTCAGACTGTTACAATGGTTAAAACCAGTCCTGTTACATTTATACACATTGCTAAAGCAATGGCTGCAACCTACAGCCTTTGAAATCACGATTAATATGCTGTCCTAATATTAATTTTCTCTATACAATCTGTGGCCATAAAGTCTCTGAATGTTGTGTGAGCTACAATAAATGATGTGAAATAATGTTTTTAAACCAGGGCAGCACGGTGGCACGGTGGTGAGCACTGTTGCCACACAGCAAGCAGGTCCTGATTCAATTCCACCTTCAGGCCGGGGTCTTTTGTGTGGAGTTTGCATGTTCTCCCCATGTTTGCGTGGCTTCTCACCGGGTACTCCAGTTTTCTCCCACAGTCCAAAGACTTGCAGTTAGTGGGGATTAGGTTAATTGATCAATCTAAATTGCCCATAGGAGTGAATGTGAGTGAGAATGGTTGTCTGTCTCTGGCTGTATCCCAACTCAGGGTCTGCAGCCTTAAAGGCCGCATTTTAAGGCCGATTACGTCACAGCGGCGCGCCGAAGGCTGTCCCAATTCGAAGGCTGCTCGACATGCGGCCCTGAAATGCGTCCTTCATTTCCCTGAATTTGAAGGATGTGGCGGTGTAGACTTCGTGGCCCAATATATCCCAGAATGCATAGCGCGGCGGTGGGTGTGGATAATTTTGCCGAAAAAAAACGGCAGACGAGGGGCGCCCGAAGAGTGAACTTTAAGTACTGAATATTATGTCACTTATCTATGTGCGAATGTTTAATAACGAAGAACAATAAAACATTCCTGTTGGCCACATGTCGGCAAAGTCATGTGACATTAGTGACGTTTGTACTAACTTGGTTTTAAAGTCTTTACTTTAAAATATACGCCGTTCAATAGCTGAGCTTCATCTCACAGAGAATGATCAAAGCTCATGTAGAAACAAACAAATGAACAAAAGATTGTCTCAAATAATGCTGAAAAGTTTCCAGCTGTTAGTATCATGGTTGCCCGGCAACCTGGGCAGCGTGACGGAGGTTAGACCGTCCCATTTCACAAGCCTCGCACTTCCGACCTTAGCGGTCTTTGAGTACGCGGCCCTTGAGGATCGTTGAGGCTGCGTACTTTAAGGCTGCAGACCCTGAATTGGGAGACAGCCACTTGTGTCTTAGCCCAGACTGGCGACCTGTCCGGGGTGTACCCCGCCTCTCGCCCTATGACAGCTGAGATAGGCTCCAGCGCCCCCCTGCGACCCTAAAAAAGGATAAGCAGAAGTGATTGGATGGATGGAAGTTTTATAGAAATTAAAGTGAACTTATTAAATTACTACTGATATTGTGGGTGATTTTTGTCATGGTACTGGGTCTGCGACCCACTGTTTGTGTTTCAACTTCTGGAATGATATTCTTTGATTACTGATGTTTTGTTTACTTACTGTTTATCTGTGGTTAGTCTCTGGCCCCATGTTTTCCCGGTGCTTTTGTATTTCCTCTGTTCCAGACTCTGTCACCACCTCTGCCTCTACATGATGTCACGCTTCCTGTTTTATTTTGATAGTCCATGCCTTATGTCAGTGTATTCTGCTTTGTCTCTGTATGTCTGATTTGTCCCAGCTGTATTCCCACCTGATCCCCATCCTCTCTTGTCTTGCCTGTGCATTTAAGCCATGTGTTTTCCTTTGCCCTTCATCGTGTTGTACCCTCACTGTGCTGAGTTTTGCCCTTTGTGATCCTGGCTAAGTTCAGGTTCTCAGTTCCTGGTTTGTTTTCCAGTTAGTCTGTCTTATATCTAGTTTTTCGTTTTCATATTTGTGGCTTTGGTTAGTTTTTTTGTGAGTTTACTTTTATAGAAAGTCTTCCCAGCAATAAAGCTGCTGCTTTAAGTTTCCATGCTGTGTACGAGTCCTGTGTTTGGGTCATCCTGACTGCCACAGCACACATCCTGACAATTTTTATCTTTTAAATGGATTTGTGTGTGTAGGTTTGTTTCTGGATGACAACTTGGTTTCCTTTGGGAGGTGAGGACACAACTACATCTGTTCTACACCATGCTGTAATGGGTTTCACAGGTCGTGACCTTGGAGCGCTTTGAGTCAGCTTTGTGGCTTCAGGCACCCCAAGGGGAATTTTTTTTATTGATATAGATATACAGCGGTCCCTCGTTTATCGCGGGAGTTACATTCTGAGAATAACCTGCAATCTGTGAAATCCACAAAGTAGCCAACTTTATATTTTACAATTAATATAGATGTTTTAAGGCTGTAAAACCCCTCACTACACACTTTATACACTTTTCTCAGACAGGCATGAACATTTTCACATTTTTCTCTCTTGTTTAAACTCTCAAAGTTCAAACCTTCGTAGAAAAATAAGTCCAGTATTATAGGATCAAACCAAAGATCAAACCCTGTTTTCAGGTCCAGGACATGGGAATAGAGCAGCTGCCAGAAAATTCAACATTAATGAATCAATTGTACGGAAGTAGAGGAAGCAAGAAGAATGAGTTGAGTAAAGTTTGACTAATCTGGCTGTTTTGTTTCGCTTAATGCGCCTTATAATCCAAAAAAATACGCTAACTTTTACCTTTCTTTTGCATGTCAGGAAGTCCAAATTTTTGTGTGATGGTTAGCATCTTCCTGTTACGGCCGAGAGGGCCAGGCTGTGGGTGTGGACTCAAATGCAGACACAGAGGGAGGCAAAACGGGCGTGAACACAGTGCTTTATTTACAGTGCCTAGTGAACTTACAAAGCAGGAAACTATGAATGCTATGAACTGTGGAAGCTATGAACTGAGAACTGTGAGGCCAAACTATGAACATGAAACTCTGAGTGCTATGGCTAGGTGCTAGATTTCACGGATGGATCCGGGGAATGGAAAAAGGGGCAGCGGCTTGGATGGAGGTACGCAGTCACTATAATGAGAGGAGACAAGTAGTCAGTGGCAGTCTAGTGAATCACAGCTGAAGGATTAGACTATGGTGGTTAGGGCTTACGCGTTGCAGGTTAAAGTGTCATGCGAGGAGGGGGTGTCCAGGGGGTTCTGGGTGAGGAGTGGCCAGAGAGGATCCAGAATATGCTTGGAGTGAGGGACTTGGCAGGGAGGCAGACAGGTGTAGTCCAATGATGGAAAGGAAGCAACCAGATGACAGAACCAGCGTCCAGGCGGAGATGTGAGTAGTTTAGGTTGGGAAGCGCAACTGCCAGGTGAGTTGTGAATTAGCAGAAGAACTGGCAGAGGTCTGTTGTGAATGCTGGTCTTATATGCTGGTGACTTGATTGGAACCAGGTGTGGAAGCTGATTGGAGTCTCTCCCTGAAGGTGGAGCCCAGCGGAGTGGAAAAACCCCGTACTCACCTGGACCATGACACTTCCCTGCCTTTTGGGTGCTACCGCAGGTGCCTTTGACGGTGCAAAACGTTTAGTCGACATTGTTGTGTTTGTTGGGGAGAAAACTTACAAACATACAGTGCTATACTGTATGTTTCAGAGTCACAGTGCTAGCAATTGAAGATTTATGTAAATTTGACAAACTGAACGCATTCTGTACTGTACAGGAGACACGGCACGGAGGTGTCTGACTGACAATGGTCTACAGCCAATCAGGACACAGAACACAATACGCTGTAAAAGAAAAAAAAAGCATGCAAAATTGCACAAAAAAAAATCAGTGAGACAGCAAGGCTGCAAAAGGTGAACTGCATTATAGCGAGGGACACTGTATATAGATATTTCAATCATTTTGTCCGTCTGTATCTGGAAGTCCCACAGGATCTTAGCTCAGTCATTCTCCACCACCCTTGGGGGCATCTCCCATTTTGACCTCGGGACTTCCAGGTTATACTCCGCACAGATGTTCCTGTACACTATGCCGGCCACTTGGTTATGGCGTTCCATGTATGCCTTGCCTGCTAGCATCTTGCACCCTGCTGTTATGTGCTGGATTGTCTCTGGGGCATCTTTACACAGCCTGCACCTGGGGTCTTGCCTGGTGTGATAGACCCCAGCCTCTATGGATCTTGTGCTCAGAGCTTGTTCTTGTGCTGCCATGATTAGTGCCTCTGTGCTGTCTTTCAGTCCAGCTTTGTCCAGCCACTGGTAGGATTTCTGGATATCATCCACCTCCTCTATCTGCCGGTGGTACATACCGTGCAGGGGCCTGTCCTTCCATGATGGTTCCTCGTCTCCCTCCTCTTTCTTGGGTTTCTGCTGCCTGAGGTATTCACTGAGCACTCGGTCAGTTGGGGCCATCTTCGTGATGTATTCGTGGATGTTCCTTGTCTCATCCTGGACTGTGGTGCTGACACTCACCAGTCCCCGGCCCCCTTCCTTCTGCTTAGCGTACACCAGGGGTAGGCAACTCCAGGCCTCGAGTGCCGGTGTCCTGGAGGTTTTAGATGTGTCCATGATCCATCACAGCTGATTTAAAGGGCTAAATGACTCCTCAGCATTTCTTGAAGTTCTCCAGAGGTCTGGTAATGAACTAATCATTTGATTCAGGTGTGTTAACCCAGGGTGTGATCTAAAACCTCCAGGACACCGGCATTCGAGGCCTGGAGTTGCCTACCCCTGGTGTACAGCCTCAGGGTGCTGGACTTGGGGTGAAACCCTCCATGCATGGTAAGGAGCTTTCTTGTCTTTTTTTTTTAAACTCAATTTTTATTATAATTTACAACATTGTAACTTGTACTTGTCAATGTTCACAAGTAGGACAGTTACAGAAACCGCAATGCAGAAATGTAGATCAAAATAAGAACTGCAATTAGGAAGCACAAAGCAAAACTGGAAAGCAAACCAAAACCCAAGCAAGCAAACAAACACACAACAACAAAAAGAAAACAAAACAAAAACTTTATGTAACATTAAATAACGTGACAAATCTAGCCATAAATGAACAAAACGAAACAGACCTATGCTAAACTATTGAAACAGTAAAGCATGTATGGGTCGCCAATGCTCAGTAAACAACTCTCTCTGAATCCGCAGAGCGTATGTTATTTCCTCCATCTGGTAAATTTCTCTCACTTTATCAAGCCACATATTATATGAAGGTGGGTCAAGATTCAGCCATTTAATAGTGATACACTTTAGTGCTGCTGTAAGCAGGATTCTTAAGAGATACTTTTATTGTTTCCCGCAAAACCAAAAATACTCCTAAAATGGCTAGCTGTTGGTCTTTCGTTAATGGTTGTTGGAAAACTGTGTTGAGAACTTTAAATATGTCATTCCAAAATGAGCAGAGTTTTGGGCATGACCAGAATATATGTGAATGGGTTCCTAAATAAGTACCACAATTTCGCCAACAGGTGTCAGGATTTGTAGGCTTCATTTTGGCCATTATCTCTGGGGTTCTAAAATATCTCATGACCACCTTCCATTTAAATTCTCTCCACAGCTCAGAATTAGTCACAAGATGGGCTTCACCGAACACCTCTTCCCAGGTGTCCTCTGAAATTTGAGTGCCAGTCTCAGCTTCCCACCTTGCCTTAATATCCAAAGTTGCATTTGTATTGAAACTCATAAATGCGTTATAAAAATTACTGATTATTTTTGGGGAGGAATTACTTTGAAATGTTTTTAGAAATATTTCCTCAATGGGTGAGGGCTCCAAAATGCAGAAACCTAAAAAAGTCAGAAGAAGGAAGCTGAAACTGACCTCTCAACTGTTCAAATGAGCTCAGGTGCCCATTCCTCACAACATGACATAGTTTATAAAGCCCGCTATTTGACCATGCTCTGAAGCCAGGTGTTGGAGCTATTTGTTCTTTATTTTTGTTTTTGTTCTTATTTTTGAAATTAGTTAAAGTTTGTTAGTTTACTTATATTTTGGGGTTTATTTGTCGGTTAATATTTTGTTTTAAATGATTTGTTTTGTTTGTTGTTATTTTGTTAAATTAGTCAGTAAGAGCTGTAGGGCCATTTTTTTCTATAAATAAAGAGACTGGTATAGGACCAGCATGCATTGGGGTGGGCCTATGGTTTTTTACCAGAGCAGGAGAAGCAGCAGGAAGGATCTTGTTATTGCTTGCCAAGATGGATAAATAAACCAAAACTTTCAACTAAAATGTTTGGACAATGGACTTCTTTTGCCTGCGTACGAAATATTACCTCAGTGCAGCAGTGGCTTGTGGACTTTAAGTTGTGGGACGTTGGATCTTTCAAAAGTAAAGGAATTGCCACTACATAAAGTAAAAAACCTTCCCGTGGACAAAGGAATAATCCTTCATTAATGGATATAAGGATTTCAAGGATCACCGTCGAACTCGAATAAAAGTTATTGGATCGTCTGGTGAGTAATCCAGACGGATGTGATGTTGAGGCCTGGATCAACATGTCACTCGTTCATCAAAGCTGGTGAGTGATAATATTGTTTAAACCGTAAAGGAAAACGGTGAAGCTATTGGAGTTTAAAGACATAATTTCACTACAAAGACTGATGAACTGAGTTTTGACGTACTAAATTGGTGCAAAATTGGATCGCTAATTGAAACATGCCAACGCCCTCTGTGGAAATGTTTGTTCGCTGCAAAAGGCAGGTAAATGGATGTCATGTTTGTACTTTAGGCTATGGACTCTCAGTGTGCTGTGCATCTTTATGAAGTTTGAAATAATCCAAGAGGACAATAAAAATGTCGGATATTAAGAGTAAACGAGAGGATGACACTGAGATGCAAGCAGAGAAAAGAAGCGTTAAATTTACGCCAAAAGGTTTGGATTTGTATATAAAAACATGCCAAGAAAAGCGCAGTTCAATGTGTAAGCAAGCATCTAAGTACATGGGGAAAATTTCCGCTTTAATGACGACACTAAATACCACCATGTGGTGGCCTCACTTGACCCGCTGTCAACCCGCCGTGTGATGACTCTCCTCCGGGATCCCCCAGCCCAGGGCAAGTACGCCGCCCTCAAGGCGCTGCTGCTGCGGCGTTACTCCCTCTCTGATGCTGAGCGGGCCGAGAAACTCCTTTCCATCGCGGGCCTGGGCGACGGCACCGCCCTCGAGCTCATGGAGAGCATGCTGTCCTTGCTGGGCGCGGAGGACGGAGGATTTCTCTTCACCCACCTCTTTCTTCGACAGCTGCCGGCTCCAGTGCGCGCTGGCCTTGCCAACTCCCCGCTATTGGCCACGAAGGATTACCGCTCCCTTGCGGAAGAGGCGGATCGCATCCTCCTGGCTACCAGGACTTTCGGCGTCCAGACGGTTATTCAGGACCCACCAGCGTTTTCCCCCTCCCCCTCACCGATGCTCCACGGGCCCTCCGACTCGTCCACTGTGGCCGGAATCGCTGCACGGCGGCACCGCGGAAAGGGGCTTTGTTTTAATCACCAGCGTTTTGGAGCGAAGGCACGGCGCTGCCTCCCGCCTTGCAGTTTCCAGACCCAGGGAAACGGGCATGTCAGCGCTCTGTAGCAGCCGCGACCGCTGGCAACAAGGAAAGGCTGCTTTTCTTAGAGGACTCACGCTCGGGGAGGCGTTTCCTGGTGGACTCCGGCTCACAGAAGAGCCTTCTTCCCCCGGCTGGCTCGGACAGGCTAGCTAAGGGCTGCGGGCCATTGCTAACAGCGGCTAATGGCTCTCCCATCAAAACCTTCGGTGAAAGGTTGGTGACTGTTTGCTTTCACGACCGTGACTTTCAGTGGAACTTTGTTGTTGCTGCTAGCTCTGTGCCTATAATAGGCGCTGATTTTCTTTGTGCTCACGGACTACTGGTTGATGTGGCTAACAGACGTTTAATTGATGCTGTGTCCTTTTCCTCATTACCCTGTTTGACTCGGGGTGCTCAGCCCGTGGTGCATGCTAACTCAGTAGATTCGGGTGACGTTTTTCAGTGTTTGCTTTCTGAGTTTCCCTCACTCACTGTCCCCACTTTCTCGAGCACGGTGACGAAGCATGGGGTAGAGCATTACATAACTACAGTAGGGCCCCCGGTGTTCGCGCGCGCGCCGCCTCGACCCTGCCAAACTGGCTGTCGCTCGGGAAGAATTTGCCACCATGGAGCGTCTGGGCATCGTGCAGCGTTCGAACAGTGCCTGGCTTCTCCGTTACACATGGTGCCTAAATCTGATGGTCGGTGGCGACCTTGTGGGGATTTCCGTCGTCGTAATAATGTCACAGAGAACGATCATTATCCCATTCCCCACATCCAAGATTTTTCCGCCCATCTTGCGGGGACTTCGGTTTTTTCGAAGATCGATTTGGTACGGGGATATCACCAGGTTCCCGTGCGCGCGGAGGATGTCCCCAAAACCGCCGTAATTACACCTTTGGGCCTTTTCGAGTTTCTGCGCATGCCGTTTGGCCTGAAAGGTGCCGCCCAAACCTTCCAGCGGTTGATGGACTCGGTCTTGCGCGGGCTGCCCTTTGTTTTTGTATATCTTGATGATATACTGGTGGCCAGCAGCTCGAAGGAGCAGCACATGTTCCATCTGCGTCAGGTTTTTCAGCGTTTGGCGGAGCATGGACTGATTATTAATCCGTCTAAATGCCAGTTTGGGTTGCCCGTTCTCGATTTCCTTGGGCACCGTGTTTCCGCCGAGGGCGCGGTTCCGTTGCCTGACAAAGTCCGAGCTGTTTCGGAATTTCCGCGTCCCACGACTGTTAAGGCACTGCAGGAATTTTTGGGGATGGTGAATTTTTACAACCGTTTTCTCCCCAGAGCGGCACATCTGCTGAAGCCCCTTTATGGGGCGTTAAAAGGTAAGAAAGCTAATGACTCCGTTGACTGGTTTCCGGACAGCATCCAAGCGTTTTCTGATGCTAAGTCAGCGTTAGCTAATGCTGCCCTTCTGGCCCACCCATCCCCCTCAGCGCCGATTGCGTTGACCACTGATGCGTCGGACATAGCGGTGGGTGCGGTGCTGGAACAGCGAATCTCGGGTGTCTGGCAACCGCTCGCCTTTTTCAGCCGTACGCTACGTGACAGCGAACGCAATTACAGCGTTTTTGACAGGGAGCTACTGGCGCTCCACCTGGCGTCTCGTCATTTCCGGTTTTTTCTCGAGGGTCGTCACTTTACCGCATACGTGGACCACAAACCCTTGACGTTTGCCATGTCCAAGGTTTCTGATCCATGGAGTGCACGCCAGCAGCGCCAGTTGGCAGCCATTTCTGAGTTTACCACGCACATTCGGCACGTGGCTGGTAAATCCAATCATGTGGCTGACTGTTTGTCCCGTGCGCTGGTTTCTCCCGTCTTTCTCGGCATAGACTACTCCGCCATGGCTGCCGATCAGAGCGGTGACCCTGACATCCTCGCGCTTAAATCCACCCAGACGGGCCTCATACTGGAGGACAGACCCGTGCAGGACGGTGGTCCCCTCCTCGTCTGTGACGTTTCCACCGGCCGCCCTCGCCCTGTGGTTCCCGCTTCCTGGCGTCGTCAAGTTTTTGACTCGGTACATGCTCTCTCTCATCCAGGGGTCCGGGCCTCTGTTAAACTGGTCAGCTCTAAATTCGTTTGGCCAGGCCTTCGCAAATCTGTTAAGGAATGGGCGTCGGCGTGCATTCCCTGCCAGCGTGCGAAGGTTCATAAACACACCAAGGCGCCCCTGGAGCCGTTCTTCATACCCGGCAAACGTTTCGATCATGTGCATGTCGATCTGGTGGGTCCTCTGCCGCAGTCACAAGGTTTTACGCACCTTTTGACTGTTGTTGACCGGACCACCAGGTGGCTGGAGGCGGTCCCCCTGGCGTCCACTACCGCAGCAGTGGTGGCCAAGGCGTTTTTGTCGACCTGGGTCTCGCGTTTCGGCCCACCCGCGGACATTACGTCAGACAGAGGCCCCCAGTTCATTTCCGAGCTTTGGTCGGCCATGGCTGATGGACTGGGGGCTAAAGTCCACCGCACAACCGCATACAACCCGCAAGCTAATGGGATGTGTGAACGGTTCCACCGGTCGCTGAAGGCTGCCTTTCGCGCCTCCTTAAAGGATGGCAATTGGGTTGACCGCCTCCCGTGGGTTTTGCTTGGGCTGCGCTCTGCGGTTAAGGAGGATCTCGGCGCTTCCCCAGCTGAGCTAGTGTTTGGTCAGCCCCTCCGCGTGCCTGGAGAATTCTTGCCTGAAAATCCTCCTCCCTGCTTCGATCCATCGGTGCTCTCTCTCACCCCGCTTTTGCACTCGCTTCGGGTTCCTGGTCCGGTGCACCATTGCGTGCCTGACACCTTTGTTCCAAAGACTTTAGAGACTGCTAAGTTTGTTTTTGTCAGGCACGATGCCCACAGGACACCGCTGCGGCCGCTGTATGACGGCCCGTTCAGGGTTATTGAACCGGGCCAGAAACATTTTGTTTTGGATTTTGGGGGTCGAAGGGAGACTGTGTGTGTTGACAGACTTAAACCAGCACATGTTCTTCCGGACAGTGATGTAGTGCCGGCCCAGGCCCCTCGCCGTGGCCGACCTCCTGCGCTGGGGTTGACAGTCTCTGGTTTTCCCCCCAGGACTACCCCCGGACCACCAACGTTTGAGCCTCCTCCTGCCTTTCCTGCTCGCCTTCACCAGCCTCGTTCACAGGATGGACCTTCCTCTGCCTGTTCTCTCCCTCCCAGGTTCAGTCGTGCGGGTCGTTTGCTTAGACCCAGGGTCCTGGACTGAATGGAGACCTGACTGTGTGTTCAAGGGGGGGTATGTGTGGCGGACCACCAGGTGGCTCCACTCACACACAAGTTGAAAGGAAGTGTGGGGGTGGAGATTTTGGCGCTGACTATATGTGAAGTTCTGTCAGTTAATAAAGTTGTTGGAGTGAGACACTGAGACCTCTCCTGTCGTTGTTACATACCTCCACAACCTCACATGAGAACGTTAAGGAAGTGTCTTCTGAATTTGGGAAGTTTATTAAATGCTATCAAGATGCAAACGCTTTGCAAGAATCCTTTTTAAGTTTGCCACTGCCAGAAGATGAAGTGAAAAGGCAAAATGCACATTTTCAGTCGAAGGTGACAGCATTCTCTGTTTTTATGGACAAAGTAAAGGTTTGGTTGCAGGAGGCGGGCGAGCCGTATACTGAACAAAGCAATACTGCTCTTAATGATCAAGCTGTTGAAAGTTTGGATGAAATAAATCCTGAAGACAGTGTCTCTAATATCTCAAGTGTAAAGCCACCTTCAAAAACCTTGTCACAGCAAAGTCGAATTTCATCAACATCTTCCGCATGCATTAAAGCTGCGGCTGACAAGGCAGCGCTCATGGAGCGACTCGCTGCATTAAAGAAAAAACATTCTATCGAAGCGCAAGAGGAAAAACTGAGAAAAGAAAAGGAGAAACTGAGAAAAGAAAAGGAGACATTATCCTTGGAAACAGAGCTGGCAGCCACTAATGCAAAGCTTCGTGTCTTAAAAATAAATTCAGTTTGTAGCTCTGAGCATTCTGATGGAATGAACTCTTATTTTGAAAGAGGGCACGTACAAGAAGCGCCTAGTTTAAATCCCTGTGCCGATACATTTGTTCCAACATCAAGAGATTACTCTGGTATAAATTCTGCATCTGAATCACAAGTAATCGTACCTAGACAAAGTCAAACCCAACATCAGGTTGATGATTCAGCTCAAGTGACGCAGCAAACACAGCCTCAGTCTCCTACTTTGACTGGGAATTGCACGAAGGAGATTGTAAATATTATGCAAAAACAAAATGACATCACTACTTTGCTTGTAAAACAAAACTTATCTTCTGTCCTCCCCGCCAGAAACATCCCTGTGTTTGATGGAGACCCTTTACAGTACAGATCATTTATGAATGCCTTTGAAAATGGAGTGGAAGTTAAAACTGATAACTGGAGCGACTGTCTGCATTTTTTAGAGCAGTTCACTAGGGGGCAGCCTAGGGATTTGGTGCATAGTTGTCAGCACTTACCACCTGAGCAGGGCTATTCCACAGCCAAAGATCTTCTTGAAGAACATTTTGGGAACGAAAATAAAATTGCCTCTGCATATATGGAGAGGATTGTGAGTTGGGTACCTATTAAAAGTGAGGATGTGAAAGGTCTACAGTCATTCTCTCTTTTTCTTCAAGGATGTTTGAATCTAACACAGCAAGTTGTTTATATGAAGGAGTTGGATTTTCCCTCAAATATGAGAATGGTTGTTATGAAGCTTCCATACAAATTGAGGGAAAGATGGAGAGTTGTTGCCTATGAACTGCAGGAACAAAATGGTTACAGAGCAGTATTCACTGATCTGGTTGCCTTTATAATAAAACAGGTACAAGTAGCATCAGATCCAGTGTTTGGCAACATCCAAGACTCACAATCTGGAAGCAGCTTTAAAGCTTCAAGTTCTACCAAGCAAAGGAGAAAAGGAAGTAGTTTTGCCACTAATGTCAGTACAGTGCCAGGAATCAAAGCTCAATCAACTGGAAGCAGAACAACTTCCGCCGTTCTGCATAGTTGTTTGTTTTGTTCACACAGCAATCATTTACTAGAGAATTGTAAGCAGTTTAAAGCTAAAACGCATCAGGATAAGTTGACTTTTATCAAGGAAAGGGGAATTTGTTTTGGTTGTTTAAAAGTTGGTCACACAAGCAAAGACTGTAGGAGTCGTTTGGATTGCGACGTGTGTCACCAAAGGCACCCAGGGGTTCTTCATATAGAGCGAAAGGATCCAGGTGCGTCTTCGGAACAAACTCAACAGAGGACAAACTCTAATGTCAACTTTTCAACTGCAACTACTCAGACATGTGGGTATATTGGGGCTGGTCATGAAGTTGATGCAATTTTTTCTATAGTTCCAGTTCAAGTTAAGAACCAAAAGAGCAATAAAATTGTGCAAACCTATGCGTTTTTGGATCCTGGAAGTTCAGGTACATTCTGTACAGAAACTTTGGCAAAAAGGCTGAATGTAAAAGGTAAAAAGACCAATATCTTTTTGAGAACAATGAGTCAAGATAAGATTGTTAGTACACAAGTTCTGTCTGGTTTGGAAGCAAATGATTTCATGCCATTGCCAGATGTTTTGACTCAAAAGACTATGCCAGTTTCTACAGTTAATATTCCCCAGATCAGTGGCCTCATCTTAAACCTGTTAAACTTTACAACGTTAATGCAGATGTGGAGCTACTGATAGGCACTGATGCTTCCAGTGTTTTGGAGCCATGGAAGGTGATAAACGGGTCAGGAAAAGGTCTAGAAGTCTTGGCAATACATTCATACGTATACTCTCGATCCGACCTAAGAAAGACAGAGGCAGGACTGTCCATCTCTCTAAATCTTTTTTTATTTTTGCAACTATAACTTCATAATTTACTTTAAACAAGTCTGATAATGAGTGAGGAATCTGAATTCCTAAATACTTGATACCTTCGTTTGGCCATTTAAAGCCACATCGCTCCTTAAATGTTTGTGAAATGTTTCCTCCTATATCCATTGCCAATGTTTTGTCAATATTAACTTTGTAACCAGAGAGGTAACCGTATGTACTAATAATTTCTTTTAAATGAGGTACACTGACTGCAGGATTTGAAATGTATAAAAGTACATCGTCTGCATAGATGGACAATTTATGCTGTTCTCCATTAATTGAAAGGCCCTGAATTTCATGTTCATCTCTAATCAACTGCGCCAGAGGCTCAATACTTATATCGAACAGCAGGGGCGACAGTGGGCATCCTTGTCTACACCCACGTTCCAGCAGAAATCTGGCTGATATTGTTCCATTTACCCGTACAGCGGCCATTGGGTTGGAATAAAGAATCTGTATCCACTTAATTAAGTTTGGGCCAAATTTGAATCTTTCAAGTGTATGGCCCAAGTACTGCCAGGAAACCCTGTCGAATGCTTTTTGCGCATCAAGAGACAGAATCATCGTTTCTTCTTGTTTGGTCTTGTACAAGGACACTAAGTTCAACAATCTACGAACATTGTCCCCAAAGTGCCTTCCTGCAATGAACCCCGTTTGATCTGGATTTATAACCTGTGTAATAATTTTACTAACTCTTTTGGCTAAAATCGTGGTGAGAATGCGCAAATCAGTATTAAGTAATGAGACTGGCCTGTATGATTGACAATTTGTGGGGTCCTTGCCCTCTTTATGGATTACGACAATTGTAGCATCATTCCAGGACGGCGCCATAGTCCCAGTGTGTGTGTGTGTGTGTGTGTGTGTGTGTATGTATGTACACACGTATACATGTATGTATGTATGTACACACGTATACATGTATGTATGTATGTATGTATGTATGTACACACGTATACATGTATGTATGTACACACGTATACATGTATGTACACACGTGTGTGTGTATGTATATGTATATATGTGTGTATATATATATATATGTGTGTGTGTATATATATATATATATATATATATATATATATATATATATATATATATATATATATATATATATATATATATATATATATATATATATACATATGTGTGTGTATATGTGTATATATATATACACACACACACACACACACACACACACACACACACACACACACACACACACACACACACACACACACACACACACACATATATACATGCATATATACATGCATATATATATATTAATTATGTGTGTGTGTATATGTATATGTGTGTGTCACTTACACAATGCACAGGCAAGGTCCTCTTTGTTTGTATGTAGACGTCATATATGTTAATGAACCTATGTATATTCATGTAACCTCAATAAAAGAGCAGTGTTACGGGGGAGCAGATGAGAGCGACTGGGGTCAAGCGAAGGAACGGCGTTTGTCCGGTTCTCTCCCGTGCACGAGACACATGAAGAACTTTGCCTACTTGTGTCTTGCTGGCTGTGTAATTATATTGTCTTCAACGTTCCAGCGAATAGGTTCAAGCTACAAACCTATCATGAAAAAGTCTATTTTTGTAACTTGTTTTATTAGTTTTAATCTTTTAACTTTATGCATCAAGCAAACATTTAATTATATGCAACATTCTCTGACTGGAAGAAATTAGTTTAACATTTAAACCTATTTTCTGCACATTCCAGCACATAAAATAAAATATTTTTTGTGTTTACACTCAGTCTTTCAAATAGATGCAAGTAAAACACAGCAGAAAATAAATAAAGTCAAAGACTCAGCGGTCCTGTTGCTCTATTTTCACCTGTAAAGCAGGAGTGGGGTAGGCGGAGGTTTACCCTGGTGCAGGTGTGCCGCGGTCAGTGGAAGAATCCGCGAGTTTCTCTGTGAGTTTCCCATTACGTCGTAGCTACTCGGTGCTTGTTTGGAAGTTTAGGGGTTTTTTTCGCTGTAAAAAGAAGTTTTCTTCCCACGCACAGCAGACACTAATGTTTTTGTCACTTTTTATGGAATCAAACTCAAAGTAAGGTCAGTACTTCCACGCTTTAAACGCTGCACGCTCATACTCTCTCCACACTCCATATGTGATCCATTGTTGATCTGCACACAGCTGTTGTCACGGTCCTGAGTCTGTGGACTCAGTGTTTTTCTGTTTGTATTAGTTATCTTTGTTTTCATGATGTGTTTTGATTCTCTTGGGTTTGATTTCTGTCACTGTATCCCCTAGTTTAGTCCTCGTCTGTTCAGTTTCCTGTTTTACTTTGAAAGTCTGTGTACTATGTCAATGTGTTGAGTTTTGCCTCCCCTTGTCTTGTCATGTCTGATGAGTCCCAGCTGTACTCTCCTCCTGTTTCACATTCCCTAATCACCTCAGTATGTATTTAAGCCCTGTGTTTTTCCCTGCCAGTTGTTGCGTCCTCCACGTTTGTTGTGTGTGTATCCATGGTCGTCTACCTTCAGCATCTCCTGTCTAGTTAGTTTAAGTTGTTGTTTATGTATCGTCCAAGGGTGACTCTCCAGCAAATAAAGCCGTCGTTTAAGTTAATGTTTTGTCTCCGAGTCCTGCACGTGGGTCCAGCCACTGACAGCCACACAACTCACCGTGACATGTTGTCACGAACGTCGCACTCGCTTACGTCACTGTCGTGAGACGTTCTCGCAGAAAAATCAGTTTTAGTAACGCAGTAACGCAGCGTTCCTACGGGAAAGTAACGGTAATCTAATTAACTTTTTTGCAATAGTAATCCCTTACTTTACTCATTACTTGAAAAAAGTAATCAGATTACAGTAACGCATTACTTGTAACACATTACTGCCCATCTCTGGCGGCAACTCACCCTGAACCCCAACTGGGCAAAACAGTATAAAAAGGAAAATCTTCAGTGCCCTCTCCACTCAGGCAACGAGGTGCATGCAAAAAGCGACAAGAAAAAAAGGTGAGTTTCCCACGCAGCGCCTTCACTCTCTGCAACGATATATAAAAAAGGGTAAACCACTCTCAGATCCAATCCATACATGAGGTGACTACTGATACAGTAAAATAAAGATAAACAAGACAACAATATCGACGGCTGCAGCCGCCACCATAAGCTTCAGCTCTTTGCTGTCGAAGTACACCACTCACAGCAGAGTCCCAGGTTGTGCACATCAGCATCACAGATTTGTACAAATAAAGTTTAGAACAAAGACGTGTTAAATATTAAGCGCTGAAAACAGCTTGGTTGTTGTCGTTTGGAACCTCATTTAATGCTTGTTGTTTTGTTGCCATAGTGATGCCTCCGGGAAAGATTAGTGACCATATCAGTGGATATATGTTGTGATAACTTTGGGTTCTCTTCACTTTTGCCTAACAGTCATAAAGAAACGTATTATATTGTGTGTGTGTACTCATTATTGAGCTTTAATCCTGCGTGAAGGCCGAGACGAATCTCTTAGAGTAGAACTTTACAGGAACTATTGGAATAAATTAAAAAAAATGTAAATAATGCATTTGGGGCTTTCGTCCACACCTAAACAGCAGATTGAGTCACTGAAAGGTGAGATTTTAAAAAACTCCTGCCAGGGTGGAGATTTTTGAAAACTACGTTTTTGTGTTTAGGTGTGGACGAGGAAAACGGAGATTTACTCAGGCAATGTCAAAAGTGTGCGCCGTTTTTGACGTCACGCTGTGACAAAATACTATTGCTGTTAATCTTAGTATCTGCAGTTTATACATGCTGACATATACACACACAGTTACTGTGCCTCCATTTAGAAAGACAGAGGCATCAGAGCGCGCATCAGACGGGGCTTCTACACAGACGCTCTCACAACCCAAATCCTGACGTCGGTTTGGAATAAATTTAATAAAATAAATACATTTATGTATGCTGTATGCATTTTGCCCATTCCAAAGTTGTGAGTGTATTCTAGCCAAAATGCTGTCTTTAGTTATTAACATTTGAAAGGATGAAGACACGTGAAAGTAACACAAAATTAGCGGCTTTTCCAGGAAAAGAAAAACACTTTTCAGAAATGGTAAATGGCCTGTATTTGTCCCTAAGGACCCAAAGCGCTTTGCACTACATTCAGTCATCCACCCATTCACACACACACTCACACACTGGTGATGGCAGCTACATTGTACAGAAGTACGTGAGGTTTTGAGAGGTTTTCCTCCCAGGCTTCTAGACTTCTGATTGGCCAACATTTCTACACAGTTAAGATTTGGCGTGTTCTTGACAGTGTTTGACTTTGTTTTTAGAGTTTACATGTGGAAGGAGATATTTTTTCAAAACTGCACATGTGGACAGGATTTTTTCCGTTTTCAAACATAGCCGTGTACGTGTGGACGCAGCCTGAAGTTATCACAAAAAAGCAAATTCTCTGAACATTCTGAGTTGAGGTTTAGTGACCATTGTTGTTTTGTGTTCCTTGTAGTCAAAATGAGTGGAAGAGCAGATGGATCACTAAATAACCGTAATGGTAAGCACATGTATTCAGTCTTGAAGTTGATGAATAACTGATTTTCAGCAGCTATGAATGCTAATTAAAAGATAAAATGATCTTGGAGGCCGACAGGTTAACCCAGAAATGTTTCCAAGAGGAGATCAGGGACCAGCTTATGAACCTAATAGTGCACTCTTACTGAACTGAACAATCTTTATCTTGGTATCTATAATAACATTTTTGGAGGCTGGTTCATTCATTCATGGAATGAATGAATGAATGAACCAGATGTTGACCGTGTCAGTGATGGCAATGTCAACAATGTCAACATTCACAATATTTATGTGAGGGACAATAATGCCAGTGTTGAGCTGAACCCGTACAGACTTGGTGTAGCTTCCCCTGGGTGCAGCCTGTGGTATGAGGTCCGGTCAGTAGCCTCGTCTTGTTCTAACTGCCTCAGACAGTCTATCCTTCCTGTAGCCACTTCCTGGGTCTCGTTTCAGGGGCTCATAAGTATTTTCTCATGATAGTCTTTCTGGTTTAGCAAAACTGTGCACCTCCCCTTGTCAGGCGCAGTGGCCCGTGGACATGGGATGGACTCAAGCGCAGATTCAAAACCGGAGGCCAGGGGTGAGGTGTAACGAAAAGAGACTTTATTTTTACAATGCTCAGAGGCTAACAGAAAGTGCAGACTAGAATCAATGAACATAAACTAGATGTCTGAGGCGAGAGAAAATACTGTGATGATAACTAGATGGCAGGGATAACTGGGTGCAGGTACTGGGCAGGGAAAACTGTGGCGGGCCCGGGCACTGAAACAGAGGACAGAGCAGTCAGGGGAATCCCACAGAGGGTTGCGAGTGAATCTAAAAAATAGTACACTGAGCTGTCTTACAAGCTTGCAGGTGGGGGTTGCGTGGAGGGGGGAGGCAGGAGAGGTCCAGGTGGGTGCTGCATGCAATGCAGGGAGGCAGGCAGGAGAGAATGGCAGCTCCAAAACGGAGAGGGGTTACCGGTGGCGGCAAACTGGTATCCAGGAGAGCTTGGTAGGTGGTTTTCAGAGGTAAAGTTGGCAGATAATCTGGCGAAGACCAGTTGAGTGCGCCGGTCATAAATACTGCTGGTCCGATTGCCATCAGGTGAGGAACAACAAAGACTCCACCCAGTGGGGAGGAGCTGATGCTGTGGAAAACCACCCAGACCACGACACCCCTTGTCTGCCGGAAGGATGATAATGTTGTTGTCATTACTAAGTGATGTGAGTTCCAGATTTCCAGATTAACAGAAAGAACTTTTGGAAATTTACTTACCTGGATGATTGAGCATGCTTGAGATGCCTTAAAGACGTAATCGCTTCCTCCTCTCTCCCCCTGCTTTCCTTCCTGTCATCTCTTCACTGTCTCTGTCAATAAAGCCAATAAAAGGCCAAGAAGAAAATATTTTCAAAAATGTGTTTGAAACAGACGCTAAGCTTCCACTGCAACCAGCTGCTTCAGGGAATTAAAAAGACAGTCAAAGGGAAAACTTCATTTAGGAGCAGGACTCCACCTCCGTACACTTCCAGCTCTCTATCCATGATCCAGCAGATGGATTAACAGCTTTAATGCTGTATTGCATTACAGCTTAAGACAAGTTTTTACTAAATATCAGAAGAAACACAGATGCTGACCTGTGAACACTGTAAGAGTGGAGACTACATATGTTCATCCTTAGTCTGTCTCCAGAGTCTCCTGCAGTGTTGACAGTGATGTTAAACTGTGGGTACCTGTGGCTGAGCTGGGATCATCGAGGGATTTAGATTGCTCAGCAGAGCACCCTGTCATGGTCCTGGATCACTGACCCAGTATTTTCAGTTTGGTTTTGGAATTTTGGGTTATTTCTTTGAAAGTATGCGATATTTGTGTTCTAGTTTTCTAGTGCTTCTGAGTTTGTTATTTATGATAGATTTCTGGTTTGTTTATGAGTGTCCTCGTGTTTGTTTACCCAGTCACGTGCCCATGTCTGTCTGGTTTCTCTGAGTTCTCTCTGTGAGCACATTTGTAGCATGTCTCTGTATTTTCCGCAGGCGGACACTCCCACTGGGCTTAAATCTGGGGCTCCCCACCATTTGACCTTAGAACTAAAGAAGCTTCTCGGATGAGACGTGAAACGTCTTCAAGCAACTTAAAGAAGTCCAGACGCTTTTCTTTGCAAGCTCCTTGGAAAGAAAAGCGTCAATGACCTGGATAACTGAGAACCTTCACAGATATATAAGAATTACTTCTTCTCACTCCTTTTCGAGCACCTGTTGTACTAGGAGACAGTGTTTTCCTTCCTGTATACATGCTCTATTTTGTTTATATGTACGCAAATGCTCGAAATAAATGATCAATGAAAAATACCAAGGGCTGACAGAGAGGTGGAGGATCGGAGGATTGTCAAGCTCCCAGGCGTCTGGTAGAGGACCCGAGCTTGAAGGATAAAGTCTGAAGAAAGAAAAGAGAAACCAGAGAATTACCAGGGACTGCAGGACCAGTTGGAGCAGATGTTGAAGGAAGGTCTCAGTGATAATAGGAACATTATGAGCTATAACTCCCAAAAGTAGAAAAGTTGCTATAGCAGATTCCAGGAACAACATCAGAGGTCTCTGTCCAGAAGAGTGCAGTCCTAGGATCAGCTAAGATGCACAGATCCCTCAAACTCGCGAGGAGCTTGAGGAACACATACCATCCCCAGGGAGTGAGACAGTGATTTTACTATCCTTTATAAAATCTACATATATTTTTTATTTTGAAAAGAATTTATGATTGAGATTCTGATTAAAATACCTCAGTAGCAGTATCTGCATCTATTTTTTGCTTGTTTCTACAAAGTGGTTGTCTTTCCTTACATCAGTTAAAACTCTTCAGTTGCAGGAGAGTTTTAAGCTTCTTGTGTGTGCATTTTATAAGGAATTTTCTTTGTGATTTTTTTCTGAAATGCAGAATGTACAAAGCAGAGTTTGAATTCAAGCCAAACCTCATAAGCATATATTACTGTATTTTTTTAAAACAGATGAAAATATTTTGTGTGAAATATGTTTAGTGTACAACTAAAGAGACACGTATTATACAATATCAGTGAATATTTCTTATGATTTGATTGGTAATTACACAAATTTTTCTTTGTTTGTGCAGTTACTTTTAAAAGTTTGTTTTTAAACATTTTTTTCATTGATCATTAAATAGGCTTTATAGCCAGAGTTCATTTAACGAGGTAATGTCTGTCCATCCTTTTATTTCCACTGGTCCACAGGGTCACTGGGAGGATTGAGCCGAGTTCACTCACTGTATGTCCTGCGCTTTTATTGTGAAAGGAAGGGCGTAAAACCCATTTCGAGTTCCGATTTGAATTGTCTACGCATTGTCGCGCATGCGTAGATCAATATACGGAAAGCGCCTCTGTTTTCTGCAGCGGTCCGAGTTTTGTCCGTGTAAACAGAGACATGTCGCATTCCCCGGACTCCCACAGCCTACTGTCTGCCTCTTCCCAGCTGAACCTGATGGAGGTGGACTCGGTGAGAGGCTCTTTATTCGTCCTGCTTTGCTGTGTGGGGTTAGCGGGAGCACGAACTCCGCTGGGGTGTAGTTCAGCTGACAGCGGTGACGTTTACAGGTGCATGAAGAGCTGGACTACACCTTGATCTAGGTGTGAAAGAATGACATGCGACTGCAATAAATCACCAACGCACGGGCCTCTGACGTGAACGGGCAGAAACGCCGTGTTAATAACGATCATGATTATCCTCCGATGGCTCAAAATGAGGCCCAGTGGCGCCTGTTTGTTTACACTTTTTCAAATTGCATAATATGATGTAATGTAGTGATGAAAGCCCATACCAGCATTACTGTTTTCAAGGTGAGCTTGGTGAGCCCATTTATGCCCAAGGCTGTATGTTAAAGTGTGACAGCTGTCATGTGACGCATGCGCAATCATCCAGGTGAGGAAATCCCCAAAAGTTAATGTGTTGCACACGCTTAGAATGAACTGGTTTTACGTCCAGATGAGCAGAATCAACCTTTTGGGATGTAATCAAGTAGTTCTCACTGTGCTGTCGGGACGTGGCACAGTTTATCTAAACGAAAACATCGATTCCCCAGACTGGCAATAAGACAGTCATAGAGATCATCCGATTTCTGCTTTTCTCTTTTCCTTAGTTTGACCTGGTCCTTTTTGCAGATTCCAGTTTTCTTTCTAAGAGCTATAACTGACATTAAAGAAAAGCAAAAAACCCCAACAACTTTTCTTCAATGCAAAATATTTGTTATAAAAAGAGAAATAATTCTAATTTTCCCCAAAGTGCTGTAAGCTCCATGATCTTCTGTCATTGAAACAACTGAAAACATGCACTGCTACTGGAGAGCTGCAGCAGATGAAGAGAGAATAAGCTGGTGTACAGCCTCCCACCTTTACCTCACCAGACAAAAGCAAGTGCAGAGATTTTTGTAACAAAACAAATGTCAAGTGTGTCCATCGTTTACCATCAGAGGTTTCTAACTTCAGCATATAACAGGAAATCAGTGCTTTTTTCGTTTTCTCCCCAATTGTCCTTTAACCTTCTTGGGTCCTCATGACGAGGCTAGCTGCCTCTGAGCTCTGGATGTTGTTAATTGTATCCACTTTGTTACCATCTTTAAAGTTCAGCTGACTGAACGTGATTTAGTGTCTGAGGTTTGTTGTCACGCACATTTTTGCAGTTTGCTTTGTTTCTGCACTCACAGCAAAGAGCTTCCACGCTAACCACATGTTAGCTTGTTCTGTGAATGTGTGAGCGACATTGTGCCGCTGAGCAAGTGCTGTGCATGCTTAAAATCAAATGGTTCATAATAATATATGCGAGGCTGCCTGGCCCGTCACTGGTCAGGGCCCAAAACATGGTGAAGATTCTTGTCCCTGGCTGATCGGTGCATCTGTGGTCAGTTTTAAGGAGAATGTTCCTTTTTTAAAAGCAAAAGATGAGCTGTTGCATTTTTAAATGACATTTTTTACACTCTCAGCATTAGTCTTGTATAAAACAGTGTTCATTGTCCTCTGCAAAAACACCTTCAGTGCACAGATGCATTTCTTTTTAGTTCTTCTAATACATGATCTCAGATTTTCCTAAGAAACACTAATTGTCCACTTCATTGGGTACAATTAAGTACAATTGTTTAACTGCATTTGAATGGGAATTCTTAAATCAGCCAATCACATGGTATGAATTTAGTGCATAATTTCCTGGGTATTTCCCTGGGAGTTGCTGTTGTCAAAGGACTGGGAAGAATGGCGAGTCTGCTTCGTGCTGTTAGGAATGCAAGAAGAAGTCAGTCACCACTTGTTACAACCACGATATGCACAAGAGCATCCCTTTATGACAGCACTGTGCTCATTCTCTGATGGCTGCTTCCAGGAGGATAACACCATCTCATATCAGCTCAGATATGATGATGAGTTCACTGTACTCAGATGGCCTAAACAGCCAACAGATCCAAACAGAGCAGCTTTGGGACGTGATGGGACATTTGCATTGTACTGCACCAGCTCTATCATGTCAATCTCAAAGAAATGTCCTGGGAAATGTTTCCAGCACCTGAATCTGTGTTCAGTGAATCAAGCTGTGTGATTAAATCATGATGAAGTAATAGCAAGTTCTTAGGGGATCCTGCTAGATTGGCCATTTGGCTGCTGTTTGCTTGAGGAGCAAGACTTTCTAGACAATGTGGGCAAAAAGATGGGTTCTTTTAATTTAATTGCACAAGCATTTGCCTGCATTAAGAGAAACAAAAGAGACGGCAACTGAAAGAAAACAAATCTTCCATTAGTAAGTATCAGAAAATTGATCCATAAATGGAAAAGCAGCTTTGAGCTTTGAGCTCTTTCTTTGTGTTAGCTGCCTCCTGAAGCCTACAACCTCAGTTGGAGTTAGACAGTCAGCAGCTTTTCAAGGAGTCTTCTGGCTTCATGAGGACAGTCAAAGCTCATTCTGGATTTTGACTGCTTTTCGTTCTGCTCTCTGTCAGAAGGATCTGCCCCTAATTATGATATTACACAGTGGACTGTGTTTCAGCAGTAATTAAAATGTGCTTTTCTACTCTGTAGGGTCTCTTCCTTCAACTGAGACATTCCTAACAGGCTTCACAAGACACTGTGCTGCTGTCATGTAAAGTAATCTTAGTAACATAGCCCTGCATTGTAACCTTAGCACATATTTATGGAAGGCTGTCATAATACAGTGTAGCTATCTAATGCTGCCATCTGTTGGTCAGCTGCATCTAAGCATGTGTACACACAGAGTGCAGTACTTGTCATGTATGTTGGGCTTAAAGAGCAGAGAGTTCAGGATGGAGCAGCTGTCGTTACATGTGTCCATTATGCAAAGCTGTGTATGGAAGCTTTGTTACACGTGTCTGCAAACCGCAGCACAGTCGTCTCTATTGGATGTGACCGAGTGTTTGCTGTGAGAGCCACACAGAGTGGACGTTTCATCTGGAGTCTGCAGGAGCTCGATCTGCTGAAAAAGGGAAATAGTGTCAAAGAATTCTTTTAGCACACAGACTCATAATTCTTACAGAGAAGAAATTTAGAGGAGCAGCAGAAATGAAGTCTGTGCTCCTCATGGGCAGAAGTGCATCAGCTGTTGTCCATATAAAATCAACCTTCAGACTCAATAACAGCAGTGAAAACTTTCCTTTAAGTTGTAATGGCTGGACGGGATAAGTCTGTAAACTGCAGTCTGCAGCTCTTTACACAGGTGGTTTATGTGGCTTAAGCACCTTTGGCCTCGGCTTCCACAGTCAGACTGTCCTGAACCAGTCCAGTGATTAAAACTTCCACATGCTCCTGAAGCTCCAGTTTGTTAAATGGAAAAAGTGTTAAGTTGCAAATGTAGCTTGATTCTTTAGACTCCGGGCATCAAACAGCACCAAACAACAAATAAAGTAAATAGCAAAACAAGCTGGTTTTGCATGGGCACTACCCACATACTCAACTCTGCTGCTCACAAATGTGTTTTCCTTGCAAAGCAAAGCTTAGTTTGAAGAATGTTCAGTCACAAATTACAATAGATTATTATAAATTGCAGTCATAATTGTGCTGCATGCTCTCTTGTGTTGTGCTAAAATGCATTGTGTACATGATAAGTTAAAGCAGGACACCGAGACACTAGTGCAGCGTTCTGATCCTGTATGTTTCTGTTTGACTTTTGTTCTCAGATTGATGATAAGGAGTTTGACATTCCACAAGTGGACACACCTCCCACACTGGAAAGCATTCTCAATGAGGTATTCCATGTAAAAAGTGTTTATAATTAGCTACAAAGCTTTCTATGTGTTGTGGTAAGAAAAGCAAATATATCATTGAAATGATCAAACGATGACACAAACACACACGTTTAAATCATGCTAAACATCAATATTCATGTTTTCACGAGTCTCTGGGAATCATATTCTCGTTGCCAATGAAATGTTTATTTTTAAATGATTATTTTTAGGCCTTTCTCTGGCTTTATTGGATAGTTACAGTGAAGACTGACAGGAAAGCAGAGGGAGAGAGTGAGGGGGGGATGTGTCCGCGGGTCGGACTCAAACCCTGAGCCCGCCGCTCTCAGCCATATGGCATACGGTTGCCCGCTCATCCCACTGAGCTAAACCACACCCAAGTGTATGTTTATTTACAGTGTTTTTCAGTCAGTCCACTCCACACCTTTCCAGCTGCCACACTCCAGCTCAGCCAATCACTGCTCTATCATCAGAAGACGCATAATTAGCTGATGACGCCACACCGTGAACCCACTGCTCCTCCCCTTCCCTGCAGCTGAGCCACAGACCACACCCTGTCCCATACCCCCACTTCTGACTTAGGCCGGGGAGCCGTGCAGCCTAGCCCACCATGATCAGCAGTGACTATGTGTACCCCCAGCCTATGGACCAGCTTGAACTTAAAAGGCTGTAAGGCCAGATAGCACTGGGTGATCTGGCTGTTGGCATGCTTCATGCTTCATGCTACTGCAGCAGGGTTTGATCTGACCAGATGGTGAAAGAGCGCCCCAGGAGGTAATGGCGAAAGCAATCAACCACCCCGTCGACCCGGGGAATGGGATACGCATGAAACTGTGAGACCTCGTTCAGGTCTTATGGTAGTCAACACAGAACCATATAGACCCATCTTTCTTCACCACAAAAACTGTGGGGCGTGAATCTTCTATTAGTCCCATTTTCAGCACCTCCGCCTTTTCCATCTTAACAATTTGTCTTTTGTGTAACTGATGGGGCCGTGAGCACACCATCACGCCAGGGCGCCTGTCAAAATTGTCCTCTATGTGAGTGGTACAACCAGGCAGGATGGAGAACACATCTGCAAAACGCTGTTGCATTGCAGCAACATCCGCTCTCTGGGCCTGTGTGAGATAGTCCTCACAATGGAGGGAGGTGGGAATAGTGAAACATGGCGTCCCCGGCCCCAGCTTATTTTTTCCCTTCACCAGGCTCGCCAGAGAAGTGGATTTAGCTTCTCTCGATGCTTTGAGGAGGTCAGCGTCCCCCACCATGGCTCTTTGCCACTTGGCGAGTAACTTTGAGCTAGAGGAAGGGAGCAGCACAGCACTTTACCTCTTGGTAAAGATGGTCTGGGCCTAGCCCCTCTGTTGGGTTCCTGTTCTCCAATGACAACCTCCCCACTGTGTGTAGCTTTAGTCCAGAACTTATTGAATGTATTTCTTAGGTGGGCTTGGACTTTCCTCCCAGTTTTCTTTAAACACCCCCGCGGCTCCCTGCCATAGAGTAACTCAAAGGGAGAAAGTCCTGTGGAGGCCTGGTGTAGCTCCCAACAGCAGAGGGTCTGGGCAGTGATCCCAAATGCATTCATCCTTGAGAATTGTGGAGTTTTATCCAGCTGCTCCACCAACACATTGGTCTGAGGGTGATAGACGCTGCAAGACACCAACCCACAGCACATTGATTGCTTCATCAAAGGCGGTGCTTTAAAATAATTGGAATGGGTGTCGTTTCTGTAGAGATGATGGAAATGAGAGACTGGGTTTAACCCTTTAAAACCGGTCAGAGCCGGCACGCTCCATTTTGCGTAACTATTTTTAAATCCGGGTGTTCTGCAACCACGTAAGCTAGCGCAATAATTTTTTCTGCATATGAAACCGGAGGAGTTGTACTTACATCTGATGCCATCAGCTTGTCCTCGGTCACGGTTTCCTTCCACATATAGCTTTGCAAAAACTGCATAAAAAGCACTCGCAGCAACAAAAACATAATATTCCAGAAACACGCTTTGCTGATCCGATCAGCTGTTTGTAACACTTCCTCCGTCCATCAGCGCGAACTATCGCATGTCCGCCATGACCTGCCCGAAACCGGAAGTGACGTCATTTTGCGGAAATGTAGTTTTTTACCATCGTGGCCTTATGAGCCTATACTGGTGTTTTTAAAAGTTATCTTTGACTTTATGACTTTCTGTGTGGTTTCTGGGATGCTTAGGACTCATATTGCACTGCTGGAAATAGTTTATTTTGATGCAGATGCTGCTTTTTTTTGCAAATTTGCATTATAATATTTATTTTCGTTTTTCCTGCAGTGTATAAAAATTGGTGTATTTCAAAAATAAAACTATGACGACACTTAAATTAAGTTTCCTGTGGTGGGAAACTATTTTGTGCAACTTTTTTGTATTTACAGTTTTGAGGGATAAGCCTCTTAAATTTCTCTAACTAGAAATATATGTTAAAAAACCAAAAACGATTTTCAATTTTTTGTAGTTTATCGCATTCTTTGCAGTTTTATGTAATTGCTATGCACATAATGCAGACATATTATTAAGATTTGGGCTATAATGGTTGTATTGATGTATAGCAACTTGAAGTGCTCCCAAAAATGGCTCCACAGCAGGTAAAAATATAATATAAGCTCTGGCGGACTTGGTTCTGTGGTAGGTCTTAAAGGGTTAACAATGTCTGTAAACAGTTAATGCAATTCTTTTTTGAAACTGTGGAATGAAAACTGAAAGTCAGTTCCATCTTGATTGCTTGATTTAAAATGTATTGTGGACACGTACGTAGGAAAATGACGACTATGGTGTCTTTGTCCAAAAACATACAAAATACACAACAAAGTATACCAAACTGTACCGTTAGTATCTCAGTGCAAGTTTCACGCCTTGTCTTGTGACACAGGTGGTTGTGCAGTGTGTGTTTCACATAAATATTTTTATGCACAGTATTTAAGGCTTCAGTCAGATGCTGCAGGATGGTGGATGATGAGTGTTTTGTGTTATTATCATTTGACGTCGTCACGCTGCACTTTCCCACAAATATTTAATGAATGGGTCAACGTGACTGTTCACGCTTTGAAATCAACCATGGTAATTATGTAGATAAATAAGAATAAGGAAGTCCACGTATTTAATTCCTCTTGATTACTTGTTATACTATTGTAATTGTAATTAGTTACTTGTAGATGTAACCTTTAGTTAAAGTTTCCTGGGTTTATGTGTTAGATTCTCAGCTCCGGCTATAGAGGAAAGCCGTTGTCAGTTGTCCGACCCTTTGACTGAACATTCCCATAGCGGTTAAATTGCATGCATGTCCAGCAACTATACAGCAAAATAAAAGCCAGTAGATTTTAAAGTGGGCAGTCATTAACCAAAGTGTCCTTGGGGAAGTAAACAGCAGCTAGATAAATGTCCTGTGCCTCAGGCTTTTGCAAAGCTTACTCAGTCTTACTCTGGCCTGTTACTCAGGCTAATCTTTCCACTTTAATGTGTTATCTTTCTTATCCTGGCACGCCTACTTGTGTGCCAGGATAATAAAAGACGGAGGCATATGTTGTGACTTAATACTTTAGCTGGTTGGCTAATAACAACTGATAGCTTTTATGTGTGGATGCTGTTCTGTGTCTGGTGTAAGAGGTGAAAGCACTTTTGTTTCTCAATTTAAATAGTTTTTCATCAGCTGCAGTGACTTCTTGCTGTTGCTTGATGGTGTAACAGTTTTGTGATGCAGGCACCTGTACTGGACAAATAAGAGGGCTGTTACTGTTACTCTGTGTAGAAAAGGAGTGTCTGTAATCTGATTACGATTCATTTTTCTTCCAAACTGACAGTAGACTACAGTGACTTGATGACAAACGGTGTTTGCTTATTCAAAGTGCCCTTGAAAGGACGCCAAAGTAAGCATGTGGGTGCATATAATCTAATCAAAGCAGAGCACATTAGAAATGTGATATTGGCTACTTACCGGTTAACTCCCTGACACAAAGTGGCTGCTTAGTGAAAGAAATAAAAATATTCTGCAGGTGGTATAGAGATAGGAAACACTCTATTTTACCATATGCTGTGGTTAGTTGTCATGCCATACAGAGTTAAGAGCTTAAAAAAAGCAGTCACGAGAGCAAATTCTCGCGAAATAACAAATGATCAAAGTTCTCTGTGATTCAGACATAGTTTGACATTCTGGCAGGGTCTCACGTTTCAGACCCACACTGGAGTTTTCCTCATGGGAACAAGCCTTGCACTGACTTGTGTGACCAGATGGGTGTGCAGTGTTAAAGCTGAGAAAGATCTGTATCCCAGCAAGACTGTTTTCGTTTGGATTGGGAATAGTGAAAATGTAACACTCATAAATGCCTTAATCTTACTTCTATGACGTGTTTCGGCTTTTCCGTTTGGTGGTCACTACAACAGATCGCCTGGCTCTGTCTCAGCCTACCCATAGCATCCTCTTCTCTCACACCAACCCCCCTGATGTCTTCCATTGCTACATCCAGGAACCTTCTCTGTCCTTGCTGGCTGCTCTATCTTCGAGATCCTTTGTCCAAATCCTTTCTCCCTCCTCTGCACGTGTGTCTAGACCTTGGCTGTGGTGAACCCACTCCTTTTCTCTTTCCACAGTGTTCGTTCTCACATAACGCTTTTCCTTTGCCATCTCCCTCTTTGTTGTACATCTAGCCTCCCAGCACTCCTGTCTACTTTGTTCATCTCCATGACTGTTGAACTTTCTCATTGCCAACCTCTTCCTGTGAATGCTTTCCTGTATCACCAAAACTTCATGTTCTCCTTCCTCTGTCCAACAGCATACACCAGAAGTTCCTCAGCACTCCAGTCGTGCTTTCTCAGCTCCTCCCTGAACTTTGTGGACTATTCCTCCTCCTTCAACCTCCACCATTTAAATCCTTGCCTCTGCCTTCACTCGCTTTGTCTTCTTAATGTCTGAAGCCATTCTACAGACTGCCATCTGACAGAGCCTGGCTGCATTCCCCTCTGACACCACCTTACAGTCTCCCCTTCTGCATATGATCCTCCTGTGTCCACTGTCATGCTAGCCTTGCTATGCTATATTCCACATCCTTCTGAAGTATCAGAATCCACCAACATCTGTCCTTCTGCATTTCTCTCCTTAATACCATACCTACTGAACACCTCCTCATCACATCTGTTTTCTTCACCTACATGTCCACTGAAGTCTTCTCCAGTCCCCACTCTCTCCCCTGTGGACACTGTGTCCTACTTAATCCATCTTACTCTGGAAGTAGTCTTTCTCCTTAAACTGACATCTAACCTGTGGTTCATATACACCGATAACATTCAACATCACCCATTAGATTTCCAGCTTCAGACTCACTTATTTAAAAAAAAAAATTTACGCGTTACCATAACGACGAGAGTGCATTAAGGGGCACAGAGGAGGATGTTACTCTCAATGTTGTTGGCGCATTTCAGGAGGAGGCTGCTAATAAAGTTACACAATCACCCCACATAGCAAAACTGGAATGGCCCGGATCTGGCCCACACAATGTGTTTACACATGGCCCACATACCGCAAAGAATGACGGCCTTTTGATGGCCCAGATCAATCAGGTTTGCCAGAGGTGGCCCACACATGGGCCAGCACAAGGCCAGTTGCAGGCACACTGCTGGCCCTGAACAGTTTCAGCTCTGGCCTCAGATGTCAGCCTAATGTATCCCTTAATCAAGCCATGTAATGACAACATGTGCCGGAACATAACAGTGCAAAAGTAACATGACAAACCTCTGTTCAGACAGTGAATGGACTGATTCTTATATAGTGCTGTTCTACTCTCCCGGAAAATAGGAACATAAACACTGCCATCATTGCCAGACCTGGCCCACATCTGGTTGACATACACTCAGCCATGACACCGGTCAGTCAGAAGTGCCAGCTTGATGGCAGATCCGGGCCAGACCTGTTTTCTATGGGCCTGGGCCACATACACCACAATCAGGACAGATGTGCTATAAGACAGTGCCATCTATGCCAGGCCTGGCCTGTATCTGGATGACTTACGTCTCATCATGCCAGGCGTCAGCCAGCAGTGCCGGCGTGATACCAGATCTGAGCCAGACCTGCTCGCTATGTGGGACACGGTGAATTCTTGTTTATTATCATATTTATAGAAGTTTTTGTGTCGGGCGTATCATGTTATTTAGTTGTTTTTATCCGCCACACCTTACAGGCCGGTCCATGAAAATATTGTCGGACATTAAACTTGTCCGTGGAGCAGAAAAGGTGGGGGACCGCTGGTCTAGTGTATCCTTATCTAATAACGTGTATAATTCTTGTATCCTGTTAAAATGTTGTTAAGTTAAATGTTAGATCTGATGCGATGAGAGTTCCCATCCTTCATACAAACATGATCGGGGAGCTCCGACATGGAAAGCAGATTATTGACTTGACTTGATTTGTGTTTTCATAAAGTGAATAATGTCATTCAGACTTATCCCAGCGCTTGCACAGTGACAGGACACCTTGCTGTGTGCGTCTAATATAGGGGTGGGTTAAAAAAATCGATATTCCTATTCAAATTAAATAGTTTTTTCTCTGTCAAAAAGCCCCATTTCTGCTTTTCAGTACTGAAGAAATTTCAGCTTTTACACATTGTGCCAAATTGGAAAATGCTTAGCTAAAATCTCTGTTTGCTCTGCTTCACTTCAGCAGCATCAGGTAATGTTCACATGTTGATTCATGGTTTTCTTCCATTTTTGATCTACTGCAGCATATAGTCAGGGGCGTTATATGCTACAAAAGACCGGGCCAGGAACACCTCAGTGTTTTATCCTCAGTGACTTTGACACAGTCTGCTGTGATGAAGTGTCAGCTTTCTTGTTATACTTAGACAGTTTACACTCAGTTTGTAGTTGCAGAGAAACAGAGTTAAATATTTTTAATTTACAAGGTGTAGCAGGTTCCTACTTGACAGTACATATCCAAGATAAATGACCATAATTATATTTCTGAGTTGACCTTGTGAATCAGAATGAATCGGTTGTAGAAATCAGCAACGATGCCCAGGCCTAATGGAGCTCCACTTGTGTTTCTTTCATGCTGTAACCGACTATTTCATGTTTACCATTCATGCATTACTATCAGGGAGTGACGGTGATGGATATGGGGGGGGGGTTTGAGTAATTGCTAATGTGAATTCTGAAATGATCAAAATGTGACCACATGAAAGCAGTGCCAGAGATTCCAATTCAGTGATGTTGAAGGCTGCACACAGATCAAGCAGAAACAAAGTCAGACTCTCTCTTTCACCCGAGCACATCAGGACATCAACTGTTTAAAATGTGGGGAGGGTTAAGCAAAGGGGTGACAGTGGCTGTTTTTGAAGTATTGTGGCCAGCACCAAGATAATAAAGAGGTAGGTGCTCAGATGGGCAAATGAGAGAAGAGAGCTGAAAATGTAGCAGGTAGGAAAAAGTGTCGAGATGTCCTGTGGGAAGGCAAAACTTTTAGAAGTGTGAAAAATACCTTACAAAACAGTAAAACGGACACACACAGGATAGATCCAGGGTGAAAACGCGGTCGAGGGTGGTGCCCACTGTTTTGACTGGGACTAAATTCAATGACTTGGTCAGTGTTAGAAGAATCATCAACCACAGTGAGCTGGTCAACTTTAAGAAGGGAACATAAAAGCTGATTTGAGAGGGCAGCGGTGCTGTGGTTCGAGCCAAGCCTCTGTCAGGTGTTAGTTAATGGACTCAGGCGCAGACCGGGAGTCCTTGCAGAGTAGACAGTCAGTTTATTAATACAAACCAGCAGAGTGACTGGCGCTGATAGCTCAACGATCCAGCGACGAATAACACAGTGCTGCCATCTTAAATAGGCCTTGCCATCACCTGGGTAGGCAGTAGGTGTGGAGATGCCAGGGGCGGGAGCCCATACTGAGCACCGCCCCCAGCAGGTGAGAGAGAGCAAAAAACAACAAAACACATGTTGCCTAATACAGGATCAGCTGGTGAGGCACAGTCTCAATGAGAACTAAAGGGTCTCATTTTTAAGAGGTAATGAAATCCTTTTCATAATAACATAAGGTTCCTTATGTTAGAATTACAGAGATTGGTAGGTTAGTGCTTTCTGATGACCAGGCCACTCTGTCTTACATTGTGAGCTTGTGTCAGTAACTGGGATAACGACTGAGCATAAAGTAAGGGAAGAGCTGGCGACAGCATTGTGGAGCCAGGACTGTGGTGTGCTGCACTCAGTTGGTGAGGCTGGAGCTGGAAGATGAAACCGAACTATTCATGACTGCAGCAGCTCGAGGAGATCCAAAGAGTCTGTCACATGTCTGCACAGCTCCTTCGCTGCTAGGACTCGGGTACCTAACCGGCTGACGTGGTCTAATGAAAGTGAAGAATGCTTCCAAAATAGATGATCAGTGTCAGTAAATGCTATAGTGAGTGATGTGCAGGTGTTTGTGAGCCAGGTGTGGAGTTTTGATTTGTTTTGAGAGTTTCAGTCAAGATTCAGTAGCCCCTGGCTTTTGGTTCAGATTTTCAGTTTTTGTTAGAGATGGACCGATCGATATGACGTATCGATATCGCTCCGATACTGACCTAAATTACTGGATCGGATATCGGAGAGAAATAAAAAATGTAATCCGACCCAAAGTATCACAAAATCCCCTCACAAAACGCGCTACTTGGCGTAACCCAGCTCGGCGCATCGGAGCAGCATGTGTCACGTGACAGAGCGGCTGTTGTCTGCGAGACGGCGGTCTGGAGCATTTGGAGCCTCCTACATGCTTCCTAACTGCGGCATTTCATCTCGGGGAAAACTCTCCCAGAGAAGTGAGGTGTGTAAGCTCATCCCTGGATGTGTATTTCCACGTTAAGCAACTGATGTATTGAGCCACAGCTGGACTGAGCTCCATACTGAGGTGAAAAGGAAGCGATTTGTCCCGGACTAGAATTAAAAAATAGACACAAAGCTGGAGTTGTTCTGTCTTTGCTGCACAGTTGCATCTACTTCTCTCATTCTCTCCCCCTCCCTCTCCTGTTTCTACTTTAATCATGAAACTGATCAATGATCAGCTGATCGGCTTTTCTCTCTTGTTTGTTTATCGCCCGCTTTGTGCCAGAAAGAGGAAACCAGCAGATGTCGCGGTAAACAGCAGCAGCACGTTTAAGCTTGATCAGCTGTTGTTAGAATTTATTTAATATTAATTTCTAGTATCAGCTGATGTTTGCTGGAGCCACAGCTGTAAAGCTGCTGGTCATGATGTTGGTTTGGATATGTGGTGAGAG